>NC_058523.1:10457804-10832037 GCF_904849725.1 Hordeum vulgare subsp. vulgare | reverse complement strand
TTAGTTGTGTGTACATATATTAGATCATGATAAAAAAAAGTATGAATAGTGTCTACTTGCATCAAGAATTTTCTTAACTCTAACCGATTTGATCATAAAGCAAATATTCTCGCAAACAATGTATGCACATATATTAGTCCCCTTTTCATGCTTCATGTACCACCTTACGAGTATAGCTATAATCATCCTCTTCTTCTTCATTCTCTTTCATTAGAAGCCCTCTTTCTTCGTGTTTGGTCCAACAGTTACAGCCGGACATGAAACCGGATGTAAAAAACGTGGACGTGAATGACTCTTGACTTAGAGTAAGTGCTATCATTCTTACAGACGGCACATGGACAACACATAAAACCATTCCGTTGGTTTGCCTCAGCCGCACGAAAAAAACTTCGCACGCCATTAATGAACTGGGGAGAGCGACGGTCATCATACATCCATTGCCGGTTCATCTTCATTACACAAGACCGAAAAGGCTAAATTAATACAAGTTCATACACACTTATTCTCATAAAACAGCGTACAAGAGTACCTAGCTAAAACATTTAAATGCAACAACAAATGCGATCAAGATCGCAACTAAGGTAACAATTGATCCAATAACATAGTGATACCAAGCCTCTTTATTAATGGCATATTTTCTAATCTTTTTAATCTTCAAGCGCATTGCATCCATCTTGATACTGTGATCGTCCACGACATGGGCAACATACAACTCCAATTTCACCTCCTCTTCTTCAATTCTTTTCAATTTTTCTTTCAAATACTCATTTTCTTTTTCAACTAGATGTAACTTCTCGACAAGAAGGTCGGTTGCAATTTCCCGTTCATATACCTCCTAGATAGAAATATCTATGTCAACTTGATGGGCATAACTGTCATAAACGTGAAATGCAACACATAGTTATAAAAGAGAATATACCACATCCAAATCACAGACCGGATGAGGGCCGACGGGGACGGATATCAAGATCATGGCACTATGTATAACAAACAGTCATACAAGAAGGAAAACTATCTTAATCATACAAATAAGATGTTTTTTTATAAAAGGGATATGAACAAGAGGATCACCAAGTGGTGCCGGCAACGGGATGGTGCGGGCGATCGACGGTGGTTAGGACGGAGGCGGAAAGGCACTAAGTAATTCACACCTACACGTATGCAAACTAAGAAGTTAATTTAAGCTCAAATTGCATATAAATCAAATAAACTCCCACAAAATTACTCCCAAACTAAAACCCACAAATCACGATAATTATAGAGCATTGCACGAGCTAATCTAGCAATGAGGGATGAAATGACAAAGTTGCTAACCTTTGTGAACATTGAAGATATGGGGGCCTCAAATCTTGGCAAAAAATATAGGATGAGCTCGAGCTAGGGGGAAGAAGAGAGAGGGGAATGAAGAAAGAAGAGAAATGGGCTCAGTCTGGACAAAGGGCTTATATATGGATATCTTTAGTCCCGATTGGTTATATAAACCGGGACAAAATGACTACCTCTAGTCCCGGTTTGTGATACAAACCAGGACTAAATGGGCTCATGGGGGCCCCAGCCTCACGCCGCCCTGCCACCATACCTTTTGTCCCGGTTTGTATCACAAATAGGGATTATAGGTACAAAATGAACCGGGATTAAATATGCCCGTGCCCCCGACTGCTCCTAGCCGTTGGAACTGGGATTAATGGTCACATTAGTCCCTGGCCGAAATCAAACCGGGACTAATGATTCAAACGTAAGGTTTGCTTCCTACCGGTGATTTATTTCTACAATGGAAGCAGCTCTGTCTGTCTCTAGTAGTCTAGTCTCGCAACACCGCTGGAACCATGCCACATCGATCTATCTGTCGTGAAACTAATGCTAAAGACCCATGTTTTCTTGTAGTTGGATCTTCCACTTTTCGAAATGTTCTAAATTCCACTTGAGCATCCGAATCTGGATGACTGGATCAATACCAGCAAAAACTTGTTGGTACGTAAGAAAATGCTCACCACAATAAACAATAAGAACAGCTAGATACCAGCAAAAACATATCGCTATGTAAGAAATTCTCACCACAATTCCATAATAAACATATCAGTACGTATGAAAATGATCTCCATGACACTATACAATAACAAACAGTAATACAAGTAAGAAAATTGTACAAGTAGCTATATAAATCATACAAGTAAGAATGTTTTATTAAAAATAGATAAGAACAAGAAGCTCACCACAGTGGTGCCGACGACGAGATCGGCGCGGGGGATCGACGCCGGTGAGGATGGTGACAGGGACGGGACGGTACCCTACACATGTGCAAACTAAGAAGTTAATTTGAGGTCAAATTGTGCATCTCAACCAAATAAACTCACACATACACTCCTTCACTAAAACCCACAAACCAAACTATTTCTAGAGCATTGGAAATGAGCTAAACTAACAGTGAGAGATGAAAGGATGAAGATGCTAACCTTTTTAGAGCACTTGGATAGTTGGTGCACCGCCAAACCTAGACAAATCTTGAGAAAAATGGAGCTTGCAGGTCGAGCTTGGAGAAAGAACAGAGGAGAAACCTTAAGTGTGGCTCGAACATTTCATCGAACACCTTGTATGCATAGGAAGTGAGAACAGAGTACAACACACACCTCCCACCACCTACACCCAAAAAACCGAGGAGGCCGCGCGGGCCGGGCGCATATATAGGAATATTTTTAGTCCTGGTTGGTGTTTAGAACATGGACTGAAGAATGACCTTTAGTCCCGGTTGGAGACACAACCTATTTAGTCCCGGTTGGTGTCTCCAACCGGGACTAAAGACTCACCCGAACCGGGACTGATGCCTACGAGGCCCGGCCGACGTACTCGCCGCTCGAACTGGGACTGATGCTCCCATTAATCCCGGTTAATAGTACGACCGGGACTGTTGCTTTTATCTGACCAGAACTAAAGCCCTGTTTTCTACTGGTGTTATCTTCGTGCTAGCTCCTAATTTTCTCTCTTGCAACAATAATAACAGAAGACACCGATTTATTTCTATCATGCAAGCAGCTCTGCCTGTCTCTAGTAGTCTAGTTTTGCAACACCGGTGGAACAATGCCGCATCCATCTATATGTCTTGGCACTAATGCTAAAGCACTAGTAGCAAAAGGCCCATTTGTCCCGCCAGAGGCCCATTAGCCCTGGTTCTAGAACCGGGACTAAAGGCTCAAACCTTTTGTCCCGGTTGGCTTATGAACCGGGCCCAAAGGAGCTCCACGTGGCCTCTGCGGGGAGCCGAGGCAGGAGGAACTTTAGTCCCGGTTGGTCACATCAAACGGGACCAAATTGCATCCACGCGTCAGCATGTGGCCGAAGTTGGGTTTTTTTTGAATGGGGTGGTTTTGGAGGGTTAATTTAGTGGTTTCATATTGTGTTAGCTAGCTAATAGAGAGAAGTGACATCTCTTTCTCTATGCTTGGTCGACGCTAGCTACTATACATATAGAAAGAACTTGACGCTAGCTAGTAAGAAAATGAAGGAAACCATTTACAATCCCTAACATATATATACAATATAGCATCTTCTACAATCCCTAACATCATCTAATTAAGATCCAATCACGAATCCACATGGTATTCTCCGTCTTTAGGTATGATGTGGTCAAGAAAGAATCCCGCCAATTCCTCTTGAATTGCTCGTATGCGATCATATGGTAGGAGTTCATCCCGCATCTCGCAGATCTAATTTAAAGAAGGGGGTCAATATATGCATATATATGATAAAACTCAACACAATTGAAGGTAATATATAAAATAAAATTGTGAATATTATTTACGTACTTCAAATAGTTCCTTAGAGAAGCCCCGCTCAGAGATCGAGTGGCGAATGAACTCGCATACGTAGTATCCACATAAAACACTCCCTTTTTCTGGTACATATATTTTACGAGAATAGAGTTCAATCAAACTAATAAACAAGCATGACAATGATATATTTGAATCAATTAGAGATGCGTGGAACTAGCTAGTACTACTTACGTTGGGGTGCGTAAATTACAACTCTTTGTTTAGACCAGGAACCTTATTGGCGAACTTCTTCCAAGCCCTGCTAGGCAAAGAAAATGATTACTTGATATCAGCCCATGAACGAAACTTGCATGCCGACATGGTCCCGGTATTGGCTGGACTTACTTCTTGAGCATTTCAATCATCTCCGCATAATCCTCTTCGGCTTTACGTGTCGAGTCTATGACAGTTATTAATGCCCTGCCAACGTCAATGGATAGCAGAATAAAGTGATATCCGCGCACGCATATATAACTCAATTACATTATTTAACCTCGAGTAAGTTAAACCGAGTATACAGAGAAGACAACAACACTCACTTGAAGTTGTAAGGAAAGATTATTTCCCTTTTGTTTTGATGTATAAGGAACGAGTTTAGCAAGTTCACCTTGGTTTCTTTGATTGATTCTTGTATCGTCAATTCATTTATGACATTTGGGCTAATGAACCCAACGTTGATGATTCCTGCTTTTTTTAATCCGACGATCTTCAATCTGCATAATATATATAGTGAGGATAATTATATATACATGCAATGAACGAACTGAGCTAGAGACTTACAGACAGTAGGAAGTCATGATTTGTTTGTCGAGGGCCAGTTGATTGTATAACTGAAATAACTCCTCAAATCAAATAGGAATCATGGTAAGTACAATGAATTCGTGCTCTAGTTTCACTGCCACATACATAGCTTCTTTCCCAGACTCCCTGCAGGTACCACTCTTGCAATTTGTGCGTCATCATTGTTAGATGAGGATGACCAGGTCCACCCGGTCACGATTTGATCCACCAACCGGGACTAAAGGTGGATACGACCGGTTCCGGCCTATTGGTCTCGGTGCGTGTCTGGAACCGGGACCAAAGGGTTGACACGAACCGGGACCAATGGCCCAAGATGCCCGGTTGGCGCCCTGGCCTCACGAACCGGGTCCAATGGCCCATGAGGCCTGGCTGGCGCCCTGGCCTCACGAACCGGGACCAATGACACCATAGGTCCCGGTTCGTTTGTGAACCGGGACAAATGAGATTGTAGGCCCTGGACCAAAGCCCTCTTTTCTACTAGTGAAGACCCATGTTTCCTTGTAGTTGGATCTCCCACATTTTGAAATGTTGTAAATCCCACTTGAGCATCTGAATCTGGATCAATACCAGCAAAAATATATTGGTACATAATGGACCTGCTGCTCGATCGCTCCAGGAGGATAGGAGAAGATCCTAGCGGCATGCCTGCTGCATGCTATGGCAGTGCTGGTTGCATCCATGCCGTTGGGCTGGCTGTAGTCGATCTGCTCCCCGTCTTCGAGGCTTTTGCTTGGTTCCAGAGACCCATTTGGCAGCTGGAAGATGTTACCGGTTCATATTTAGCACAGTAAAACTGAACCTAAAGCGAGCCCTCCCAGCGTTTTACTTTTTTGGCCGTCCGTTTGGACGATCAGGACGTTTCTAGCCGTTGGATCGGATGTGATGTATACAGCCACCTCCAGCACACTTTTTCATTGTCGGCCCGACTGTCCTAATGGGTGTTGTAATTATGCCCTAGAGGCAATAATAAATATAGTTATTATTATAATTCCTGTATCAAGATAATCGTTTATTATCCATGCTATAATTGTATTGAATGAAGACTTATATACATGTGTGGATACATAGACAAAACACTGTCCCTAACAAGCCTCTAGTTGGCTAGCCAGTTGATCAAAGATAGTCAGGGTCTTCTGACTATGTACAAGGTGTTGTTGCTTGATAACTGGATCACGTCATTACGAGAATCACGTGATGGACTAGACCCAAACTAATAGACGTAGCATGTTGATCGTGTCATTTTGTTGCTACTGTTTTCTGCGAGTCAAGTATTTGTTCCTATGACCATGAGATCATATAACTCACTGACACCGAAGGAATGCTTTATGTGTATCAAACGTCGCAACGTAACTGGGTGACTATAAAGATGCTCTACAGGTATCTCCGAAGGTGTTCGTTGAGTTAGTATGATCGAGACTGAGATTTGTCACTCCGTGTGACGGAGAGATATCTTGGGGCCCACTCGGTAATACAACATCGCACACAAGCCTTGCAAGCAATGTAGCTTAGTGTAAGTTGTGGGATCTTGTATTACGGAACGAGTAAAGAGACTTGCAGGTAAACGAGATTGAAATAGGTATGCGGATACTGACGATCGAATCTCCGACAAGTAACATACCGAAGGACAAAGGGAATGACATACGGGATTATATGAATCCCTGGCACTGAGGTTCAAACGATAAGATCTTCGTAGAATATGTGGGATCCAATATGGGCATCCAGGTCCCGCTATTGGATATTGACCGAGGAGTCACTCAGGTCATGTCTACATAGTTCTCGAACCCGCAGGGTCTGCACACTTAAGGTTCGACGTTGTTTTATGCGTATTTGAGTTATATGGTTGGTTACTGAATGTTGTTCGGAGTCCCGGATGAGATCACGGACGTCACGAGGGTTTCCGGAATGGTCCAGAAATGAAGATTGATATATAGGATGACCTCATTTGATTACCGGAAGGTTTTTGGAGTTACCGGGAATGTACCGGGAATGACGAATGGGATCCGAGTGTTCACCGGGGGGAGGGGGGCAGCCCACCCCGGGGAAGCCCATAGGCCTTGGGGGTGGCGCACCAGCCTTGGTGAGCTGGTGGGACAGCCCAAGAAGGCCCTATGCGCCATAGATAGAAAAACAAAGAGAAAAGAAAAAAAAAGAGAGCTGGGAAGGGAGAGAAGGACTCCACCTTCCAATCCTAGTTGGACTAGGATTGGAGGAGGACTCCTCCTCCCCTTGGTGCGCAGCCCTTGGGGCTCCTTGAGCCTCAAGGCAAGCCTCCCCTCCCTCCTCCTATATATATGGAGCTATTAGGGCTGATTTGAGACAACTTTTTCAAGGCAGCCCGACAACATACCTCCACGGTTTTACATCTAGATCGCGTTTCTGCGGAGCTCGAGCGGAGCCCTGCTGAGATTAGATCACCACCAACCTCCTGAGCGCCGTCACGCTACCGGAGAACTCATCTACCTCTCTGTCTCTCTTGCTAGATCAAGAAGGCCGAGATCATCGTCGAGCTGTACGTGTGCTGAACGCGGAGGTGCCGTCCGTTCGGCACTAGATCGTGGGACGGATCGCGGGACGGTTCGCAGGGCGGATCGAGGGACGTGAGGACGTTCCACTACATCAACTGCATTCACTAACGCTTCTGCTGTGCGATCTACAAGGGTACGTAGATCGGAAATCCCCTCTCATAGATGGACATCACCATGATAGGTCTTCGTGCGCGTAGGAAAATTTTTGTTTCCCATGCGACGTTCCCCAACAGTGGCATCATGAGATAGGTTCATGCGTAGATGTAATATCGAGTAGAACACAAAAGTTTTTGTGGGCGGTGATGTGCGTCTTGCTGCCTCCTTAGTCTTTTCTTGATTCCGTGGTATTGTTGGATTGAAGCGGCTTGGACCGACATTACTCGTACGCTTACGAGAGACTGGTTTCATCGCTACGAGTAACTCCGTTGCTCAAAGATGACTGGCAAGTGTCGGTTTCTCCAACTTTAGTTGAATCGGATTTTACCGAGGAGGTCCTTGGATAAGGTTAAATAGCAATTCATATATATCCGTTGTGGTGTTTGCGTAAGTAAGATGCGATCCTACTAGATACCCATGGTCACCACGTAAAACATGCAACAACAAATTAGAGGACGTCTAACTTGTTTTTGCAGGGTATGCTTGTGATCTGATATGGCCAACGATGTGATGTGATATATTTGATGTATGAGATGATCATGTTGTAATACATAATATCGACTTGCACGTCGATGGTACGGCAACCGGCAGGAGCCATAGGGTTGTCTTTAAACTAACGTTTGTGCTTGCAGATGCGTTTACTATTTTGCTAGGATGTAGCTTTAGTAGTAATAGCATGAGTAGCATGACAACCCCGATGGCGACACATTGATGGAAATCATGGTGTGGCGCCGGTGACAAGAAGATCGTGCCGGTGCTTTGGTGATGGAGATCAAGGAGCACGTGATGATGGCCATATCATGTCACTTATGAATTGCATGTATGTTAATCATTTTATGCACCTTATTTTGCTTAGAACGACGGTAGCATTATGAGGTGATCTCTCACTAAAATTTCAAGACGAAATTGTGTTCTCCCCGACTATGCACCGTTGCTACAGTTCGTCGTTTCGAGACACCACGTGATGATCGGGTGTGATAGACTCAACGTTCACATACAACGGGTGCAAAACAGTTGCACACGCGGAACACTCGGGTTAAGCTTGACGAGCCTAGCATGTGTAGACATGGCCTCAGAATACATGAGACCGAAAGATCGATCATGAATCATATAGTTGATATGATTAGCATAGGGATGCTTACCACTGAAACTATGCTCAACTCACGTGATGATCGGACTTGAGCTAGTGTAAGTGGGTCATGAACCACTCAAATGACTAGAGATATGTACCTTTTGAGTGGTAGTTTAGCACGTAATTTGATTAAGTTAAACTCTAATTATCTTGAACATAGTCTAAGTCCACTTTAAATATATTTGTGTTGTAGATCATGGCTCACGCAACAGTCACCCTGAATTTTAATACGTTCCTAGAGAAAGCTAAGTTGAAAGATGATGGAAGCAACTTTGTAGACTGAGCTCGTAATCTTAAGTTGATCCTACAAGCTGGGAAGAAGGATTATGTCCTTACTGCTACGCTAGGAGATAAACCACCCGCTACGGCTGACCAAGATGTTAAGAACGCTTGGTTAACACGTAAGGAGAACTACTCAGTAGTTCAATGTGCAGTCTTGTATGGCTTAGAACCGGGACTTCAATGTCGCTTTGAGCGTCATGGAGCATATGAGATGTTCCAGGAGTTGAAGTTTATCTTTCAGAAGAACGTCCGGATCGAGAGGTATGAGACCTCTGATAAATTCTATGCTTGCAAGATGGAGGAGAATTCGTCTGTCACTGAACATGTGCTCAAAATGTCTGGGTACTCAAACCTTCTAGCTGAGCTGGGGATTGAACTCCCGCAAGAGGCTATCACTGACAGAATTCTTCAATCATTGCCACCAAGCTATAAGGGCTTTGTGTTGAACTACAACATACAAGGGATGAACAAGTCACCCGGCGAGTTGTTTGCGATGCTGAAAGTCGCAGAGTCTGAACTCCGTAAAGAGCATCAAGTGTTGATGGTGAATAAGACCACTAGTTTCAAGAGAAACGGCAAAGGGAACAAGGGTAATTCAAAGAAGAGCGGCAAGCCTGTTGCCAATCCGACGAAGAAACCCAAAGCTGGACCTAAGCCTGAAACAGAGTGCTACTATTGCAAGGGTACGGGTCACTGGAAGCGCAACTGCCCCAAGTATCTGACTGATAAGAAGGCGGCCAAAGAAAAATCAGGTATATTTAATATACATGTTATTGATGTGTACTTAACCGGCTCTCGTAATAGTGCGTGGGTATTCGATACCGGTTCTATGGCTCATATTTGCAACTCGAAACAGGAACTACGGAATAGGCGAAGGCTGGCAAAAGATGAAGTGACGATGCGCGTAGGAAATGGTTCCAAGGTTCATGCAATCGCCGTCGGCACAGTTTCACTTCAGTTACCATCAGGATTAGTTATGAACTTGAATAATTGTTATTTAGTGCCTGCGTTGAGCATGAACATTATATCTGGATCTTGTTTATTGCGAGACGGTTACTCTTTTAAGTCAGAGAATAATGGTTGTTCTATTTCTATGAGTAACAACTTTTATGGTCATGCACCCAATGTGAAAGGATTGTTCATATTGAATCTTGATAGTGATAATACACATATACATAACATTGGGACCAAAAGAGTTAGAGTTAACAATGATAGCGCCATGTTTTTGTGGCACTGCCGCTTAGGTCATATTGGTGTAAAGCGCATGAAGAAACTCCATAACGATGGACTTTTGGAGTCACTTGACTTTGATTCACTTGACACGTGCGAACCATGCCTCACGGGCAAGATGACTAAAACTCCGTTCTCCGGAACAATGGAGCGTGCAAGTGACTTGTTGGAAATCATACATACCGATGTGTGCGGTCCGATGAGCGTGGAGGCACGCGGCGGATATCGTTATTTTCTCACCTTCACTGACGATTTGAGTAGATATGGTTATGTCTACTTAATGAAGCACAAGTCTGAAACATTTGAAAAGTTCAAGCAATTTCAGAGTGAAGTTGAAAATCATCGTAACAAGAAGATCAAGTTCCTACGGTCTGATCGTGGGGGTGAATATCTGAGTTTCGAGTTTGGTGCTCACTTAAGACAATGTGGAATTGTTTCACAGTTGACACCGCCTGGAACACCACAGCGTAATGGTGTGTCCAAATGTCGTAATCATACTTTATTAGAGATGGTGCGATCTATGATGTCTCTTACCAATTTGCCGTTATCGTTTTGGGGTTATGCATTAGACACAGTTGCATTCACTTTAAATAGGGCACCATCAAATTCCGTTGAGACGACACCATACGAACTGTGGTATGGCAAAAGGCCAAAGTTGTCGTTTCTTAAAGTTTGGGGATGTGATGCTTATGTCAAAAAGCTTCAGCCTGAAAAGCTGGAACCCAAAGCGGAAAAGTGCATCTTCATAGGTTACCCAAAAGAGACAGTTGGGTACACCTTCTATCTCAAATCCGAGGGCAAAGTGTTTGTTGCTAAAAACATAGCTTTTCTCGAGAAGGAGTTTCTCTCGAGAGAATTGAGTGGGAGGAAGATAGAACTTGATGAGGTTGTCGAACCTCTCATCCCTCTGGATGGTGGCGCAGGGCAAGGGGAAACCCCTGTCGTTGCGACGCCGGTTGAGGAGGAAGTTAATGATGATGATCATGAAACTCCGGTTCAAGTTCCTATCGAACCACGCAGGTCGACGAGACCACGTGCTGCTCCAGAGTGGTACGGTAATCCCGTCTTATCAATCATGTTGTTGGACAAGAATGAGCCTGCGAATTATGAAGAAGCAATGGTGGGCCCAGATTCCAACAAATGGCTGGAGGCCATGAAGTCTGAGATAGGATCCATGTATGAAAACAAAGTGTGGACTTTGGAAGTACTACCTGAGGGCCGCAAGGCTATTCAGAACAAATGGATCTTTAAGAAGAAGACGGACGCTGACGGCAATGTGACCGTTTATAAAGCTCGACTTGTGGCAAAGGGTTTTTCACAAGTTCAAGGAGTTGACTACGATGAGACATTCTCACCCGTAGCGATGCTTAAGTCCGTCAGAATCATGTTAGCAATAGCTGCATTTTTCGATTATGAAATCTGGTAGATGGATGTCAAAACGGCGTTCCTTAACGGTTTCCTTAAGGAAGAGTTGTATATGATGCAACCCGAAGGTTTTGTCGATCCTAAAAATACTAACAAGGTATGCAAGCTCCAGCGATCCATTTATGGACTGGTGCAAGCATCTCGGAGTTGGAATAAACGCTTTGATGAGGTGATCAAAGCATTTGGGTTTGTACAAGTGGTTGGAGAATCTTGTATTTACAAGAAAGTGAGTGGGAGCTCTGTGGCGTTTCTAATATTATATGTGGATGACATATTGTTGATTGGAAACAACGTAGAGTTTTTGGAGAGCGTAAAGGATTACTTGAATAAAAGTTCTCTATGAAGGACCTAGGAGAAGCTGCTTACATTCTAGGCATTAAGATCTACAGGGATAGATCGAAACGCCTCATAGGACTTTCACAAAGCACATACCTTGATAAAGTTTTGAAGAGGTTCAAAATGGAACAGTCCAAGAAAGGGTTCTTGCCAGTTTTACAAGGTACGAGATTGAGTAAGACTCAGTGCCCAGCAACTGATAAAGATAGAGAGCATATGAGCACCGTCCCCTATGCTTCAGCCATAGGATCTATCATGTATGCAATGTTGTGCACTAGACCGGACGTTAGCCTGGCCATAAGTATGGCACGCAGGTTCAGAGTAATCCAGGAGTGGATCACTGGACGGCAGTCAAGAATATCCTGAAGTACCTGAAAAGGACTAAGGAGATGTTTCTCGTGTATGGAGGTGACGAAGAGCTAGCCGTAAAGGGTTACGTCGATGCAAGCTTTGACATAGATCCGGACAACTCTAAGTCGCAAACCGGATACGTATTTATTCTTAATGGGGGTGCGGTAAGCTAGTGCAGTTCCAAGCAAAGCGTCGTAGCTGATTCTACATGTGAAGCGAAGTACATGGCTGCTTCGGAGGCGGCTAAGGAGGGTGTCTGGATGAAGCAGTTCATGACGGATCTTGGAGTGGTGCCAAGCGCACTGAATCCAATAACCTTGTTCTGTGACAACACGGGTGCCATTGCCTTAGCAAAGGAACCACGGTTTCACAAGAAGACTAGACACATCAAACGACGCTTCAACCTCATCCGCGACTACATCGAAGGGGAGGACGTAAATATATGCAAAGTGCACACGAATCTGAATGTAGCAGACCCACTGACTAAACCTCTTCCACGGGCAAAGCATGATCAACACCAGAACTTTATGGGTGTTAGATTTATTACAATGTAATTCACATGGTGATGTGAGGGCTAGATTATTGACTCTAGTGCAAGTGGGAGACTGTTGGAATTATGCCCTAGAGGCAATAATAAATATAGTTATTATTATAATTCCTGTATCAAGATAATCGTTTATTATCCATGCTATAATTGTATTGAATGAAGACTTATATACATGTGTGGATAGATAGACAAAACACTGTCCCTAGCAAGCCTCTAGTTGGCTAGCCAGTTGATCAAAGATAGTCGGGGTCTTCTGACTATGTACAAGGTGTTGTTTCTTGATAACTGGATCACGTCATTAGGAGAATCACGTGATGGACTAGACCCAAACTAATAGACGTAGCATGTTGATCGTGTCATTTTGTTGCTATTGTTTTCTGCGTGTCAAGTATTTGTTCCTATGACCATGAGATCATATAGCTCACTGACACCGGAGGAATGCTTTGTGTGTATCAAACGTCGCCACGTAACTGGGTGACTATAAAGATGCTCTACAGGTATCTCTGAAGGTGTTCGTTGAGTTACACTAGTGGAAAACGGGCCTTTGGCCGGGACCATTTAGTCCCGGCCTGCCTCTGGCCGGGACTAAAGGCCCGGCCACGTCGCCCCAATTCTCAATGCCTCCCTCGAGGCTTTAGTCCCGGCCCGTAAGGAGCCTTTAGTCCCGGTTCATGTCCCAAACCGGGACTAAAGGGCTACGCGGCGGGCAATGGTGGTGGCAACCGTTCGTATCCCCCTTTAGTCCCGGTTGGTGGCTCAACCCGGGACTAAAGGACTAACACGTGGCCTGCCGTAGTGGTGGAAACCGTTGGTATACCTCTTTAGTCCCGGTTGGTGGCTCAACCCGGGACTAAAGACCCAAACGGTTTGCATCCCGCGTCGTTTCGGGCGATGAAAAGCACGAACCGAAGCACAATAGTCGCCATTTCTCTGTTTCTTCTTCTCTCTCGCTCTCCCTCTATGTTCTTCTCCTCTCTTCTTCCCTTCTCTTCTTCCACCATGCCAACTAGATTTCATAAGGTGCTCGCACATGGCACGACCATGCTCGATGTCGTGTACACGAACCTGAGCAACGAGGTGCCGTTTTTTCTTCAACAGTTGAAGGAAAAATGGTTTGACAACACAGTGGATCATGAGAAGTTCTTGGGGCTTGATCTGGAGTACACAGCCGATCAACGCGGTGTTGCCGTCATCCAACTATGCTTCACACGCCATGTCTTGATCTTCCAATGGGCGAGGTAAGTTTTGAGGCTTTCTTTGATCCAAGATAATGACATTTTTAGTTTATTTGTTTCAATCATAGTTGGTTCCCTTCAAATAGTTGTAGTGAAACAATTTTGATTAGTTGAAGGGGAACACAATCTAATTGGAATAGTGTTCCATAATCTGAAAAATCGTATTAGAATCAACTAGTGTTGAATATGTTCAATTGGAATCATAGTTGGTTCCCTTCAAATAGTTGTAGTGAAACAACTTTGATTAGTTGAAGGGGAACACAATCTAATTGGAATAGTGTTCCATAATCTGAAAAATCATATTAGAATCAACTAGTGTTTAATATGTTCCATTGGAATCATAGTTGGTTCCCTTCAAATAGTTGTAGTGAAACAATTTTGACTAGTTGAAGGGGAACACAATCTGAGTGGAATAGTGTTCCATAATTTGAAAAATCGTATTAGAACCAACTAGTCTTTAATATGTTCAATTGGAATCATAGTTGGTTCGCTTCAAATAGTTGTAGTGAAACAATTTTGATTAGTTGAAGGGAACACAATCTGATTGGAATAGTGTTCCACAATCTGAAAAATCTGATTGGTTCAATATGTTCCATTGAAATCATAGTTGTAGTGATACAATTTTATGCGGTGTTCTCTGATCCAAGGTTATGAAAATTGAATATAGCTAGTGATCTCTCTAGGTTCCATTGGATAGCAATATGATATGTCATAGTCATGAAAATTGCATATAGCTAGTGATCTCTCTAGGTTCCATTGGATAGCTATAGTGATATCTCTAGGTTCCATTGCATATGTTCTATTTGAATCCTAAAGATAATTTTCTCTTTAGTTGTAGTGAAACATGTTTCCTTATTGCAGCAGTATGTAACATTTGTTCCATTTTAATTTGTTTCTGTTGCAGGAGTGACAAGCATTGTCCAGAACTCATGGACTTCCTTCGCAGCGGCATCACTTTTGCTTCCGTTGACATAAGGAACGACAAGCTGAAGATGAGGCACTGCTTCGGTATTGAGATACCAGCTGGTTGCATCGTTGATCTCCAAACGGTATTCAGGCTTCGACATGACAGGACTTCGATGGCTCATATGGCAGTTGCCTTGATCGACGAGGGATATGGTGATATGAAGACCAGTTTCCCAAAGTCTCAGCACAAACTTTGGGAGAAGGGCCCACTTGATCCTAACAACATTGAGTATGCAGCAAAAGATGCATACGTTTCATACGAGTTGTACCGCAAGATTCGACTCGTCCACTATGGCCAGCGTCACCTCGAGGAAGGTGGACATTCTGATTTAGACGATTCAGACGAGTAGTGTTCTGAACGTGGAACACTTGTATATATATCTATGGTAGCTATTATTATGTACTGTTTGGACTAGTATCATGTACTTCTTGGACCAATTTATATATGTCTAGTTTCTGTTTGTGCCATTATAGTTTCCAAATTTGAATGGTTTAGCCCTTTCTAACTTCATTTGCTACTTTTGAATGGTTTAGCCCTTTCTAACTTCATGGTATCATGCATTTCGACCACATATATATACAAAAAGTATTCAGTTCAAATAAGTTCAAAAAATGAAATCCCTTTTGTAACAGATCTGTTTTTGATTAAAACAGTCATTTAAAAATGAAAGACTATTAGTCCCACGTGGCGTGCAGCGGAACCATGTGGCGTGCAGCGGAACCACGTGGCGTGCCGCGGAACCACTTTTGTTGTGGGGGTCGCTTCTCCTTCTTCTCCTTGTGCTAGATATTGGTTATGCACTAGGGGAAGTAGGAGTAGCGACCATCATCGACGGTTGAAAAATCAGGTAAATGCACGAAGAATACCAAATGAAGTCAGAAATTGTTGAAATTTTGTGATGTGCCTTAGAATGGTGCATTTTGAACACACAAAAAGTATGGAGTTCAAATAAGTTCAAAAAAATGAAATCCCTTTGTAAGAGATGAGTTCTCGTTCGAAACCTTGCTACTTCGAGAGAGATTGTCCGTTTTGTACACGAAGTGCATCCAGTTTTTGTCGTAGCCCTCTCAACTTTTTAACACATGCTATGTGGGTGAAATGATGATAGCATGCCAACTTTCAACATTTTCAGAGTTCATTTGTAGTGCTTTTCAATTACAGGGTCAACTAGCTCAAAAAAAAAGTAAATGCACGAAGAATACCAAATGAAGTCAGAAATTGTTGAAAATTTTGTGATGTGCCTTTGAATGATGCATTTTGAACACACAAAAAGTATGGAGTTCAAATAAGTTCAAGAAAATGAAATCCCTTTGTAAGAGAAGAGTTCTCGTTCGAAACCCTGCTACTTCGAGAGAGATTGTCCGTTTTGTACACGAAGTGCATCCAGTTTTTGTCGTAGCCCTATCAACTTTTTAACACATGCTATGTGGGTGAAATCATGATAGCATGCCAACTTTCAACATTTTCGGAGTTCATTTGTAGTGCTTTGCAATTACAGGGTCAACTAGCTCAAAAAAAAGTAAATGCAAGAAGAATACCAAATGAAGTCAGAAATTGTTGAAATATTATGATGTGCCTTTGAATGGTGCATTTTGAACACACAAAAAGTATGGAGTTCAAATAAGTTCAAAAAAATGAAATCCCTTTGTAAGAGATGAGTTCTCGTTCGAAACCCTCCTACTTCGAGAGAGATTGTCCGTTTTGTGCATGAAGTGCATCCAGTTTTTGTCGTAGCCCTCTCAACTTTTTAACACATGCTATGTGGGTGAAATTATGATAGCATGCCAACTTTCAACATTTTCAGTGTTCATTTGTAGTGCTTTTCAATTACAGGGTCAACTAGCTCAAAAAAAGAAGAAGTAAATGCACGAAGAATACCAAATGAAGTCAGAAATTGTTGAAATTTTGTGATGTGCCTTTGAATGGTGCATTTTGAACACACAAAAAGTATGGAGTTCAAATAAGTTCAACAAAATAAAATCCCTTTGTAAGAGATGAGTTCTCGCTCGAAACCCTGCTACTTCGAGAGAAATTGTCCGTTTTGTACACGAAGTGCATCCAGTTTTTGTCGTAGACCTCTCAACTTTTTAACACATGCTATATGGGTGAAATCATGATAGCATGCCAACTTTCAACATTTTCAGAGTTCATTTGTAGTGCTTTTCAATTTTAGGGTCAACTAGCTCAAAAAAAAAAGTAAATGCACGAAGAATACCAAATGAAGTCAGAAATTGTTGAAATTTTGTGATGTGCCTTAGAATGGTGCATTTTGAACACACAAAAATGAAAATAGTTTTGCATTATTTATTCAATTTCAAACACTTTTCATTATCATAGTTTTGTCAAATTCTCAAATATGCAAAAAGAATTTTTAATAATCATAGTTTTTAATTGAAAATAACATCATAGATAATAGTTTGGATAGTCAAAATAATTAATTATGAAAATGTAAAATAGTTTTGCATTATTTATTCAATTTCAAACACTTTTCATTATCATAGTTTTGTCAAATTCTCAAATATGCAAAAAGAATTTTTAATAAACATAGTTTTTAATTGAAAACAACATAATAATAATAGTTTGGATAGTTTAAAATTATAATTATGAAAATAGAAAATATTTTTGCATTATTTATTCAATTTCGAACACTTTTCATTATCATAGTTTTGTCAAATTCTCAAATATGCAAAAAGAATTTTTAATAAACATAGTTTTTAATTGAAAATAACAAAATAGATAATAGTTTGGATAGTCAAAATTATTAATTATGAAAATATAAAATAGTTTTGCATTATTTATTCAATTTCAAACACTTTTCATTATCATAGTTTTGTCAAATTCTCAAATATGCAAAAACAATTTTTAATAAACATAGTTTTTAATTGAAAATAACAAAATAGATAATAGTTTGGATAGTTAAAATTATTAATTATGAAAATAAAAAATAGTTTTGCATTATTTATTCAATTTCAAACACTTTTCATTATCATAGCTTTGTCAAATTCTCAAATATGCAAAAAGAATTTTTGATAAACATAGTTTTTAATGGAAAATAACAAAATAGATAATAGTTTGGATAGTCAAAATTATTAATTATGACAATAGAAAAAAATTGAAACTATATTCGAAATCATAGAGAAAATTCAATCTAAATTCTCATTTGAATTTAGATTGAATTTTCCCTATAATTTCTAATATAGTTTCAATTTTCAGTGAGTTTAGGCCCGTAAGCCTGCTTTAGAGAGGAGCTCGATGGAGAAGCTGCAAACGGGGCTTATAAACAAGTGTTAGTCCCCCTCACTGGGTGAGGTGGGACTAAACTTATCGTGCAGCCGAGGAGGGGCGTTAGTCCCGGGTGGAGCCACGCCCCGGGACTAAAGATCCCCTTTAGTCCCGGTTGGAGTCACGCCCCGGGACTAAAGACTCCTTTTCGGCAGGCGAGGAGGCGGGAAACGAGGGGCTTTAGTCCCGGTTCGAGCCACGCATCGGGACTAAAGATCCACCTATATAAGCGGGAGTTAGAAAATTCCAACCCAAATCGTCCATTTCTCTTCTTCTTCCTCTCGTTCTCCTGCCCGGTGCGGCACAACGACAAACTCGACGACGCCGTCAGGCTGCCCGCCATCCTGCTCGCCGCCGCCTGCCGTCCTCCTCGCCGCGTGCCGCGCCGTCCTCCTCGCCGCGCGCCGTCGACACCTCCGGCCGGTAAGCCCCCCGCCACCTCCTCCCCAACACTCTGGCCAGTAGAAGAAAAGAAGAAAAAGGAGAAGAAAAGAAGAAAAAGGAGAAGAAAAGGAGAAGAAAAGAAGAGGAGGAGAGGAGAAGAAGAGGGAAAATAGAAGAAGAAAAGAAAAAAAAAAGGAGAAGAAAAGAAGAAAAAGGAGAAGAAAAGAAGAAAAAGGAGAAGAAAGGAAGAAAAAGGAAAAGAAAAGAAGAAAAAGGAGAAGAAAGGAAGAAAAAAAAGAAGAAAAGAAGAAAAAGGAGAAGAAAACAAGAAAAAGAAAAAGATTTTTTTGCCATTTAATTCCTATTGTTATTAGGTTTGTGCTAGATTGTTAGGGTTAGTAATATTTAGAATTAGGTTAGGGTTACAAGAAGAAGAAATATGAACAAAAATAAGAAAATAAGATTAGGAAAAATGAAAATAAGAAGAGGAGGAGAAGAAAAGAAGAAAAAGGAGTATAAGAAGAGGAGGAGAGGAGAATAAGAGGAAAAACAGAAGAAGATGAGAAGTAGAAGAAGAGAAAAAATTAGAAGAGGAGGAGAGGAGAAGTACTACAAGAAGAGGAGAAGTAGAAGTAGAAGAAGAAGTAGAAGAAGAGGAGAAATAGAAGAAGAGGAAAAATTAGTTTAGGGTTACAAGAAGAAGAAATATTTTTTTGTCATTTAATTTTGCTATTGTATAGTGTATATGCTTAAGTGTTAATAGTGTTTCTTAGATTATTGCTTAATTTTGCTATTGTATATGCTTAAGTGTTAATAGTTTAATTTTGCTATTGTATATGCTTAAGTGTTAATAGTTTATTTTTAGCAAGAAAATTAATAGAAATAGTTTATTGTTTTAGTTCATTTTACGATGCCTATCCCGCATCCTCGTCGTCGACTCGGCGGAGGACACCTGCTTGATCAGAGGGGCCCTGTCCGGGACTGGGCTCCGCCCGGCTGGTATTGAGAGGTGCTACCTTCCGGGGGGCGTAGGTTGGTGAGGAGCCAGCCCGTCGTTGACCCGATCCTTGTTTGGTGGCGGTCGCGTGGGCCAGTGAGGGTGCCGAGGCTTCCGGACACCGCGGAGGTGGTACGGCACCGTGTCAGCGAGGAGGATGAGCACGTCCGTCGCTACATGGTTGCGTTGGAGGGCAGGTTCGAGCATACCTAGCAGGTTCTTCGGGGATCTCACTGGAGCTATGATCCTATGATGGTTCCTTCTCTTTGGGTGTCCCCCGCCCGCGCCGATACCCGTCGGACGCTACGGTTCTAGATGTATCAGTGATGCTATATCTATGATAGTATTCGAGGAGTATTAGTGATAATATTCGACGATGTACGGACAAAAGTGATGATGTATTAGCTTATAATTGAATGCATGCTAATTTGAATACTACTTTATTTTACGATTTTGTTTTGCTTATTGAATGCTCAAATTGGAAAAGTACTCCTACTTTGAATACTATGCAGAAATCTAGGAGTCCCGGGTGGAGCCACGACCCGGGACTTAAGTTGTTTTGGAACGGAGTTCCTGATAGAATAATTCTTTTTTGATACAAAGTTTAAGAGAATCCGTTTTTTTGCAGAACTATGAATCCACATATCAGGAACCTCGAAGAGGAAGAACTTCTCGAAGATATAATCAAAGACGGCCCCGACGTTGAACCAGCTAAATCTCCGTCGTCATATCTAAACCAGGACGTTGGAATGGAGGTCGAGCGACACGAAGATGAAGCCGATGGGGCAGGAGATAGGTCCAATGACAGAGAAGGTGATAGCTCCACTGATGGAGAAGCCGGTGAAGAAATAATAAAGTCCGGCGAGGTATACATATGAAGTTCGACAATCACTTGTAATATGTGAAAATATTGGAGATAGCTATATATTGTATACATATACATTCATTTGACGAATGTTTCTCCCTCTTAGGCCTCCACATCGAGCAAAACTATGAAACGAGGCCCGACTAGAAAGTTGGATGCACGGACGCATTACACCTTTGAGGTGATATTTCCTACGGGCGAACCCAAGCTTCCTAAGAATGCTGCTGACACATTCAAGAAGCAATGCAGAGTTCTCGTTAGGGATCACGTCCCGATCAGCGTTCGGGAGTGGAACAAGCGCAAAGGGGCAGCCGATAGTGACTATGTCGCCGAAAGGTACAAAGATAATCTTTGGAATGATCTCATGTCACATTTCAACCTGCCATAATGTGAGAATGAAGACGCCGCAGACAAACTGAGGGCCAAAGTCAAGCAGTGGACTCTGAAGAAGATGGCTGAACTGTTCCGTAGCTGGAAGAAGAAGCTATGGAAAAACTATCTGAAGACAAAGAAAGTGCCAGTATTCGAGGGGTATCTAGCCAAGCAGGCGAATCACTGGAAGGCATTTCAAGAGTACAAGGAGTCAGAAGATGCCCATGCATTATCAGAAAAGAATAAGATAAATGCCGACAAGAAGAAATATCACCACAAGCTGGGGCCAAGGGGCTATGAGACTGCCATCCAGAAGTGGGATAAGAAAGAGCAAGATCTGATAGATAAAAGCATCGTACCTGAATCACTCCGTGATGAGTGGGAATTGA
The DNA here is from genome assembly GCF_904849725.1 of Hordeum vulgare subsp. vulgare. NCBI lineage: Eukaryota > Viridiplantae > Streptophyta > Magnoliopsida > Poales > Poaceae > Hordeum > Hordeum vulgare. The sequence continues at coordinate 10,810,955 of NC_058523.1, read as the reverse complement.
GAGCAAGAAATTGGTTCCTTGCGCATGGTGGGTCGTACGACAAAAAAACAGGGGACCTCATCTGCAATGACGGTCTTAGGATACCCAGGGAGAATTGGAAAAGGATAGTGAAAGAAATTAAGGAGGGAAAAAGAAATTTCACTGCAGATAGAGATAAAGATTTGCTCACACTGGTCCTCGGCAATGACGAACATGGAGGACGAACGCGAGGCTTCGGTCCTTCTTACCCGTGGTGGATTGGGTTTGCCAGAGACCAAGACACTTACAAAATCCGAGAGAGAGCAAAGAAGCGGCAGCAGGATGAGGAGAATGACAAGTTCAACCAGTTGCTTGCCAGGCTTAACGAGCAACAGAAGCAGATTGATGAGCTTAGAGGAGTAGTGTGCCAGGAAGATCCTGCACTCGATATTACCGGCGCCCCATCTAAGCGGAAAAGCAGTGTGGCTGAATCTGAGGCCCCGCCCGACGATGAACGAAGAATGATAGAGGGCTGTCCCGGCTACCCCGTGGATGGAATCAAGGAGTCAACATCATGTGAACTCCATCAGAAATTCAAGAACATATCCATGAAGGTGGCCGTCGGACAAGCTTTACCTTCTGGCCCTGATGCACGCTGGCATGGCCGTGAGATTCCAGCTGGCTTTGCTAAAGTCGGGGTGGATGAAATCATGACGGGGTTTAATGATATGGAGCTCGACATAGCTGGACCCGAAGATGAGAGGACACTCGGAGAAGTACTCGGTGGAGTCATCCTATGGGACAAGAACTACATCAAGCTTCCAGGCTTGGCCCCAAGGACAACACCGCCTCCTAGTCGTCGCAGGTCACCTACACCTCCATTACCTCCAAGCCCTCCACATGACGTCGGCCAGCACAACACGAGTCCATCTCGATCACCGGCGCCGGACTTGGGTCGTCCGTCTCCGCCGCCGCCCGCACAGGATACTAAGCGGAAGCCTGCCAGCAAGAACGCTCCGTCGATGATTTCTAAGCGACGGATCTCCCCAAAGCGCAAACTGTCGCCCCTCCCAAAGGTACCTCATGCTAATCTTCCTATCAGACATTATGATCGTACCCCCGAGGAAAACGCCAGGATAGCAAAGGAACAACATGATGCGCAGATGAAAAAGAAGAAACCCGAGGCCCGCCCGGAATACATCGAGAAGCAAATAGCATGGGCAAAAGACTTCATAACCGTTCCATCATAGTATGACTTACACTATAAGCCTGATGACTATACACGCACATTGCAGAAGGAAGTGAAAAAGACCAGCTCACGTGCAAGTGCAAGTGGGAGCAAATCAAGTTCAACTACAAGCAAGAAAAAATCAGACGTTCCTCAGCTTGGACAACAGGCCAAACAGTCGATCCCACCCCTCAAGGTGTTAACCGAGAATGTTCCTCCTCCGGTGCAGGGGCAAGCTTTTGAAAGAGCAAAGGAGTTGGCGGCTGAATGTGGTACCTCGGTTGAAGATTTGCTGGCTTCCCAAGACGACGGGATACCCAAGGCTGTGGTAGCCCCTAAGCCACAGTTTGTCATGGGAGAGCCTTTGGTCAGCAAAGATGATCTCCCAACAAATATGCGTTACTTGCATAAATGGTACTTAAGTGAATCAAAGAATGGGAGAACGATGATCGTGCTGAGTGTCCCATGGGAGTACTACAGCCGCTCCGAAGAAATCCATATCGACTTTGATGAACTCTTCCAGATGTACAATGGCGACGCCCTCGACAAATCGCTTATGAGTTGCTATTGTCTGTAAGTTTTTCAATTCGTTGTCTACATATAACTTGTTTAGTTATTTCAATTCATTGTCTATATATAACTTGTACTCTATTATGCAGAATGAAGATTCTGGATTGTAAAAGTAAGAGCATCCTAAATATTGGGTTTATTGACCCAGATAAAATACATATAGCGACGCTAACTGACAAAGCCAAGGAGACGGAGGAAAACCTTCTAAGGTTTCTAATAGATCAAAATTTCTGTGACCACATACTGTTTCCATACAACTTCAGGTGAGGGTCTTTACTCTGTTGTGTCCATTCACTTATAAGTGTAATTGATAAGTTACTGACACACACACGTATATATATATATATATATATATACATGTGCAGCTTCCATTGGATTCTGTTGGACATTCAAATTGATAAGGGAAGAGTTGATGCCTTCGACCCATTATTGAGACCCTTGGAACAGTTCCAAAGCCTGCAGGACATGCTCCAAGGGTAATTTTAATCATTCTTGCGCTCTATCGGTCTCTTTCGATGATTTTCTGATATATCAATTAATGAAAAACTTAGCAAATCATTATCCTTGTCGGGGAGGGTTTGGAAGCGGTTCAAGTGCGTGACTCCCGGTAACTTTCCTGAGAAGCTGACCTTTAGAGCGGCTCAGGTAAGTAGTAGTATGATATAATTCTATTAATTTTCAATACATTTATGATGCTAGATTATTATTTTGATTATATATATTCTATTCTCGTAAAGTGCGACCAGCAGCCACGGGGAACGCATCTATGCGGATACTATGTTTGCGAGACCATTCGCACGTTTACCTCTTAGTTCAAGGATCACAGATTCGACGTAAGCAATGAACATTCACACCTCTATTTTTACCCGTCATTCTTTGTTATCATGATTGATATTCATATTCATCTCCTCTTCTTATATATATAGCACACGACCATGAGGACGAAGGTCCTACCAGAGCAACGCGCGATTGCTGTTGCAGAGGAGCTTGCGGGATTTCTGAGGACGGAAGTTATAAAGCTCAAAGGACGATTTAGTGTAGCTAAGGGCCATTACTGATGTTCGTCCATGTAATCGAATAGACGGGCTCTAGTCCCGATAATTCAGATCTCCATATAATTGTATATATATGCTCGCTTGTAAGATAAGTTAATCTTATATATATATATATATATATATATATATATATATATATATATATATATATATATATATATATCTATTTAAATTATATGAAAACTAATTCCCGAACACCAAACGAGGCATCACGTTAATCTCCCGAACACCTAAACCCTAAAACCCTAAAACCCAAAAATAATTTCATTCAAAAAAAACCCAAAAATAAGAAAAATCTGAAACTCTTTAGTCCCGGTCCGTGTAACGAACCGGGACTAAAGGTCCTGCCCCTGGGGCGCTACGAGGCGCCCACGTGAAGCACCTTTAGTCCCGGCTTGTAAGAGGGCCGGGACGAAAGGTTAGGCCTTTAGTCCCGCCCCTTTAGTCCCGGTTGGTGAACCGGGACTAAAGCCCCTTACAGGCCGGGGCTAAAGGCCCCGTCCCCACTAGTGTTATTATGGATCGAGACTGGGATTTGTCACTCCGTGTGACGGAGAGGTATCTTGGGGCCCACTCGGTAATACAACATCGCACACAAGCCTTGCAAGCAATGTAACTTAGTGTAAGTTGTGGGATCTTGTATTACGGAATGAGTAAAGAGACTTGCCGGTAAACGAGATTGAAATAGGTATGTGGATACTGACGATCGAATCTCGGGCAAGTAACTTACCGAAGGACAAAGGAAATGACATACGGGATTATATGGATCTCTGGCACTGAGGTTCAAACGATAAGATCTTCGTAGAATATGTGGGATCCAATATGGGCATCCAGGTCCCGCTATTGGATATTGACCGAGGAGTCACTCGGGTCATGTCTACATAGTTCTCGAACCCGCAGGGTCTGCACACTTAAGGTTCGACGTTGTTTTATGCGTATTTGAGTTATATGGTTGGTTACAGAATGTTGTTCGGAGTCCCGGATGAGATCACGGACGCCACGAGAGTTTCGGGAATGGTCCGGAAACGAAGATTGATATATAGGATGACCTCATTTGATTACCGAAAGGTTTTATGAGTTACCGGGAATGTACTGGGAATGACGAATGGGTTCCGAGTGTTCACCGGGGGGTGGGGGCAGCCCACCCCGGTGAAGCCCATAGGCCTTGGAGGTGGCGCACCAGCCCTTGGTGGGCTGCTGGGACAGCCCAAGAAGGCGCTATGCGCCATAGATAGAAAATCAAAGAGAAAAGAAAAAAAGGAGAGGTGGGAAGGGAGAGAAGGACTCCAGCTTCCAACCCTAGTTGGACTAGGATTGGAGGAGGACTCCTCCCCTTGGTGCGCAGCCCTTGGGGCTCCTTGAGCCTCAAGGCAAGCCTCTCCTCCCTCCTCCTATATATATGGAGCTATTAGGGCTGATTTGAGACAACTTTTTCAAGGCAGCCCGACCACATACCTCCACGGTTTTACCTCTAGATCGCGTTTCGGCGGAGCTCAGGCGGAGCCCTGCTGAGATTAGATCACCACCAACCTCCGGAGCGCCGTCACACTGCCGGAGAACTCATCTACCTCTCTGGCTCTCTTGTTGGATCAAGAAAGCCGAGATCATCGTCGATCTATACGTGTGTTGAACGCGGAGGTGCCGTCCGTTCGGCACTAGATCGTGCGACGGATCGCGGGACGGTTCGCAGGGCGGATCGAGGGACGTGAGGACGTTCCACTACATCAATCGCGTTCACTAACGCTTCTGCTGTGCGATCTACAAGGGTACGTAGATCGGAAATCCCCTCTCGTAGATGGACATCACCATGATAGGTCTTCGTGCGCGTAGGAAATTTTTTGTTTCCCATGCGACGTTCCCCAACAATGGGCCGCTGCTCCGATTGCCGAAACCGTGTCATCTGGTGAAATAGGCTTATTTTCTCAGCCCATCCAGGGGCCAAAGCGGTCTACTGCCGCCTCATCTTCGTGTAGCCACTGTCCTCTTCTTTACCCTTAAGATTTCAACACAAAGGGGATCCAATCTCAGATCGGATGAGGCTCTACACCACTAAGGACTGAACCGGATTTTTCCTTCGTGTCACGCCATCGTTGGATCCAACCTCGCTTGAGTACCCTCGCGCCGGTAATGGTGAGCTCCTCCTGGATCCACAACCCAAAATTTGGCATTTTATTTTGGATCCACGATACGAGTTGCAAGGACCTCCTCCTGGCGGCTCATAGGGGGTTGACTTGGACACGATGAAAAGGATGTGTTGTCATCCTCAATATTTTCTTTTTCGAGAGACCGGTGGCCGGTGTCATAGTTACCAACATGGTGTTCCAACACCGTCCACAGTGAGATTTCGGTATCATTTATATACCATGATTTTTTCATGGATTCACTTTTGAGATTAAATCCAAATTTCACTCAAGGGGATCTAGCGGCACAGGCCCAGAGAAGTGACCGGTTTACGTCGATCCAGCCCGGATGAAAGGTGGATCGAGCCAAGGTGCTCGCACTTGTCGACCGGAGGCGCGGGATCCGGATTCAGTCGATGCGCTCGAGGGCTTGTGCTGAAACGACTCCTCCGTCTTCGCCCAGTCGCCGTCCATCTCCAACCTCCTCAGCTTGTTCCCGTGTCTTCAGGTAGGTGAGATCCTCGTTCCTCTTCTGCTCTCCTACATTTTCTGATTTTGCTGTTATACGTTGGCTAGACGTACATGTTGCTGTCCTGGCACAGCCTGGGCATTTGGGTACCCGAACCCGCTACTCGAACCCGAACCGAACCGAATTACCCGAATTGTCGGGTAATTCGGGTATCGGGTTAGGGTCCGGTTCTCATTTTCTAGCTATTCGGTTTTCGGGTTAGGGTTCGGGTTCCAGTCTAGAAAACCCGAAATACCCATACTACCCAAATTATTCATACTACCACATTGTTCATGTTATTGTTACACTGACATGTTACACATACTAACAAAAATACCCGTACTATCAAAAATACCCAAACTACCCTAGTTATTCATATTAAAATTTGATGTATGCTCCGAATATTTTGGGATTTTTGGGTAGCCGAATTACCCGAACCAAAATTTTGGGTAATTTGGGTTCGGGTATTTTTTTGACAGAAAAAATTCCGGTTCCTATTTTTAGATACCCGAATTACCCATAACCCGAACTACCCGAACCGAAATAACCAAAATACCCAAATGCCCAGGCTGACTCCTGGCCTTCCCTTGATTTCTTCAGCCAAGTGAGCTCTTGTTGTGCCTGCCGTATAGTGTCCGTACAGAACTCGAGTCAGTGCCAAAACGTGCCATTAGGGTCTAGCTGTTTTTTGAATTCTGGCACTTCATAACCTGCTGCACCCTTCTGCTTGTGTTCAGAGTACTGATACAACTTCTACTGAAAACATGACAGATGGTGAACCCCAATTTCAGAAGAACTATGAAAAGAAAATGTTGAGCATAAAAATGTGATCTACTATAGTAGTAATGTTATTTTCTTATAGTGGGTGATATGCTTTCCCCCCTTCTGAACCTACTGTAGTTGTAATTTCAGGCCCCCTTATGAACCTACTGTAGTTGTAATTTCAGGAGAATGCATGTATAAGTTATACCATAATATACTCTTTATACTGCAATCTTCAGTTTGGTTCTCACGTGTGTGTTTTTCGCAGTTTTAGTGAAAGCTTGATGATGTTGCATCTTCAAATGCCGTTGATTGCTATGCATCCATTAAATCAACTAAAATTTCTATTGATTTTGTAGCTAATGTCGTGGCAACTCTTTGCATTGATTTCATATAATTAAGGTGCAGATCCATTTACCTTCTACAATCATTATTATGTTTTAGCATCATGATTCAGTTCATAAGATGTTAGAAATATCTTGATAGGTGGTTGGGTTAGAGGCCTTGGAACATCCCGACTACAGCGGTTGGAAATCTGGAATAACCCAACAAATAATCAAATTTGAGTATGTGAAATGAAGCAGAAGTTAAGTGTTCCACTCATAATAGAAATGTTCATTTATGCTTATGTAAAGATATTTTATTATTTTACAGTACCAAATTCCAGTGAAGGGCATCCCATTTTTGGTTTTTATTATATCAGTTACTTGATTTTCTAACTAACTGAAATTCTTGTTAGCATTCTTCTTCATGAGTGTGATGCACTCCACACAAGAAATATGTACCTGCACCAGGCCCGCCTAATTCTTCTTTGTTGCGGAACATGGCGGCCCTTTGGGTAGAGAGACGAGTGAACATTTTATTAATGCACAATGTATACAATCTAAAGTGACAATTCATGTCTCATGTTGCATGTTTATTTTTTATGTAGCTTATTATGTGTCTTGCAACATGGATTGGTTTTATTGACTGAATACATTGATGTGTATGTTGTCAGACCAAGCAATTTGTGTATGTGAACCTGACTTCTTTTATTAAAGTATATATGAGAGTTTCATTGATTATTGACTAATATAAAGTTATGTTTGTACAAGTATAATATATTTCATGTGCCCATAAGTATTTACAAAAAATCCTATCATTTATCGTATTAATAGACGGGCGTAGCAACGTGCGTCATCAATGATCTAGTAAGAGTTTGAGTTGCGATGTTTGCCGTGCTGCCAGGGTAATTGAAGTTATGTATGCGTTCCATTGAAAAATAAGTCGATCTTCTGCTAATTAAATAAGAAAGCTACCCCATATGTCATGATCTCCACTTGAAAACAAAGACTTGCGACTCCACAAAGTCAGTCAATGCGAGAGGGGAGTTTTGAATTGCACTAGCAGTACAGAAATATCCAAAGCCGTTGAGTGGCAGAGGATACACGGACTTGTTCTCGCCACAAGTAAGTATGTGTTACATCAGAAATTAATACTGTACACCATTCTAACCCGTGATAGGTGATATGCTGAACTCTTCAAAGACGTTCCCTACCTTACAAAACCAAGTTCGGAAAATGTCTCTCCTTTTTCCACCACAACAGCGACGGAACGTGTAATTCCGTTTGAAAATGGAATACGAGTGTACAATTCCGTTTGAAAATGGTGATACTGGACAGGTACATAAATATGCAAGAGAGTACCAATGCTGGAAGCTAAAGCAGCGAGACACCTAAAGCTCAATACACCATTTTCCCACAAGTACTGTGATGAAGAAGATGAGGCTCCTCTGCTTGCTCGTGCTGCTGATGCTATGGACGGCAACGGCACGAGCATCCTCTGGCGTGCAAGGAAGCCAGGGCCGGAACAGGAGTGATCTTCCCTCCCTGGCCGGCTGTCACAAGAGTTGTGGCAACCTCAGCTTCGACTACCCGTTCGGCATAGGGCCGGGCTGCTTCCGGCGGCCGCAGCAAGACTTTGAGCTCTTCTGCAACAGAACCCACGGTGCGTCGCAGCCCCCCAGACTCTTCCTGCAAGACGGCATCACCGAGGTCGTCGATAGCATCACGGTTGACGGCGGTCGCTATGCCGGACAATATATCGAGGTATCGTTTTCCCAATCCGTCCCCGTGAGACCTGAGGAGGATGTATACAACATCTCCTGGAATCCTGGGAGATCTCCCAGTCTCTATTCTTTACAATTAAATTTCACTGGTTGCGACTTCGACATGTATGTGCTCGAGCACGATACGAACAAGACGGTGGGTCAGTGCACTACTACATGCCCTGACGAAGACATCACGGATAAGGTGTCCAGCCTCAGGCAGGACTGCAACGGTACAGGATGTTGCTCCACCGATTATATATCCGCGTCTGCTACCGGCTTCGACATCAAGTTCGTCCGCCACAAGATTGGAAAGCTGAAGTTCAAAGCGCACAGTAACCGAAGCTCCATATGGGATACAATTGATGTAAGCACTGATTACGTCTTTATCTCCTGGGGTATCACCGTTGATGAACCTGATGGGCCCTTCCAAAACAGCACAGATTATGCATGTCTCAGCAACAATAGCACCAGTCGCCTGATGTTTCAGTATGAGTATACTGGTCCTGCTCCGTATTACTGTGACTGCGACGGTGGTTACGGAGGCAATCCATACATAACGGATGGCTGCTCGCGTGACAAAGGTAATTGCTCTCAGATAAAAAGCCTAGTTTTTCTTAGTGTGTACTTCTCTTATACAGCGAATTTCTTCAACAGTATTCACCAACAAAAAATAGTCTGCAACAGTAAGCAATTTTGTCCCCACATGCTCACATATACAGACTTCACAGGAAAAAAATCAAAACCATAAAAAGCCGATGATCTCCTGTTTGACGCAGCCAAGGCTACTTTCATTGGGGACCTCCAACTAACGCTTCAAGCAGCCAAATCATGGGCCGGCCCAAGTGGCGAGCTATCAACTCGCCGCGCCTGACGTTTGCTCGCTCACCGCTGTTTTGTACGGTCACGCTTGATGAATTGACTGGTCAACTTTTGATTTTAATAAGAAAGAAGAAAACTAAAAATAAATTTTTATAAAGTCAATCAAATTATTAAAAAGTTCATTTAAATTTTAGAATAGTTCATCAATTTTCAAAAAAATATCACCAATTTTGAAAAAGATTCATCGATTTTGGAAAAAAGTTCACCGATTTTAGAAAAACAAATCATCGACTTTTAGAAAAAGTTCACCGATTTTGAAAAAAGTTCACGATTTTGGAAAAAAGTTCACCGATTTTAGAAAAACAAATTATCGACTTTTAGAAAAAGTTCACCGATTTTGAAAAAAGTTCACGATTTTGGAAAGAAGTTCATCGAATGTGAAAAGATTTCACCAATTTTGGAAAGGATATCATCAAATTTGAAAAACAGTTCACCGATTTTGGAAAAAGTTCATCAAATTTGAAAAAAAACATCAAATTTGAAAAAAGTTCAAAACTTTTAAAACAATTCATCATTTATAAAAAACAAAAGAACAAATTTAATGACCTCTTTTCAAATTGTTGAACCAGGTCAAACAAAAAAGAAAAATCATTGAACGAGGTAAAATATAAAAAGAAAAAGAAATAAGAAATAAGAAAGAAAGGAGGAAAGCAACGTGGGAAAACCACTCGCCACCCCACGCTGTACGTCACCTCTCATTTTTTCCTTTGATTCATCCTACATGGGCCGGCCCAGCGCGGGGAATGCTGCAGTACTCCGTTTGCAAAATCGCATTGCAACGGGCGCCTGCGGCGCCAAATAGGTTTAGCCCTCTCATTGGGTAGCATCTTAGTGTTGTCTATTGCCTGGTATGGATATGGCATTCTAAAATCTTAGGGTGAGGCATTTTGGATTTTGGGCCGATATGACTTCGCATGAATAGTAAAATCAAAATAATAAAAAACTAAAAATTTCCTGATTTTTTAAGAAATGAAGATGGACGTATCTCCTAAAACTGCATGCCCATGTTCATGAAGAAAATAGCCTTTTTTTCGTAGGACGTGATGTTTTTTGCAGCCGAGCTCAAATGAGCTTGGATGAATAGTACATTCAAAAAATAATTTTAAAATGTTTAGAAAAAACTGATTTTTTGTGGAAAACTATGAAAAATATTCCATGAGCTCGCAAAGTTTCATCGTGAAATCACATTTATGAAAGTCGTGGCTAAAAGAGAACTTTTTATTTTTTGCAAGATCTTAGAACAATTGTCAAAGTTTGCTGTAAGAAAATCAGAATTTTTCAATATTTTTTGAATTTACAGTTGACCCGAGCTCATTTGAGCTCGGGTGTAGAAGGGCACTTTCACCGTTAGCGTTGTTTATTTCCCAGACCAGCCACAAGTCTGTTCTCACAAAAAAATTCACATGTATAGAAGAAACAAAAATGGTCATTGCAAAAAAAAACGACTTCTTAAAACAGTTTTTTGGATTTTGTACATGAAGGAGTATATGAGTACAAGCTTCGTTTTGAATTTTCGGCATGTTTAGGCCCTTTTATTTCATGATAATGAGTTGTAGGATTATTCTACCTTTTCTAAGGTGGATCCTAAGAAACTCCAAGACCATGGTCTGTATACCTCCTGACATCCAACGCCATGCATCAGAAGTTTAATTCAACAGTAATATTATACCAAATTTAATTCGACATTCAAAATCAAATTCTAATTCAAACAAAACCGATGCTTCGATGAAGTGCCCACATATGTTCAACTAGATCATCATGGAGTTGTTCATGACCACCATCGTCTACTATCCATTGATGCACGTCTAGAAATCTTTGCAATCCCCATTCATCCTTCTCTGGCTCAACAGGTGGCATATACATTTTGTTCCCCTCATTCTCATAGCGATAGTCCGCCAGTTGTTCCCTCTCATCCTCTATGAACATGTTATGAAAATATGACGCACGCGGTCATGAAGCGCCACATGTTTTTTTTATGCCAATAGCGATCAATACCACGAACGATTGCAAAATGAGCTTGGAGGACCCCGAATGCATGCACATCCTGTCTACATGCTTCTTGTCTCCTAGCAAAGTGAGTATTCTTGTTACCTTGAGGCTTTGAAATTATCTTAGCAATATTTTCCCATGCCGGATCCATCAACAAGATAATATACCATGTTGTATTGCCGGCCATTAATTTCAAAATTCACAGGAGCTTCCTCGCCAATAGAAAGCCTTGAAAAAGGATGAGATCTTTGCAGAACAGTCAGGTCATTGTTAGATCCTAGCAATCAAGAATATGAATGCCATTTGATGACACAAATTCTAGAATTATAGTTGCATCCTTATCTTTTCCTTGAACCGTCCATGCTATGTAGTAGGGCAAAACTTCCACTTTCAATGCATGCAATTGATACTTTCAAGCATTCATAGAAAGCCTTTTGATGAACCCATCTCAAGAATTCTTATGGTGTCCGCTTCATTTGGAGCTCGAAAATATTCTTCTCTAAATATTCTTCGTAAATTCTGGTCACGGTATGAAAATTCGAAAAAATTCCAAATATGAAACTGTGTGTTTTGGTCATGTCATTAATTTCTTACGATCTTTAGGAGTTGATCACGTGACCTCTTGTAGTAGGTACGATTTTCTTCTTGTATGAGAGGGTAATCTTAAAACAGATGCACTGACTTTTTTTATTTAATGAAATCAGGGTATGATCCGAAACAACGGAAGACCAACTGCTCTAGACGGTGTGGACAAATCAATGTCCCTTTCCCATTTGGCCTAGAGCACGGTTGTTCTGCAAGGATGTCATTTCAGCTCAACTGTACAAATTCGTCTTTGTCTACCCTCCAGTTTCCTGACGTGGACGGTAAATATGTAAAGTATATAAATATCATGGAGGGGCTAGTGAATGTTAAATACAGCATATATGACGAAGAGGACATTTCGGTGAGGGTACCTCAAGATCCAGGCCACTATGTTGCCTCCGCAGGTGTAGTACCACAACAGTGGGCCGTAGCCAATTTAACATGCCCCGAGGCAAAGGTGAATAAGACCGGATATGCATGTGTCAGCATGAATAGCAAATGCTTGGATGTCAACTCCGAACTAGAATATTATGGTTACCGTTGCACATGTATGGCCGGTTTTGACGGGAATCCATATGTCTCCAATGGGTGCAAAGGTACACACTGCATCTCTCTGCCTCCTCCTCCGTTGTGCATCTGGGTATATATGAAAAACATCTCTGTGTTAGGGAACTGCCATAATGAATGGGTGATCGCACACCTTTTAGAGAAGTGATACCTTTATATCTCCAAACAATCTCAAAGTAAAAAAATATAGATATGCAAAAACGCGCTCAAGCTCGACCTCTATATATACTTTGTGCACATGGTAACCTGTAAATAAGTTGTCTACGAACAAAAATCTGTATGGGTTCATTCTATAATTTAATTTCTGTTGTGCCCCTAATATTCAAATTACATTAAGCTCAAATAACCTACGGTAGTATTACGTGCAGGCACTACTGGGAAACTTAGTTACAATACTTATGTATTATAATCTTGCGTTATATATACTTATTGTTGCAGATGTTGACGAGTGCAACGCACCAGGCACATGTAATGGGACTTGTCATAATACCAAAGGAGGTCACTATTGCACCGAATGTCCTAGTAATACAGTGTATGACACTGCATTAAAGATGTGCGTATCGACTAAAAAACAAAATCTGGTACTAGGTGAGTTCATGGTACAACCAATTCCACATAATGAGCTCCATAAAATCTTGAACAGTAATGGCGGACATAATCATTACAGGTATCGCCATTGGGATTAGCGTTGGTTTTGGAATTATACTTCTCATGTCAATTGTAATATTACTCATCCGGAGATGGAAAAAAGACATCAAGAAGAAACTGCGAAGAAAGCATTTTCGGCAGAACCAAGGTCTACTCCTCGAGCAATTGATATCATCAGATGAAAATGCAAGTGACAACACTAAGATTTTTTCACTATCAGAGTTAGAAAAGGCAACAAATGATTTTGATCCCACGCGTATCGTTGGTCGTGGAGGGCATGGCATGGTTTATAAAGGCATCTTATCCGATCAACGGGTAGTGGCCATAAAGAAGTCTAAAGTCATTGAGCAAGTTGAGCTAAGCCAGTTTATCAATGAGGTTGCAGTCCTTTCCCAAGTAAATCACCGGAATATTGTGAAGCTCTTGGGTTGTTGTCTTGAGACCGAAGTCCCACTGCTAGTGTATGACTTCATCCCTAATGGTTCGTTATTTGGAATCCTTCATGCCAGTACCACTAGCAGCTCTATCTTCTCCTGGGATGATTGTTTGAAAATTGCTGCGGAAGCTGCTGGAGCACTGTATTACCTACACTCAGCTGCTTCGGTATCGATATTTCATCGTGATGTGAAGTCCACTAACATACTATTAGATGGAAATTACACTGCAAAAGTATCAGATTTTGGTGCTTCAAGGTTAGTTCCTATTGACCAAACTCACGTTGTTACAAATATACAAGGCACATTTGGATACTTGGATCCAGAATATTACCACACGGGTATGTTGAATGAGAAGAGTGATGTCTACAGTTTTGGTGTAGTACTTGTAGAGTTGCTGCTCCGAAAGAAGCCTATTTTTACAAGTGACTCTGGGCTAACGCAAAACTTGTCCAACTACTTCCTTTGGGAGATGAGGGAGAAACCACTTGCAGAAATAGTAGCTACTCAAGTTCTCGAGGAAGCAACAAATGAAGAGATTAATGATATCGCCACTCTTGCGGAGACTTGCTTGCAACTACGAGGTGAAGAGAGACCTACAATGAAACAAGTGGAGATGAAATTGCAGTATGTGCGATCTAAAAGGTTGAGATCATCTCAGGTTGTTTTAAAAAATGAAGACATGCAACCCTTGTTAAGTGGACAAAGCCAAGACACTCTTCCGATGTTGACTACTCCGAGTGGTAGAGTAGACCGAAGTAATATAGATTCTCAAAGGAACCAAAATTGCTACAGCTTGGAGCAAGAGTTCATGGCATCGGCGACTCTCCCTCGCTAGTTTATCGTGTTCCCAGCGTTAATGTTTGGTTGTCTGCTTCTCCTATTGAAATGCTATATTATTTTCGTGCTTTGATAGGGAGGGTAAAGTATACTCTGTAATTGCCTTAAATAATGTGTGGTTAATACTATTCAGATTGGAAAGTTTCATTCTTATTCTTGTCTTAAATTGCCTTGGTATTTGCTGTTCTTGCTTTTCACTACTCAGATTGGTTAGTACTATTCAGATTGGAAATCCACCTGTGGAACCTAGCAGGCGCAGGCATTCCGTTCGACCCAGGCTGAGTCCTTGTCGCTATTTGCTTATCTTGCTTTTCTCTTTTTTTTTTCTAGTTTTCCTCTTGCTTCCGGGTCTCTTGGAGGTTGGAGCCCTTTTGCTGTATACCCAGCTTGGATATGTTTCTTCTCCAGCTCTGATCCAACCCCTCAGCTATATGTCTGAATAAATGAAGTCTGTTATTATACCCTGATGATCATGTCCCAACGCTCTCAGAACAATCTTTTATTTTTCCATGTTGCATTTACAAATGATCAAATTTGATGCAGCAGTAACCACATTCCATCTATGCTAGAAGGAACGAAATGTACATCAAAAACAGTGATGCGTACCTCTACTGCATTATCACCGTCCTGCTGTGTTCGTCCGGCTGACATGCATAACTCACCTTGTGTTTTTTTCCTGAACAAAATATTTTAATAATTGGAAGAAATTCTGGACCGTCGATCCATCCGCCCATCGGGATGGTGATGGGCTCGAGAACGAACTTGGGTGTATGCTCTCCTCCTCCACTTCTCTTGGGTGCATTAATAAGTACGTAGCATATCCAAAAGCACTAATCAGATCACTATCATCAACGGAGATGTGCAAGATGAAGAACTACAAGGGCAAGTACATAGACCAAATTTTGGTGTCCGACGGAACCCATGACCATATAAACAATGTTTAGTCAACAATATTCACTCTCACGTGCTTCATATGCTTTGCTGCCTGCCTCTTCACCGATTTCTTTAATTTTTTTACGGAGACCATAGCTAACCAACCGAATCTCCTTGAGGCCTCGTTTGGTTAAGGGGGATTGGGGAGGTTTTGAGAGGGAGGGATTTCAGAGAATTGGGTGAATCCCTTTGTTCCACCCAATCCTCTCAAATCTCCGGGGCTTTGCTTCCACTAGTCCAGTGAGGCTTTGTTCGGTTCCACCGAATATGAGTGGGATTGGCATGGATTGAAGAGGATTAAATCCCATCTAGTACAAATTTTACCCCATTCCCCTTCAATCCACCTCAATCCTCTTGGACAGTGGATTAACCGAACAAGGCCTGAAGAGGGTTTTGAAACACATGGATAGGAAGGGACTGAAGGGGAACGGAGAGGATTGGCTTAAGCAAACCCCTCATACCAAATGGGCGTCCGAGGATCTGTGGGGTTTCTGGCCCTTCCGGGGATTTTCCTCTCAAAACCTCTTCAATCCCCCTTAACCAAACGAGGCCTGAGGCTTTTGAGGGCTCGCAGCCTGCGGAATGCGTCCAACACTCTGCAATCTTCTGGAAGCGGCATAGATTGAAGGGAAATTATAAAGAGAAGCGCCGCATCACAACTTTTCCATGCAGCGGCTTTCGCAGCCCCATGTGGATGCAAAAATCTTCCACCTCATGCTTACATCATCACATTAAATGCTTTTTCGAATTTTAAAAATGATTTATCTCATAGATTAATAATTTTATTCAAGATTCGCTTTCACCGTTAGGTTCGTCTCGATGAGACCTTCAAAATAAGATCCCATGTTGACATGTTTCGTTGATTTTTTTCGTCGTTCCTAGTTGCCACATTTATGTCATCATAGTTGCCATCTTACGGATGTATAGTTGTCACAAAAGTCATACATAGTTATCAGGACAATACTTTTATACTTTTTAAGCATTGCAATGTTATGTGAAGCTAAAAAGTGGGTATTAAAACACTAATAACAAGCAAGTAAACGCATAAAGCGGCACAAGTATAATGAATTAAGTTTTTTAGTGGGGTATATCAACATTCATAAACCTGATAACCAAGTTGATTTAATGTGAGAACTATGTAACAAATAATATGACAACTAAGTGATAGTAATCTGGCAAGTACCGAAGAATACGAAAGTCATCGAAACATATCGACATGGGAGCTAGTTTTGAAGATCTCGTCACGAAAAAGTCAGTGGTGAAAGCGGATCATTAATTGAATTAACGGTTTTGTAGATAAATTTTTTTGAATTTCAAACATCGAAGGAAATCTTGATGACGTCATTGCATGCATGCATGATAAAGAAAGGAGATTTGTCCCTGCATGTCCAAGCTGTTTAAAGTAATGAGTATGCATCTAGGGAGTACTAATTTTGCATGCATACTAATGTTCCATTAGCTGGGCCGCCGCTCCGGAAGCCCCAAATGGGGCGCTGCTCCGTAGTGTGGTCCTAGATTGAATATATCATGCATGTTCAAACTAGCATCTAGAACTTGGGGTCTCAAGAAAAGATGGCCTTTGTAGAGACACATGCCACATACTCGACCTGCGGAATTATGTTTAGTGTAATTTTTATACTTCTCAACTATTTCATCCTCTCCCTTGACATTAAAATTATTGTAGTAATAACTATCTCCATGGAGGTGCTGTAGCTTCAGAAGATTGATGATTGTTGTTGGCAACTCATATATATGTGTACCTCTAACATCCAACATTTCAAGGTGCCTCAAATTTTGCAAAGAACTAGGCAGGCATAAAATGTTCCGACATCCTCCAAGAGAAAGATAATTGAGGTGAAGAAGCTGCCCAATATCATCAAGATGATGATCTTTTAACTCCAGTGTGTCTTCCAAGTCAAGCACTCGGAGGAACCTCATATTGTCGGAGATGAAAAACGATCTCCACTCTCCGAAAACGGTCAGTGACCGTACGTGTGACAAGTCTAGCTTGCCCTCCAGCACATCCCTATCCCATTTCTAGTTGCTGTCAATGACAAGATGATGTATTGCACCTTGCGTGTCACCGTTTCTGCTCCGGTGCTCCCCCTGGACTGAACGATCGGCGCGTGAAACACATGGACGGCTGAGATCTCTTAAAACGATTCGGGAAGAGGGCACGATCGTCCTTTTTATGCTGGAGTAGAGCACGCGTAGAGGCCTGTACGAGCCCGCACCGGCCGTTAACTTTTGTACGCAAAGGGTATACATGTATTGTACGTGGGCGTTTCGTTTTTCCGTGTAACCGTGTGGCGGTCGTGGGCTAACACGTGTGGATGAAAACTTCCAAAAATCCGTATGACCATCCTATAAGAGGGAACCACCACCGGGCGCATCGCCCCCACGCCATTTTCCCCCAAATCGCCTCCCTCCCTCCTCCGTTCCAGAAAACCCTCGCTCCTTCCTCCTCTCGTTGCCGCATCATCTCCCCCTCGTCTCCCTCACCCCGCCACCGCACGTAGTCGCTCAGCCCCACCACCTCCCTCTCTCCAGCCGGTTCTCTCAGGCTTCGATGGAGCAAGGTCGTGCCACTGCCGCCGCTACGCACAGAGATGTGGTCGAGGGAGCAGAGACCACGACAGATGTCGTCCAAGAAGTGGCCGCCGTTGGGGTTTAGGAGATGATGCACGCGTTGTCGCTGGGGTTTAGGAGATGCTGCACGCGTTGTCGCTAGATCGGTCGATGCGGCGGCGGATCTGGAGGAGAAGGGGGTGGCGGGCTCCGACTCCGCCGTGTCGGACCTGGCCGGCGACAAGCAGGTGATGAATGTGGTAATGCTTCTCATTCCCCTCCTTTTATAGTTAGTGTTGATAAGCGGAAGATTTAGTAGATTTCTGATTGAATGTTGCACCCCTTCTGCTTTTTTGGTAAATCTTAATGACAGTTAGGGTTTTTTTTGTAGTTGATTCATGCTTGAATGCTACAGATATTTAATGAGAGTTAGATTTTTTTTAATTAGAATCTTGATTGATGCATGTGCTTAGATTTTATTATGTGTTGGATATGTTGTTAAATTTGTTGTGGATATCCCCTCACAGGGGAACGGCACGGGCTGAGCAGCCCTCCAGTCAATCTATTTAAAGATGATTTTGTACAAATCAGTTTAAAATCTTACTTCCTTTTATTTAAAGTCTATCAATTAGTTGTTGAAATGAGCACATTACGTCTAACTAGTGCCCAATTTCAAAATAGTTTGGAGCCTCCCTTCAATATCCATAAACTAAATATGTAGGTAGCTTTATTTTTTATCTGTAGTTTTACTCTACTTATAAAGTTAACCATGAGTAGGTATGCTAGACATGCAACTACGCCACATGAGCAACTCATATTAATTTTTTGTTGCATAATTCCATGCATGAATGTCATATGAAATAGTTTTGCACCTAGCACCAAAAATTGCACAAGAGCTTTCCTTCCTTGAAGCTCATGGCATTACAATATACCATCCAATAAAAGGCTGAGAGAATAGGGCAGCTGATGCAGCACTATGTATGTAATTAGAAGCACATTGCTGAATGCTTGACCTTTTGCATATCGTGTTATGTAGTTGGTAGTAATTGAATTACTTATATTGCAGGAAGAGGAAGCTGCTGGCATGAAGAGGAAGCTGGCCAAGACTAGGTTCAAGAACCCATATGACTCTGACTACGAGAAGACGACATGTATGAGGTAACCCCAACTAGATTTTTTGCCTCTTCATTAATCTGTATGAGATCACTTGTTTTTTGATAAAGCCCTATCTGAATGCCTTCAAAGTGGATTTTGTTGTTGTTTTATTCATTAATATCATAAAGTTGTGTTGATTGTTCATTAATTAGCTCTAAATGGAATATTTGTGGTCTTTCTTCATGAAACCATATATGAATGCATATAAATGGCAATATTCTGTTGTTTGTCCACTAAATTTTTTTTAAATGGAAAATTTTCATATATTTTCATTTTATTTCTCTAAATTGGAATTTTCTGTTTTTAAGTTTAGTATAAGCACTATATGAATGCATGTACATGGGATTTTTAATGAAATTGATGTAAATGGTAATTTACTATTGTTTGTTTAATTAAATTACCGTACATGGCTATTTTCTTTGTTTGTTCATTAAATTCCTGTAAATGGCAATTATCTGATGTTTGTTCATTGCATTCTTCTAAATGGGAAGTATGTGTTGTTTGTTCCATAAGGCCTATATGAATGCATAATGTATTTATGCTATTCATTTGTGTGTGCAGTATAACTCTGGAGATGATGTGCAGGACGACAACAAAGAGTCCTTCGTTGATAAGGAAGCCTAGAAGATCAGGGAGAAGGGGAAGATGACGTACTTTAAACGGGGCAAGTTCATGTGCCCATACTGCACCACAAAGCCAAAGCCCAAGGATGGGATTTATGAGCACCTTAAGTCGCATGCATGCGGTTTATCGACGAGTGCAGACGACATCAAGATTAGGGCAGAGCATGCATCCCTCCTGAAGGCTTTGGGTCCCATTTAGTCACCCTCCATGATCTATTTGCTGTGAAGCTGGATGTGGTACTCATCATCAGTATGTTTGATGATGTTTTACTTTTGTGCAAGTGCATGTGGTTGTGAACTGTTTTCTTTTGTTTCAGTGTATATATTCTGAGTTTAGGTGCTGCAATGATCATGGGGTTAAGTTAATGGGGTTGAGTTTAGGTGCTGCAATGATCATGGGGTTAAGTTAATGGGGTTCAGTTTAGGTGCTGCAATGAGCACGGTAGCTGCTTCAATGTTGCTTCACTGATCAGAATTGATGCATGGGGTTGAGTTTAGGTGCTGCAATGATCACTGTAGCTTCTTCAATTTTGCTTCACTGGTCAGACATGCTGCATGGGGTTAAGTTAATGGGGTTTAGTAAAGTTAGTGATAATTGTTCATCCTAACACATTCCAGCTTCGGTGTCTAACTTAACTTTGAAATAATGCCCATTAACTTAAGTTAATGGGGTTTAGTAAAGTTAGTGATAATTGTTCATCCTGACACATTCCAGCTTCGGTTTCTAACTTAACTTTGGAAACTTATGCCAAACCCTAGGGTTCAACGGGGCTAATTGCAAGATAACAGACAAGCGACAACAGCTGTAGCTAATTGCAAGATAACAGACCCGCGATAGTAGTTGCCTACAAATGGGGCTGTGGGCTAATTCTGATGAGAGAAGAGTTCGACACCTCTACCACCGCACGGTATATAAGCTGGTCCGGGCGCCCCTCCGCTTCCAAGGTGGGACTAAACCCCATTTGCGGCCACCGCGTTGTTCATGGGGCATTGCCACGTTTGTGGGCCGGCTAACAATGTTAGCACACTGCGGTCAGCCCCCTTCCCCCCGCGCGCGACCTCTCCCCCACCAACTGGGCTGGCTCATTTCCCTCCCTCGAGGTCGCCCCCGCCCCCAGCGCGCGGCGCAGCTGATTGTTTAGACCCACCTCGAAAGCGGAGGGGAGCCGAGACTTGTTTAAATAGCCTGGCGCTGCAGTAGAGTTGAACTCCTCTATCACACAACCTACAAGCCCTGTTGGATCTTGCTGTTGGGTTTGTAGTGGGCCTATTTGACTGATTTGTTTGGAAAAATATGCCTACTACAGGTCCAGCGACTGCTGCAGGTTATACTTTTTTTGTTATACTTTTTTTGTAGATGTCACTTGCTTATTTTTTGACCATCTCCAAGAATGTGATGAAGACGATGAGGCGCCTCTGCTTGCTCGCGCTGCTGTTGCTATGGATGGCAACGGTGCAAGCATCCGCTGGCGTGCAAGGAAGCCAGGTCGGGAACATGAGTGCTCTTCCCTCCCTGGCCGGCTGTCAGAAGTGATGTGGCAACCTCAGCTTGGACTACCCGTTCGGCATAGGGCCGGGCTGCTTTCGGCCGCCGCGGAAAGACTTTGAGCTCTTCTGCAACCGAACCCACGGTGCGTCGCAGCTGTTGGGGAACGTCGCACTTCTGCAATCTCCATCATCATGATCTCCATCAACGTTTCGCCATTGGGGTTGTCGTGCTACTCATGCTATTACTACTAAATCTACGTCCTAGCAAAATAGTAAACGCATCTGCAAGCACAAACGTTAGTTATAAAGACAACCCTATGGCTCCTGCCGGTTGCCGTACCATCGACGTGCAAGTCGATATTAACTATTACAACACGATCATCTCATACATCCAATATATCACATCACATCGTTGGCCATATCACATCACAAGCATACCCTGCAAAAACAAGTTAGACGTCCTCTAATTTTGTTGTTTGCATGTTTTACGTGGTGACCATGGGTATCTAGTAGGATTGCATCTTACTTACGCAAACACCACAACGGAGATATATGAATTGCTATTTAACCTCATCCAAGGACCTCCTCGGTCAATTCCGATTCAACTAAAGTTGGAGAAACTGACACCCGCCAGTCATCTTTGAGCAACGGAGTTACTCGTAGCGATGAAACCAGTCTCTCGTAAGCGTACGAGTAATGTCGGTCCGAGCCGCTTCGATCCAACAATACCGCGGAATCAAGAAAAGACTAAGGAGGGCAGCAAAACACACATCACCGCCCACAAAAAACTTTTGTGTTCTACTCGAGAATACACCTACGCATGAACCTAGCTCATGATGCCACTGTTGGGGAACGTCGCATGGGAAACAAAAATTTTCCTACGCGCACGAAGACCTATGATGGTGATGTCCATCTACGAGAGGGGATGAGTGATCTACGTACCCTTGTAGATCGTACAGCAGAAGCGTTAGTGAACGCGGTTGATGTAGTGGAACGTCCTCACGTCCCTCGATCTGCCCCGCGAACAATCCCGCGATCAGTCCCACGATCTAGTACCGAACGGACGGCACCTCCGCGTTCAGCACACGTACAGCTCGACGATGATCTCGGCCTTCTTGATCCAGCAAGAGAGACGGAGAGGTAGAAGAGTTCTCCGGCAGCGTGACGGCGCTTCGGAGGTTGGTGATGACCTTGTCTCAGTAGGGCTCCGCCCGAGCTCCGCAGAAACGCGATCTAGAGGAAAAACCATGGAGGTATGTGGTCGGGCTGTCGTGGAAAAGTCGTCTCAAATCAGCCCTAAAACCCCACTATATATAGGAGGAGGAGGGGGGAGACTTGCCTTGGGGTCCAAGGACTCCCAAGGGAGTCGGCCGAGCCAAGGGGGAAGGTCTCCCCCTCCCAAACCGAAATCCACTTGATTTAGAAGGTGGAGTCCTTCTTCCCTTTCCCACCTCCTTCTTTTTTTTCCTTTCCTCTTTGATTTTATTTCCTATGCGCATAGGCCTCTCTTGGCTGTCTCACCAGCCCACTAAGGGCTGGTGTGGCACCCCAAACACCCATGGGCTTCCCTGGGGTGGGTGGCCCCCCCCGGTGAACTCTCGGAACCCATTCGTCATTCCCGGTACATTTCCGGTAACTCCGAAAACCTTCCGGTAATCAAATGAGGTCATCCTATATATCAATCTTCGTTTCCGGACCATTCCGGAAACCCTCGTGACGTCCGTGATCTCATCCGGGACTCCGAACAACATTCGGTAACCAACCATATAACTCAAATACGCATAGAACAACGTCGAACCTTAAGTGTGCAGACCCTGCGGGTTCGAGAACTATGTAGACATGACCCGAGAGACTCCTCGGTCAATATCCAATAGCGGGACCTGGATGCCCATATTGGATCCTACATATTCTACGAAGATCTTATCGTTTGAACCTCAGTGCCAAGGACTCATATAATCCCGTATGTCATTCCCTTTGTCCTTCGGTATGTTACTTGCCCGAGATTCGATCGTCAGTATCCGCATACCTATTTCAATCTCGTTTACCGGCAAGTCTCTTTACTCGTTCCGTAATACAAGATCCCGCAACTTACACTAAGTCACATTGCTTGCAAGACTTGTGTGTGATGTTGTATTACCGAATGGGCCCCGAGATACCTCTCCGTCACACGGAGTGACAAATCCCAGTCTCGATCCATACTAACTCAACGAACACCTTCGAAGATACCCTTAGAGCATCTTTATAGTCACCCAGTTACGTTGCGACGTTTGATACACACAAAGCATTCCTCCGGTGTCCGTGAGTTATATGATCTCATGGTCATAGGAACAAATACTTGACACGCAGAAAACAGTAGCAACAAAATGACACGATCAACATGCTACGTCTATTAGTTTGGGTCTAGTCGATCACATGATTCTCCTAATGATGTGATCTCGTTATCTAGTGACAACACTTGTCTATGGCCAGGAAACCTTGACCATCTTTGATCAATGAACTAGTCAACTAGAGGCTTACTAGGGACAGTGTTTTGTCTATGTATCCACACAAGTATTGTATTTCAATCAATATATTTATAGCATGGATAATAAACGATTATCATGAACTAAGAAATATAATAATAACTAATTTATTATTTCCTCTAGGGCATATTTCCAACAGCAGCCCCCCCAGACTTTTCCTGCACGACGGCGCCACCGAGGTCGTCCATGACATCAAACCCGGCGATCCTTATGCCGCACAGTGTATCGAGGTATCATTTTCCCAATCCGTCCCCGTGAGACCTGAGGAGGATGCATACAGCATCTCGTGGAATCCTGGGAGATCTCCGAGTGGCTATTCTTTACAATTAAACTTCACTGGTTGCGACTTCGACATGTATGTGCACTACTACATGCCCTGACGAAGACATCAGGGATAAGGTGTCTTCGTCTACTACCGGTTATATATCCGCGTCTACTACCGGCTTCGACATCAAGTTCGTCCGCCACAAGATTGGAAAGCTGGAGTTCAAAGCGCACAGTAACCGAAGCTCCATATGGGATACAATTGATGTAAGCACTGATCAGATATATATCTCCTGGGGTGTCGCCGTTGATGAACCTGGTGGCCCCTTCCAAAACAGCACAGACTATGCATGTCTCAGCAACAATAGCAGCAGTCGCGTGCAGAATCTGTATCTTGGTGCTGCTCAGTATTCTTGTTACTGTGACGGTGGTTACGGAGGCAATCCATACATAACGGATGGCTGCTCGCGTGACAAAGGTAATTGCTCGGAGATAAAAATCATAGTTTTTTCTTAGTGTGCAATTTTCTTATACAGTAAATTTCTTCAACAGTAACCAATTTTGTCCCCACATGCTCGCATATACAGACTTCACCGAAAAAAAATCAAAACCATAAAAAGCCGATGATCTCCTGTTTGACGCAGCCAAAGCTACTCTCATATGGTAGGATCTTATTGTTTTTTCAACACAGTACACACGCAAGCGCTCATATACGCGCACATACACTCAACCATACTCTCATATGGAAGGAAGGAGTGGACTCCTCCTTCCCCAAACCGAATTGGGATGGTAGTCCACCTCCTCCTGTCGGCCGGCGCCCTTGGGGCTCTCTTTAGCCCCAAGGCTATCCCCTCCCCTCCTCCTATATATATTGGTGGTTTTAGGGCTTCTGAGACACAACTTTGCCACGTGCAACTCAAACCTATACCTCGTAGTTCTTCCTCTAGATCGGATTTCTGCGGAGCTCGGGCGGAGCCGTGCAGGAATAGATCATCACCATCACTGGCGCGTTGTCATGCTGCCGGAGAACTCATCTATTTCCTCATCTCTCTTGCTGGATCAATAAGGCGGAGATCGTCATCGAGCTGTACGTGTGCTGAACCCAGAGGTGCCGTCCGTTCGGTGCTAGATCGGGGCGGATCCTGGGACGACGGTGATTGAAATCACGAAGTTGTACCACTACATCAACCGCGTTTCTTAACGCTTCCCGCTTGGCGATCTACAAGGGTTTGTAGATCCAATCTCCCTCTCATAGTTGGACATCACCATGATAGGTCTTCGTGTGCGTAGGAAAATATTTGTTTCTCATGCAACATTCCCCAACACTTGTCTCATGGTAATACCTTTGATGACAGTTTTGTCTGCAGATGCCGCAGCAGCCACAGATGATCCGGGCTCCCGACCCCAGTGTACATCCTGGCGCCCCCTCCTCAGGATCGGGCTCATAGGGCGTTGCACGCGCTCCAGGGCGATCTCATGTGGGGTCCGCTCTAGCCCCTGATTCGCCCGTACGATGCACCAGTGGGCCAGGCCCCACGCACCACGTGCCTGCGCCGGGACCAGGCGGGTCCCCCGCACGTGCCTCTGGTAGGCCTGCTCCCGTGCCTGGTCATGACGGGCCCAGATCCTCGGCGGTCGTTGTCTCCCACAAGCCATCCGCGGACGGTGATTCGCAGGTGCGCATCCCACCGACTGCGTCGCCCGTGTCCTCCGCTTCACAGGCGCCAAGTGGCAGTTCTAAATATGGCGCATATCCATATGGTGCTTCTTGTGGAGAGGAGCTGTCTGGTGGATTCTCTGCGGCTAATTCTGGATCGGTTGTGCCTTCCTCGTCCAACCGGCTACATCAACAAATTGCACTGCCAACGCAGCCTCCTCCTGAGCATGCACAAACACGTTCTCAAGGAGGTATTATTAAGCCAAAGATTTATAAAGTTGGATGCATTCGTTGGGGCTCTTTTTGTGCCACGGGTGAACAGCAGAATTTGCAAGACGCTCTTCTGACACCCGAGTGGAAGCAAGCCATGGATGAATAGTACATGGCACTCATGGCAAATAAAACATGAAGTCCTGTTCCACCTGTCACGGGCAGAAATATAATTGACTGCAAGTGGGTCTATAAGGTAAACATATAGTCTGATGGTACTATTGACATGTGTGCATGCTTGGTGGCTAAAGGGTTCAAACAGAGGTATGACATTGACTATGAGGACACGTTTAGTCCAGTGGTCAAAGCTGCTACCATCCGGTTAATTCTTTCAGTTGCAGTTTCCTGAAATTGGTGCATGAGACAACTAGATATGAAGAACGCGTTTTTGCATGATGTTCACGAAGAGGAAGTGTTCATGCGACAACCTCGTGGGTATGAAAATACGAACTCACCCTAGTTTGTCTGCAAACTTGATAAATGAATTGTACGGGTTGAAACTAGCACCTCGAGCTTGGTATTCTCGGCTATCCACCAAACTTCAATTTCTTTGTTTTGTTCCTTCCAAGGGAGATACCTCGTTGTTCTTTTATCGTAATCATGGCACCATTATCTTTATGCTCATATACGTTGATGATATAGTTGTTACAAGCTCTTCATCAAAAGCAGTGTAAGCCCTCCTCAAAGATCTAGGCAGGGAGTTTGCTCTCAAGGATCTTGGCCGCCTACATTTCTTCCTTGGGATTGAGGTGAAGAGTGTTCCAAATGGAATTATCATGTCCCAAGAAAAATATGTGCAGGAAATACTTCAGAGAATGGGTATGCAAGGGTGTAAGCAATATTCCACGCCATTGTCCACTTCAGAGAAGTTGTCCCTTCATGATGGAGAGGCACTTGGGATGGTGGACTCAACCAGGTATCTTAGTATTGTGGATGCACTACAGTACTTGACATTAACTCTCCCAGACATTGCATATTCAGTGAGTAAAGTATGCCAGTTTTTACATGCTCCCACTAGTTCACATTGGACAGCAGTCAAACAAATTCTTAGATACCTCCAAGGAACAAAGGGCCATGGACTCGGACTTGGGAAATCTGATTCAATGCTTGTAAGTGCTTTCTCTGATGCAGATTGTACAGGTTGCCCTGGTGACAGAAGGTCTACAGGTGGTTTTGCAGTATTTTTGGGAGGCAATCTTGTTTCTTGGAGTTGACGCAAACAGCCCACTGCCTATAGGTCCAGCACATAAGCTGAGTATAAGGCCTTAGCAAATGCAACTGCTGAGATAATTTAGGTTCATAATTTGTTGACTGAGTTGGGTGTCTACCATCCAAGAGCAACATTAGTTTGGTCTGATAATCTCGGCACTACATATCTATCTGTTAACCCTGTTTTCCATGCTAGGAAAAAGCATATTAAGATAGACTATCACTTTGTTCACGAGCGAGTAGCTGAGAAGTTGCTGAATATTAGGTTCATACCTACTAGTGATCAAGTTGCAGATGGCTTCACTAAGCCTCTTACTCTTCGTCGGCTAGAGTAATTTAGACAAAATCTAAACTTAGATAGTTGTGATTGAGGGGGAATGTTAAATAACATGTAATCTACGGTGTTCGTATAAACCGTATATGTAAGGTTTAAGTTGCTAGGTTGTTGGCTATTGAGATAGAATCCTTGCGGATCAATCCACCCAACCCACCATATGTAAATCTTACATGTAATTTCGATGGCTTCGGCTTATATAACACGCAACGCGTGTTGGAAATATGCCCTAGAGGCAATAATAAAATGGTTATTATCATGTTTCCTTGTTCATGATAATCGTCTATTCTTCATGCTATAATTGTATTAACAGGAAACAGTAATACATGTGTGAATAAATAGATCACAATGTGTCCCTAGCAAGTCTCTAGTTGGCTAGCTCGTTAGTCAATAGATGATCATTGTTTCCTGGTCATGGGCATTGGATGTCATTGATAACGGGATCACATCATTGGGAGAATGATGTGATGGACAAGACCCAATCCTAAGCGTAGCACTAGATCGTATTGTTCGTATGCTAAAGCTTTTCTAATGTCAAGTGTCTTTTCCTTCGACTGTGAGATTGTGCAACTCTCGGATACCGTAGGAGTGCTTTGTGTGTATCAAACGTCACAACGTAACTGAGTGACTATAAAGGTGCACTACGGGTACCTCTGAAAGTGTCTATTGGGTTGGTACGAATCGAGATCGGGATTTGTCACTCTGTGTGACGGAGAGGTATCTCTGGGCCCACTCGGTAGAACATCATCATGAGCTCAATGTGACTAAGGAGTTAGTCATATGATGACGTGCTACGGAACGAGTAAGAGACTTACCGGTAACGAGATTGAACAAGGTATAGGTATACCGACGATCGAATCTCGGGCAAGTTCTATACCGACAGACAAAGGGAATCGTATACGGGATTGATTGAATCCTTGACATCGTGGTTCATCCGATGAGATCATCATGGAGAAAGTGGGATCCACCATGGGTATCCAGACCCCGCTGATGGTTATTGGCCAGAGAGGTGTCTCGGGCATGTCTACCTGTCTCCCGAACCCGTAGGGTCTACACACTTAAGGTTCGATGACGCTAGGGTTATAGGGAATTGTTATACGAGGTTATCAAAATTTGTTCGGAGTCCCGGATGAGATCTTGGATGTGACGAGGAGCTCCGGAATGGTCCGGAGGTAAAGATTGATATATAGGACGGATGGTTTCGGACACCGGAAGTGTTTCGGGCATCACCGATAACGTACCGGGACCACCGGGACCACCGGAGGTGGCCCCAGAGGTCCACCGAAGGGGGCGACGACCCCGGGAGGCTAGATGGGCCAAGTGGGGAAGGGAACCAGCCCCTAGGTGGGCGGGTGCGCCCCCCACTCAGCCCATGGCGCAGGAAGAGGGTTGAGGGGGGGGGGAACCCTAGCGCAGGTGGGCCTAAGGCCCACCAGAGGGGTGTGCCACCCCTCCTTCCTTCCCTGGCCGCCGCCCCTCTCCCATCTGGGGCTGTCGCACCCCTTGGGGGTGGGAACCCTAAGGGCTGCGCCCCCTCCCTCTCCCCCTACATATATTTGAGGTTTCGGGGCTGTTTTGCACACGGTTTTCTCTCTCTCGGCGCAACCCTGCCCTTCTTTCTCCTCCTCTCTGCCGGTGCTTGGCGAAGCCCTGCCGGAAGACCTCGTCTCTCCATCGACACCATGCCGTCTTGCTGCTGGATTTCTTCCCCAACCTCTCCCTCCTCCTTGTTGGATCAAGGTGCGGGAGACGTCACCGGGCTGCACGTGCGTTGAACGTGGAGGTACCGTAGTTCGGCACTAGATCGGAATCACACCGCAATTTGAATCGCCGCGAGTACGACTCCATCAACCACGTTCTAGTAATGCTTCCGCTTAGCAATCTGCAAAGGTATGAAGATGCTCTCACCCCTCTCTCGTTGCTGGTCTCTCCATAGGAAAATCTGAATATGCGTAGGAATTTTTTTGAATTTATGCTACGTTCCCCTACAGTGGTATCAGAGCCAGTTTTCTATGCGTAGATTCTATGCACGAGTAGAACACAAAAGGTTGTGGGCGATGATTTTTCAATTGCTTGCCGCTACTAGTCTTATTCTTTTCCGGCGGTATTGTGGGATGAAGCGACCCGGACCGACTTTACACGTACGCTTACGTGAGACTGGTTCCACCGACAGACATGCACACCGTGCATAAAGGTGGCTAGCGGGTGTCTGTCTCTCCTACTCTCGTCGGATTGGATTTGATGAAAAGGGTCCTTATGACGGGTAAATAGCTTTGGCATATCATTGTTGTGGCTGTCACGTAGGTAAGAAGGCGTTCTTGCTAGAAGCCCAAATCAGCCACTTAAAACTTGCAACAGCAATTAGAGGACGTCTAACTTGTTTTTGCAGGGTTTGACATGTGATGTGATATGGCCTAAGTTATGATGTTGCATGTATGATGTATGAGATGATCATGTTATTGTAATAGGTTTCACGACTTGCATGTCGATGAGTATGACAACTGGCAGGAGCCATAGGAGTTGTCTTAATTTATTGTATGAGATGCAACGCCATGTGCTTACTACTTTTACTTCATTGCTAACGGCTACAGTAGTAGTGATAGTAGTAGTTGGCGTGACGACTTCACGGAGACACGATGATGGAGATCATGATGATGGATATCATGGTGTCACGCCGGTGACGATGATGATCATGCGATGCCTGAAGATGGAGATCGAAAGAGCAAAGATGATAATGGCCATATCATGTCACTATATGATTGCATTGTGATGTTTATCATGTTTTTCATCTTATTGCTTAGAACAACGGTACATAATAAGATGATCCCTCTTAAAATTTCAAGAACGTATTCCCCTAAGTGTGCACCGTTGCGAAGGATCGTTGTCTCGAAGCACCACGTGATGATCGGGTGTGATAGATTCTAACGTTGGCATACAACGGGTGTCGTGGGTATAAGCCTGACAGTAGATGTGTAGGGTACGAAAAGGATGGGCCGAGCCTTAGCTACGGCGAGGTCGTATTAGTTCAGGCCCCTCTGCGGTGGAGGTAATAGCCCTACGTCTCAGTGCTCTGGGAGCTTGTTGTCGAGTGGAATATAGAATACAATGAGTTGCTAACCCTTGCACCAGTGGGGAAGGATGGCTTATATAGAGTGCGCTGCCCTTCACAACGGTTGGTGCACAGGGGTGGAATAATGGCGAATAAATGCCTACGTTACAGGTAACGTACGGCCTAAATGCTAATAAAAGCGTGAGGAAACGTATGATCGTTTCCCTCCTGGGGGGTTACGATGTACATAGTGGAATCGAGTCGGTCCGTTCGATGCGCTCCGAATGCTCGCCTTCAACTGGAAGGTCGGAGGTCTGTTACCGACTGGATGATGGGAACTTCTTAGTTCAGTCGGAACTGACTAAGGGCCTTGTCCCTTATGAAGGGTAGTCCTTGGGTAGGACCTATAAGGCAGGCTTATGACCCTACCCTAGGACTATAACCCCATCATTAGTCCCCGAATGGATTGAGGTTGGAACGACGAAGTGACGCTTGAAGTTTGGATCCGACTGGCACGGACGTGATTTTGGCGTTGCTTGCCTCGGTCCATTTTATCTTTTCTGATCGACGGTCCGAGTGGAAGTACTTGTGAAACAAACTGTCGGAAACCGAGTGCTTATGTGGTATCTTCTGACGTGACCGGTCAACTGACAGCGGCTGATTTTCCGGGATCCTCAAATTTCAGTTTCCGCGCGCTCAGCGGGGATGGCGCCATCGCGCTCGAGTAGCGCCTGACACCTCGATTCTCGCGCCTTCAACCTCTCCACTAATATCGCCGCGGTTGGTCGGGGGATAAGGTTTCGGGGCCACCTGCCAGCGTCCCAGTCGGAACCTTACTTAAATCTCAGCGGCGAGGGTTTTTCGTTACGCTCGCCGAATCTCTTGCCTTCGCTTGCTCCGTCCTTCTCGCCACCTCCAGCGCCTCTACACTCCTTCCTCCTCTTTCCTCCCGCGGATTCGCAGCTTCCGTCATGACCAAGGGTCAGACCAGCAAGATGGAAGTGAGGAAGAAGAAAGGGAAGGCAGCGGCTCCTGCTTAGCGGCGGCAGCGGCTGCTGCCGGCGGGGTGGATTCAAGGCGACTTCCTCCCCTCCACGGTGACGGAGGGGGATCTGTTGCAGCTGGTGGAGCACGGGATGATCGTGCACAAGTCTTGGAGGCTGCCGGCGGAGAACGAGGTCGAGCCGGCGCCCCGGGAGGGGGAGCGCGTCCTGCTGCTCAGCCATGCCTATCGAGGTTTCTCCTTGCCCCCGCATCCTTTCTTCAAGGGCATTATGAATCACTTCGGGGCACAGCTTCACCACTTCCCCCGAATGATATTGCTCATCTCTCTGCTTCCATAGTTCTGTGCGAGTGTTTCATTGGCTGTCCTCCCCATTGGGGGCTCTTCAAGCACATATTCTCTGCTAGATAGCAAACCATCAAACGACTCAGCCAGTCGGACGATAAGACACATCTTCTCCAGCTCTGCGGGGGCTTAGGTTTCCAGAAAAAGAGTCGGAGTAGTTATCCTTCCCTTCAGTTAAGTGAGTCGGTCAGGAACTGGCAGTCGACGTGGTTCTACTGCCAGGACGTTGCCTGTCCGAATGCTGTGACAGGGCTGCCTCCCTTTAGCTTAGATCGGCCCGCTCCGCCTAAGCAGCTCGCGCTCACGAAGGCAGAGAAGAACGACATCCAGCCTCTGGTCGAGACACTCGTAGATGTCGTCAGAAGGGGGGTCACCGGCATAGACTTGCTGGAGGTCTTCCTCGGTCGGTGCATCCAACCCCTGTAGGCTCGTGACCACGCCATGTGGCATTATACGGGGCCCGAGGATTCCACTCGGACCATCGTTGTGGGCGTGACTAAGGAGAAGGTGACCTCGTGGGTGCTCCAGATCACAGGCCCCTGCGAGAATCCCAAAGGATCTCGGCGAGTGAAGCCTTTCTGCGCGGATAATCCTCCTCCGAATCAGGTGGGTAACATTTGTCGAGTGCGCGTAACTGTCTTAATCTTATCGTTTGCTTGAATCTCTGTGTGACGTTTTCTCCCGTCTCGAATGGGAACCCGGCCGAGGAGGAGGAGGAAGGCAGTCAGGAAGGCAGCATGGAGAGCGCTGAGTATGTCTCCGACAGCGGGGAATCGGAGGAAGAGACTAGCGAGGAAGAGGAGGAAGACGAAGAGCAGGACTCGCCGCCTCCGCAGTTAGAGCATCGGACCAAGCGTCGACACGAGCCTGCTGTTCCCTCGGTCCCTCCGGCATCCTCGAGTGCTCCGCCCACTGCCCCCGTGGTCCCGAGTGCTCGGAGCACCAAGAGGGCCAGGGATGTTGTTGCTGAGCCTGCGGGTCAGTCTTCCAAGGCGGCCAAACCGAGTGGGTCTAAGCCTCAGAAGGCTCTGCCACGGATGAGGGTTGCTGTCCCCGTCACCTCCACGTAAGTGCATCGATCTTCTGATTTCTTCTGATATCCGAGTGGACTCCTGTTTATTGGTCGAATGGATTTCACTCGACAGAGTTGCTACCTCCGCCACCTCTCCGGCGCGCCAGGAGGATGACCCCATGGACACGGACAACGTCGTCTCGTCCCAGCCAAGTGTGTTGTAGTGACCCCGAGAGTTTTATACTATCGCGTCGCGAATTCTATCATAGGTCTTGCCTCTTTCTTTTCTGAGATCTCGCATCGTTCGGTCTATCAGGGGCGATTTGCAAGGACGAGGGTGACCAGGGGAGAGCTGAACAAGCTGCGGAGCCTGTTCTTGAGGCTGCTCCGCCTGTCACTGCTCTCGCCGCAGACGTGCTCCCGACTGAGGTGGTGTCGCCGACTGAACCGGCGCTGGTGGTTGAAGAACCGACTGGAGCGGACCTCGGATGCCTCAGGAACTTCCAACGGTGCCAGGCTCGTCGAATGTCGAGTTCAACATCCAG
The DNA here is from genome assembly GCF_904849725.1 of Hordeum vulgare subsp. vulgare. Taxonomy (NCBI): domain Eukaryota; kingdom Viridiplantae; phylum Streptophyta; class Magnoliopsida; order Poales; family Poaceae; genus Hordeum; species Hordeum vulgare. The sequence goes on along the minus strand of NC_058523.1, from coordinate 10,777,746 downwards.
CGTCTCCCGGAGGAGCAGGTGGGAGCGGCCAAGGGAGCCATGGTGCAGGCGGAGCTGATGGCTGGAGAAGCCAAGAAGGCCTACGACTCTTTCACATCCTTGTACCAGCGGAGCTTGGAGCTGCGGGATGATATCCGAGTAAGTGGGCTAGTAAGTATTTACTTTTCTCTTGTAACCCACTGGGTGTTCTTGGATAGCATATGTTGTTTGCAATGGGTTCACTCTGAGTGAACCCAGTGGGTGTAGTCCCCGAGACTTCGGTCGAGTGCTTGGACCGACAGTTGTCTTTATACATATTGTCTTTGCTTTGGTCAGATCTGTAAATAATATGGCCGACTGCGAACAGTTGTGGCAGTCGGGGTGCACTTACTGTAAGAGTCCCCGAGAGTAATTTGTACTCAGGTCGGGTAGTATTAGCCTCGTAGGCGTAGGTGGTAACATGTATCTCAATAGGGCGGGCCTGCTTGAGTTGCATGCCAGTGGGGTCACTCTTAGTGAACCCACTGGGTGTAGTCCCCGAGACCGCTGTCGACTACTTGCGTCGGCAGGGGTCTGAAGAACTTAGACTTTTATTGTTGAATTTTCTGATTGTCTCTTGGTGTTGGCTGGCAGAAAACTTGTGAAATGGGAACAGCCTATGAGACTCTCAGGGCGGAGAGGAGTCAGTTAGCTGGTGAGCTTGATGCGGCGCTGCTTGCAATGGCTGGCATGAAGGATGTTCTGGCGGAACGAGAGAAGTCATTGGAGCAGGCTCGTGAAGCGAACAAAGTGCTGACTGAGGAAGTTGAGAAGATGGGGAAACAGAGGACTGCTCTGATGGGACAGATGGACGTGCTGAACAAACGATGCATAACTCAGGAGAAATACGTCAGCGACTGGGCTCGGCAGATGATGACGCGTCTGGCTGGTAAGTCCTGTTTTTTCCGAGTGCTTTTGGTATGTGCGTCACACTCGGCGCTTATTGTTTGTGTGTCCTTCTGTTGCAGATTTTTGCATTGATGCTGAAGTTGAAGCAGCTGACGTGGAGCGGCCGATTCGCGAGAACGTTCCACTCGGCAAGGACGCCAATCGGGATCTGCTCCGAGCGCACATCCGCGTGGGCAAAGTTGGCCCTTTCATCGGTCGACTGAGAGAAGTCGTCGGCCGAATCGACAAGGAGCTTTGGCCAGAAGATGAGTCGCGGCAGGAGATGGAAAACTTGATGACTCGACTGGAGGAGATTCCGAACCGAGTGCAGTCGTGGAAGAAATCTGCAGCTCGTTGTGGTGCAGATGTTGCTCTGTCCCTGGTCCGAGTTCATTGCAAGGAGGTGCGCGAGGAGAAGCTGAAGACATTGAAGGTCGCCAACACGAAGAAACTTCGAGTCGAAGACTTCATGGAAACTTTCCTTGAGAGTGCCACCCGCATCGCCGACGGTATTGATCTGGACACGTTCGTAGAGCCCTCCAGTCCTGGCGCTAATCCAGATGATGCGTAAGAAGACTTTTATCCTCGGTATGCCGAGTGTTGATCTGTAAGGAACTTTGGCCACTGCTGTTGGCCGTCACATTCTTGGATCGGTGCGAGTAAGCTTGATCCGCACCGAGTGAACTTTCTTTGTTGGAACTTTTGAATCTGAATCAAATCGTTTGCTCTTGTGTTGCAATTTTGCTTCGAATTTTCTGTTTGGCGTTTCTTGGTGAAGCGAATGGCAAACATGCGTAGCACGTAAGTGTTACTCATGTATTTAGGTGATTCTGTATCGCAGCTAAATCTCCGAGTGTACGCTCGGAGAAAGTTGATACTTAGGAGATTCTTGATCGCATCTAAGTCCCCGAGTGTGGCGTGAAGTGCACACTTGAAGAAAGTTAATACTTAGGCGATTCTTGACCGCATCTAAGTCCCCGAGTGCGACGTTTTGTGCACACTCGGAGAAAGTTAATACTTAGGTGATTCTTAATCGCAGCTAAGTCTCCGAGTGCGACGTTTAGTGCACACTCGGAGAAAGTTATTCCTTAGGTGATTCTTGATCACAGCTAAGTCCCCGAGTGCGACGTTTAGTGCACACTCGGAGAAATTTAGTACTTAGGCGATTCTTGATCACAGCTAAGTCCCCAAGTGCGACGTTTAGTGCACACTCGGAGAAAGTTATTCCTTAGGTGATTCTTGATCACAGCTAAGTCCCCGAGTGTGACGTTTAGTGCACACTCGGAGAAATTTATTACTTAGGTGATTCTTGATCAAACTCGGAGAAATTTATTACTTAGGTGATTCTTGATCACAGTTAAGTCCCCGAGTGCGACGTTTAGTGCACACTCGGAGAAATTTAGTGCTTAGGCGATTGGTGATCGCAGCTAAGTCCCCGAGTGCGACGTTTAGTGCACACTCGGAGAAAGTTATTCCTTAGGTGATTCTTGATCACAGCTAAGTCCCCGAGTGCGACGTTTAGTGCACACTCGGAGAAATTTATTACTTAGGTGATTCTTGATCACAGCTAAGTCCTCGAGTGCGTCGTTTAGTGCATACTCGGAGAAATTTAGTACTTAGGCGATTCGTGATCGCAGCTAAGTCCCCGAGTGCAACGTTTAGTGCACACTCGGAGGAAGTTAGAACTTAGGCGATTCTGGATCGCAACTAAGTTTTTTTTTTGAGTCTGTGACCGCGGAAGAATTCTGAATCTACAAAAGCTCAATCTGCTTTATATTATTTCATCTATACTTGTTCTTTACAGTGCTTCAGTCGACGGTCACGTGTAGAAGCGCTTCAGGAGATCTCCGTTCCATGCTCACGGCTCGTCTGTCTCCCTATCGATGTTGTAGAGTCTGTATGCTCCGTTATTCAGCACCTTGGAGATGATGAAAGGTCCTTCCCAGGCAGGAGCCAACTTGTGAGGTCTTTGCTGATCCACTCGGAGCACCAGGTCGCCTGCTTGGAACGTGCGACTCCTGACGTGGCGTGCATGAAAGCGCCGCAGATCTTGTTGATAAATGGTTGAGCGAGTCAGTGACCTCTCGCGCTCCTCCTCCAGAAGGTCCACTCCATCTTGCCTTGCTTGTTCTGCTTCGGCTTCGGAGAAGAGTTCAACTCATGGAGCATTGTGAAGCAAGTCACTCGGAAAGACCGCTTCTGCTCCATAAACGAGAAAGAACGTTGATCGCCCTGTAGATTTGTTCGGGGTTGTGCGGAGATCCCAAAGTACTGAAGGTAACTCGGTGACCCATGCGCCAGCGGCATGTCCCACCTCTCACAGGAGTCGGGGCTTCAAACCTTGCAGAATAAGTCCATTCGCCCACTTTGCTTGTCCATTGGATTGAGGATGTGCTACGGAAGCAAAATCCACTCGAATACCTTGGCTTGCACAGAAACCTTTGAACCTGTCCGAGTCGAAGTTTGTTCCATTGTCTGTAATTACACTATGAGGCACACCAAATCTGGAGATGATGTCCCTGACAAACTTGATGGCTGTTAAGGCGTCGAGCTTTTTGATGGGCTTGGCTTCAATCCATTTTGTGAACTTGTCGACCACCACCAACAGATGTGTGTATCCACCTTGGCCTGTCTTGAACGGACCGACTGTATCTAATCCCCATACTGCAAACAGCCACACAAGAGGGATTGTCATCAACGCAGATGTCGGCTTGTGGGACTTGTTGGAGTAGAACTGACAGCCCTCACATCGGTCGACCATATCTTTAGCCATCTCGTTTGCCTGCAGCCAGAAAAAACCAGCCCTGAATGCCTTGGCAGCGATTGCTCTTGAAGAGGCGTGATGACCGCAGGTCCCCGAATGAATATCCTCCAGGATTAGCTTCCCCTCTTCTGGGGAGATGCATCGTTGAAGAACGCCTGAAACGCTTTCCTTGTACAATTGGCCATCAATGACAGTGAATGACTTCGACCTGCGGACTATCTGCCTGGCCTGGACTTCGTCTTCTGGTAGTTCCTGCCTCAGGATATATGCAATGATCGGACAGTCCAATCGGGGATGACAGCAAGAATTTCCATGACCAGATCATCCACAGCAGGTACATCGACTTCAGTCGGGTCTGTTGAACTCTTTGGTTGTACTGGTTCTTCTGTGAAAGGATCTTCTTTAACTCAGGGCAGGTGAAGGTGCTCGAGGCAGACGTCACTGGTCTCCGAGTGGATCCGAGTTTTGCCAACTCATCAGCTGCTTGGTTCTTCAGTTTCGGAACATGATGAAGTTCTTGACCTTCAAACTTCTTCTCAAGCTTCCTCACTGCATTGCAATATGTGGTCATGGTGGGGTTCCTAACGTCCCACTCTTTCATCACTTGATTGACCACCAAATCTGAATCGCCGTAGACCATCAGGCGACGGACGCCGAGTGAGATGGCCATGCGCAATCCATAGAGGAGAGCTTCATACTCTGCCTCGTTGTTGGAGGAATCAAAGTGTATCTGCAGCACGTACTTGAGTTTGTCGCCCTTTGGCGATATGATCACAATGCCAGCGCCGGAGCCATTCAACATCTTGGACCCATCGAAGACATTGTCCAATGGGCCGAGCGGATGTGGGTCGGTTGCTGTTGTTCTACCCATTCTTCTATGAAGTCAGCCAGAGCTTGAGACTTAATAGTTTTCTTGGCCTCGAACTTGATGTCGCAGTACAGCATCTCCATTGCCCACTTCGCCACTCGGCCTGACGCATCTCGATTGTGGAGAATTTCCGACAACGGAGCATCAGAAACGACAGACACCGAGTGGTCTTGCAAATAATGGGCCACTTTCTTCGCAGTCATGTAAATCCCGTAGATAAGTTTTTGATAGTGGGGATACCTCTGCTTGGAAGGAGTCGGGACCTCGGAGACGTAGTACACTGGCCGCTGAACTTTGTATGCTTTGCCTTCTTCTTCTCGTTCGACTGTAAGAACAGTACCGACGACTTGATTTGTAGCCGCGATATACAGAAGAAGGGGCTCTTTACTGAGCGGAGCAGTAAGAACCGGCTGGGTGGAAAGTAGGACTTTGAGGTCGTCGAATGCGACTTGGGCTTCGTCTGTCCATTCGAAAGTATCTGATTTCTTCATGAGTCGGTACAGAGGAAGTGCTTTCTCGCCGAGTCGACTGATGAACCTGCTCAAAGCCGCTAGGCAACCTGTGAGCCGTTGAACATCGTGTATTCTGATCGGCCTCTCCATTCAGACGATGGTCCCGATCTTTTCGGGGTAGACATCGATTCCTCGTTCGGAAACGAAGAAACCGAGTAACTTTCCGCTGGGAACGCCGAATGAACATTTGGCGAGGTTGAGCTTGATATCGTACCTACGAAGGTTGGCGAATGTTTCTGCCAAGTCAGTCAGCAGGTCAGAACCTTTGCGTGACTTGACTATGATATCATCCATATATGCCTCCACATTCCGACCGATCTGGTCGAGAAGGCATTTTTGGATCATGCGCATAAAGGTAGCCCCTGCATTCTTCAAACCAAATGACATAGTGATGTTGCAGAAGCACCCGAATGGGGTGATAAAGGCTGTCTTTAATTCATCGGGGCCATACAGACGGATCTGATGATAGCCCGAGTAGGCATCAAGAAATGACAAACGCTCGCAGCCCGCAGTCGAATCGACAATTTGATCTATGCGGGGGAGCGGAAAATGGTCCTTCGGGCAGACCTTATTGAGATATTTGAAGTCGATGCACATTCGGAGCGACTTGTCCTTCTTGGGCACCATGACAACATTGGCGAGCCACTCGGAGTGGTGAACCTCGCGAATGAAGTTGGCTGCCAGCAGCTTGGCCACCTCCTCCCCGATTGCTTTCCTCTTGTGCGCGGCAGCCTGGCGCAGGCGCTCTCGGACGGGCCGAGCGACGGGGTCCACATGCAGTCGGTGCTCAGCCAACTCCCTGGGTACACCTGGCATGTCAGAGGGTTTCCATGCGAAGATGTCCCAGTTCTCACGGAGGAATTGGGTGAGCTCGGCTTCCTATTTAGGATCGAGGGTGGTGGAGATGTTGGTCGGGGCAGCTGTGTCGTCCGTCGGGTGAATGCTGACCTTCTTCGTCTCTCCCGCCGACTGGAATGCAGACTCTGAAGCTGGCTTCTTTGAGCGCATCAGGTCGGCGGGGTCGACTGTTTTCTTGTACTCGTCGAGCTCGAGGACAGCCATCTGCTGGTCGGCGATTCTTGATCCCTGCTGCAGACACTCTTTGGCTCGCTGTCGATTGCCCGTGATGGTGATCACGCCTTTTGGGCCTAGCATCTTCAGCTTCAAGTATACGTAACATGGACGGGCCATGAAACTCACATACGCTGGGCGGCCCAGAATTGTGTGGTAAGCGCTCTGGAAATCCACCACCTCAAACGTGAGCTTTTCCTTGCGAAAGTTCTTGTCGGAGCCGAAAACGACGTCCAACGCGATCTGGCCGAGTGACATGGCCTTCCGTCCAGGGACGACTCCATGGAACTGCATGCTGCTCTCGCTGAGTTTGGACATCGGAATGCCCATCCCCTTGAGAGTGTCGGCATACATGATGTTCAAACCGCTGCCGCCGTCCATGAGGACTTTGCGCAGTGGGACTCCTTCTACCACCGGGTCGACGACCAGAGCTTGTCTTCCTGGGGTGGGTACGTGTGCTGGATGATCCGACTGGTCAAAGGTGATTGCAGTCTGAGACCATTTGAGGAACTTGTGGCTGGTAGGGGTGGCCATGTTCACCTCCCTGTTCACCAGCTTCAGTCGACTCTTGCTCTCAACATCAGCAAAAATCATGAGTGTCGCATGGACTTGGGGGAACGGATCCTCCTTATCCTCCTCATCCTGTTCATTGACCTTTTCACTCGGTTGCCCTTCGCCGAACCCCTGGATCAGGAGGCGACACTGTCGAGTGGTATGCTTTGGATATATGGGGTTGCCCTCTTCATCCATCTTCGTATGAACCGGACATGGCTGGTCCAGGATGGGATTATTGAACTGCTTCTTCTTAGGGGTAAACTGCGCCTTCCCTTTGCCCTTGAACTTGGCATTGGTCACGACCGCAGCTTCTGCCTGCGGAGTGGATGGAGCTTTTTGCTTTTGCTTACGAGTGTTGCTTCCATCTCCATCGCCGACTGTCTTATGATTGCCACTTCGGATGCGGTCCTCTTCTTCGCCGTTTGCGTAGCGTGCTGCAATCTCCATCATCTTGCTCATGGAGATGTCACCTGTTCGGCCGAACTTTAGGTACAGATCTCTGTACCGCACGCCTGTCTTGAAGGCGCAGACTGCTTGATGCTCGGTGACGTTCTCCACCGTGTGGTAGAGTGTTGTCCATCGCTGAATGAAGTCATGCAGGGGCTTGTTTTGCTTCTGGACGCAATGCTGGAGCTCCACGAGGCCCGCAGGGCGCTTGCACGTCCCTTCGAAGGTCTTGATGAACACTCGGGCCAGATCTGCCCAACTGTAGATGCTTGAGGGGGCCAGCTGATTCAGCCACGCCCGTGCCGAGCCGTCGAGCATCAGAGGGAGGTGCTTCATGGCGACATGGTCGTCTCCTCCTCCGATCTGGACTGCCACTCGGTAATCATCTAGCCATGTTTCTGGCTTGGACTCTCCTGTAAACTTGCTAATTCCCGTCGCCAATCGGAAGTTGGGCGGGATGTTAGCCGAACGGATGGCTCGACTGAAACACTCGGGACCAGACACGATGGTCCTGCTTCCACTCGGACGGTCCATATCGTGACCATCGCGGTGGGCTCGGCCCCTGTCGACTCTTCGCTGGGCGATACGCCCTCTTGCGTCGGGCCTTGGGTCGTAAGTGTCACCGACTGAACGCCGATCATCATGATGTCGGGGCCCATAGGGCCCACCCCGCGGAGGGGTGCATGAACGACGGTGATCTTCGTGATTTATGGAATGGCTGCCTCCCCTGTGTCGCTGATGGGAACCAGGGCTGTGAACCGACCGATGCGTATTCACATGAACATAACTATTATGGATCCTGTTGTGCGACTGGGAGACTGCCGAATTCTGCTGCTGCGCCGTGTGCAACAGGGCTCGGATCTGCTCGATCCCTCTACCAGCCTCTGAATCAGTTGGCCGAAGGGAATCGTCTATCTTGGCAGCCGCAGCCAAGTTGAGGAGGGGTGTGCGGAACAACTCCATGTTGCTCCGCCGAGTGTGCTGACTGGCACAACGGCGAGGTGGACGGCGTGCGCCGGACGTTTCGCCGACCTCGCGCTCGTTTCGGCCAGCTTGACGAGGATCTTCATGGGAGTTGGCCATGTGTACTTCTGCTGCGGGCCCGCGACCCGCATACTCGAAAGGAAACTCAGTCGGAACCGAGTCTGAGTGCTGGGACAGCGGGGCAACCACAATGGACTCTAGAACCGCCACTTGTGAAGACGCGTTCTGGCGCGCCTGGGCGTTTTGCACCCAACGCTGGAGCCGCGGTCGGCGAGACCGCTTGCTGCGGCACGTGACGGCGGTGCAGGTTGACACCGGAGCCGACTGTTGGAGAAGAAGAATGCCGCGGGCGCCGGCACGGAAGTGCGTAGCCCCACGATGCGGAAGCACCTCGACGTCGAGAGGAGCATCCCGAAGCCATGCCGAATCGTCGATGATGAAGGAGAGAGCGCCGAAGAAGATCTGGTGACCCATGCTCGAACCTCCACCACACGACATGACGAAAGGAAGTAGTCGCAAACTCGCCGTAAGTCGCTTAGACGCCTGCCCCACGGTGGGCACCAACTGTGGTGGGTATAAGCCTGACAGTAGATGTGTAGGGTACGAAAAGGATGGTCAGAGCCTTAGCTACGACGAGGTCGTATGAGTTCAGGCCCCTCTGCGGTGGAGGTAATAGCCCTACGTCTCAGTGCCCTGGGAGCTTGTTGTCGAGTGGAATATAGAATACAATGAGTTGCTAACCCTTGCACCAGTGGGGAAGGATGGCTTATATAGAGTGCGCTGCCCTTCACAAGGTTGGTGCACAGGGGTGGAATATGGCGAATAAATGCCTACGTTACAGGTAACGTATGGCCTAAATGCTAATAAAAGCGTGAGGAAATGTATGACCGTTTCCCTCCTGGGGGGTTACGATGTACAGAGTGGAATCCAGTCGGTCCGTTCGATGCGCTCCGAATGCTCGCCTTCGACTGGAAGGTCGGAGGTCTGCTACCGACTGGATGATGGGGACTTCTTAGTTCAGTCGGAACTGACTAAGGGCCTTGTCCCTTATGAAGGGTAGTCCTTGGGTAGGACTTATAAGGCAGGCTTATGACCCTACCCTAGGACTATAACCCCATCAACGGGTGTAAGCCAGATTTACGCACGCGAAACACCTAGGTTGACTCGACGAGCTTAGCATGTACAGACATGACCTCGAATACAAGAGACCGGAAGGTCGAACATGAATCGTATGGTTGAATACTATCAGCATGAAGTTGCTCACCATGGTGACTAGTCCGTCTCACGTGATGATCGGACACGGGTTAGTCGACACGGATCATGTATCACTTAGATGACTAGAGGGATGTCGATTTAAGTGGAAGTTCATACTTAATTTGATTAAATGAACTTAATTGTCATGAACTTAGTCTAAAAGTTGTCTTTATAAATATTGTAGATGGCCAACGCCAACCTCAATTTCAACGCATTCCTAGAGAAAAACAAGCTGAAAGATGATGGTAGCAACTATGCGGACTGGGTTCGCAACTTGAAGCTCATCCTTGAAGTAGCTAAAAAGGCTTATGTCCTTGATGCGCCGCTAGGTGACCCTCCCGCTCCCGTAGCAGCTCAGGACATTCTGAACGTCTGGCAAACGCGGAGTGATGGCTACTCTCTGGTTAGGTGTGGCATGTTATACAGTTTAGAAACGGGGCTCCAAAGGCGTTTTGAGCAACACGGTGCATATGAGATGTTCCAAGAGCTGAAGCTAGTTTTCAAGCTCATGCCCGTGTCGAGAGATATGAAGTCTCCGACAAGTTCTTTAGCTGTAAGATGGAGGAGAACAGTTCTGTCAGTGAGCACATACTCAAAATGTCTGGGTTACACGGTCGTCTGACTTCACTTAGAGTCGAACTTTCAGATGATGCTATAATTGACAGAATCCTCCAGTCTTTCCCACCAAGCTACAAAGGCTTTGTGCTTAACTACAACATGCAAGGGATGGAGAAGATCATTCCCGAGTTGTACTCGATGCTCTAGTCTGCAGAAGTAGAAATCAAGAAAGAGCATCAAGTGTTGATGCTCAACAAGACCACTAGTTTCAAGAAGGGCAAGGGTAAGAAGAATTTCAAGAAAGACGGCAAAGCCGTTGCCGCGCCCGGTAAGCCAGATGCCGGGAAGAATAAAAAGAATGGACCCAAGCCTGAGACTGAGTGCTTCTATTGCAAGGGAAAGGGTCACTGGAAGCGGAACTGCCCCAAATACTTAGCGGACAAGAAGGCCGGCAACGTTAAAGGTATATGTGATATACATGTTATTGATGTGTACTTTACCAGCGCTCGTAGTAGCTATTGGGTATTTGATACCGCTGCTTTTGCTCACATTTGCAACTCAAAGCAGGAACTGCGGAATAAGCGGAGACTTGCCAAGGACGAGGTGACGATGCGCGTCGGGAATGGTTCCAAGGTCGATGTGATCGTCGTTAGCACGCTACCTCTACATCTACCGTCGGGATTAGTTTTAAACCTTAATAATTGTTATTTAGTACCAGCTTTAAGCATGAACATTGTATCAGGGTCTTGCTTAATGCGAGACGGCTACTCATTTAAGTCAGATAATAATGGTTGTTCTATTTATATGAGTGATATGTTTTATGGTCATGCTCCGCTGGTGAATGGTTTATTCTTGATGAATCTCGATCGTGATGTTACACATATTCATAGTGTGAGTACCAAAAGATGCAAAGTTGATAATGATAGTCCCACATACTTGTGGCACTGCCGCCTTGGTCATATCGGCGTTAAGCGCATGAAGAAGCTCCATACTGATGAACTATTAGAGTCTCTTGACTTTGAATCATTTGACACATGTGAACCGTGCCTCATGGGCAAGATGACTAAGAGTCCGTTCTCAGGAATAATGCAGAGAGCAACCGACTTATTGGAAATAATACATACTGATGTGTGTGGTCCAATGAACGTTGAAGCTCACGGTGGCTATCGTTATGTTCTCACTCTCACCGATGATTTGAGTAGGTATGGGTATATCTACTTGATGAAGCACAAATCTGAGACATTTGAAAAGTTCAAGGAATTTCAGAGTGAGGTCGAGAATCAACGTGACAGAAAAATTAAGTGTCTACGATCTGATCGTGGAGGAGAATACTTGAGTCACGAGTTTGGCACACACCTAAGAAAGTGTGGAATCGTTTCACAACTGACGCCGCCTGGCACACCGCAACGCAACAGAGTGTCTGAATGTCGTAATCGCACTTTATTAGATATGGTATGATCTATGATGTCTCTTACCGACTTACCGCTATCATTTTGGGGATACGCATTAGAAACTGCAGCATTCACTTTAAATAGGGCACCGTCTAAATCCGTTGAGACGACGCCGTATGAACTATGGTTTGTCAAGAAACCTAAGTTGTCGTTTCTTAAAGTTTGGGGCTGCGATGCTTATGTGAAGAAAGTTCAACCTGAAAAGCTCGAACCCAAAGCGGCGAAATGCGTATTCATAGGATACCCTAAGGAAACTTTGGGTATACCTTCTATCTGAGATCCAAAGGTAAAACCTTTGTTGCCAAGAACGGATCCTTTCTAGAGAAAGAGTTTCTCTCGAAAGAAGTAAGTGGGAGGAAGGTAGAACTTGATGAGGTAATTACACCCCCTCTCGAACATGATAGTAGCGCAGCACGGGAAGTTGTTCCTGTGGCGCCTGCACCAACTGAAGAGGAAGTTAACAATAATGATCATGAAGCTTCGGATCAAGTTACTATGAACCGCGAAGGTCCACGAGGGCACGCTCCGCACCAGAGTGGTACGGCAACCCTGTGATGGAAATCATGTTGTTAGACAACGGTGAACCTTCGAACTATGAAGAAGCAATGGCGGGCCCGGATTCCAACAAATGGCTTGAAGCTATGAAATCCGAGATAGGATCCATGTATGAGAACAAAGTATGGACTTTGGTGGACTTGGCCGATGACCGGCGAGCCATAGAAAATAAATGGATCTTCAAGAAGAAGACTGATGCAGACGGTAATGTAACCGTTTATAAAGCTCGACTTGTCGCAAACGGTTTTCGAAAAATTCAAGGAGTTGACTACGAAGAGACTTTCTCTCCCGTAGCGAAGCTGAATCAGTCCAAATCATGTTAGGAGTTGCCGCCTTTTATGATTATGAAATTTGGCAATTGGACGTCAAAACAGCGTTCCTTAATGGGAACCTTAAGGAAGAGTTGTATATGATGCAACCAGAAGGTTTTGTCGACCCTAAAGGTGCTAACAAAGGGTGCAAGCTCAAGGGCTCCATCTATGGGCTGGTGCAAGCATCTCGGAGTTGGAACATTCGCTTTAATGAGGTGATTAAAGCGTTTGGGTTCATACAGGTTTACGGAGAAGCCTGTCTGTACAAGAAAGTGGAGCTCTGTAGCTTTCCTCATACTGTATGTGGATGACATATTATTGATGGGGAACAATACAGAAATGTTGGAGAGCATAAAGGCCTATTAGAACAAGAGTTTTTCAATGAAGGACCTTGGAGAAGCTGCATACATATTAGGCATCAAGAACTATAGAGATAGATCGAGACGCGTCATAGGTCTTTCGCAAAGTACATACCTTGACAAGATATTGAAGAAGTTCAATATGGAAAACTCAAAGAAAGGGTTCTTGCCAGTTTTACAAGGTGTGAGATTGAGTAAGACTCAGTCGCCGACAACGGCAGCAGATAGAGAGAAGATGAGTTATGTCCCCTATGCTTCAGTCGTAGGCTCTCTAATGTATGACATGCTGTGTACCAGACCTGATATAAACCTTGCCATAAGTTTGGTAGGGAGGTACCAAAGTGATCCCGGTATGGAACACTGGACAGCGGTCAAGAATATCCTTAAGTATCTGAAAAGGACTAAGGAAATGTTTCTCGTTTATGGAGGTGACGAAGAGCTCATCGTAAAGGGTTACGTCGACGCTAGCTTCGACACAGATCCGGATGACTCTAAGTCACAGACCGGATACGTATATGTTTTGAATGGTGGGGCAGTGAGCTGGTGCAGCAGCAAGCAAGAAGTCGTGGCAGCATCTACATGTGAAGCGGAGTACATAGCTGCTTCAGAAGCAGCTCATGAAGGAATTTGGATGAAGGAGCTCATCACCGACCTTGGAGTGGTTCCAAGCGCGTCGGGTCCAATGACACTCTTCTATGATAACACTAGGGCCATTGCCATAGCCAAGGAGCCCAGGTTTCACCGGAAGACGAAGCACATCAAACGCCGCTACAACTCCATCCAGGACCATGTCCAGAGTGGAGTAATAGAGATTTGTAAAGTACACACGGATCTGAATGTTGCAGACCCGTTGACTAAACCTCTTTCACGAGCAAAACATGATCAACACCATAATGCTATGGGTGTTCGATACATCACAATGTAACTAGATTATTGACTCTACTGCAAGTGGGAGACTGTTGGAAATTTTCCCTAGACGCAATAATAAAATGGTTATTATCATATTTCCTTGTTCATGATAATCGTCTATTGTTCATGCTATAATTGTATTAACAGGAAACCGTAATATATGTGTGAATAAATAGATCACAATGTGTCCCTAGTAAGCCTCTAGTAGGCTAGCTCGTTAGTCAATAGATGATCATGGTTTCCTGGTCATGGGCATTGGATGTCATTGATAACGGGATCACATCATTGGGAGAATGATGTGATGGACAAGACCCAATCCTAAGCATAGCACTAGATCGTATTGTTCGTATGCTAAAGCTTTTCTAATGTCAAGTGTCTTTTCCCACTACAAGAAATAAGGTCAATTATGACTCCCCGTTTTGGTCGTTGATTTGTCATTGTTTTCGTTTATTGACCTTTTTTTGACCAAATTCAGAACGTCAACGGTTGGCCGTCAAGAACGAACAAAGATGACCTTTTTTGGAATTTTGGTCATGGCCGCCCTTGACCAAAATTTTGGTCGTAAAATCCACGACCAAAATTATGGTCATTACGGATGAGCCTAAAACACGTAGGATCTGATGTGGCCAGCCAACATGGCAATGCCCATGTGGCACATGATGACGTGTCAAAATGACATGTGGACGCCATGTAGGACTAGTTGAAATCTGTTATTTAAATGGGCTGAGCCCAATAATGGATCAAGCCCATTAACTCAATCAATTTTTAGATTTACTTTTGGGCCACAACCATTGAAAGAGCCCAACAAATCAACCAGTTAACGTTAATTCTTAGGCTGAGGCAACCTACATGCTATTTATTCATTTCAACATCAATTGGCCCAGCTCTTATTCAAGGAAAATCAACAGTATTTCTGTTGACAATTTGGTAGTCAACCAAAAGAATAGAAGAATATAATGATAATAATAATATAACTCAAATAACATAGTAGTATCATTACATCAGAGGATCACAAAATTTGAAGGTTGACCCAAGGCCAAAATTTTGAAGGAATGTGCTAAGAGACATTTTGTAGTGAGAATGTGAGCAACAACAACAACAATTTGGTTCTCCAGGTTGTGGTACCTCTTTTTCCATAACACTTTCCATGTTAGCCTGGCATTTAAAGAAAGATGTACAATGTCCATCAATATATTCAGCCACAGATTTTACTAAAAATAAAGCCTACACATTGCACACGATACTTATTTGAAAACAAGTCAAGAAGACAAGTAATGTTACTTAAAAAAGGGGCAACATCTTATTTACAGCACGCACGAATCTGGCTACATAATACTACTTAATATAGTAACTCAACTAGACACAGGATATCAGTAGTCGATTAAATACTTATCAATATTCAATTAAATATTTAGCACAAACATGACAACAAGCACTTATATCAATAGGATAGGTTGAGAACATAGCTCTGAAGACAATATAACAATAGTAATAATAACGAACAGAATTCTAGAAGACTACAACCCGAGCAAAAATCAAAGTATAATGTAGTCATCATTTTAATCACACAACACATGCGACCAAAAGTTACATGCTCCTCCACTAGGAGATGAATAACTCGTACATTATACAACTACTATAATGATGGCTTCACTCAATTAATCAAGGACATCTTAAGTTTAGTGTTTTGACAGCAAGCCATACATAAAAAGAATTAAGAAGCACATGATTTATTAACAAAGTAGCAAACATGATTTATATAAACACATGAGTTTGGCAACGACTATTAATAAATTCAGAAAGCAAAGAATATTGCATCACATGAAGTTGTACTGGAACTTATCATCCATGTCTGTCAAACTGAAAACAACATTGCTGGTTACCAATTACATATTCTAGAAATATCAGACATGAATTATATGATGACACTCGTATTTATCAGCCATTGTTGGCTATTCTGTAGAAATATAACAGTATTCAACATTGTTTGCTATTGTATTTATTCTAGAAATATAACAGTATTCAACATTGTTGGCTATTGTGTAGTAGCAGTGTCCTAGGAGATAACAGAATCGCCCTACAAAAATATAGGGGCAAGAACCAGTTTTGTGATGGAACTTAACTTACGAACGGTTCCAGTTGTTCGACTGACATGTTTCCTACCATGAAAAAACAAACATCAGAATTAATGGAGCAACCATAAAGGCTCATAAGGATTATAATCCAATTTACAATTCAGAAGTACTCGTCATCAAACTGTGCACCTGCACGGTCTAGGGATTTTGTTAAGTTAATAGTACTTATTTTTAATAGGTTTGGTTACATGTGAAAAAAATGTAGGAAGTTCACTAACATACTTTTGTTGTGTATTTGGGAATATATTAAAAAGTTGATACATGTCAGCAATCTGCAAGCATTTTCTCAACGTGGTCACTGAATAAACATTGTACAAGACATTTATCAGTAACTTATGGAACAATTCGAAAAGAACATTGGAGTCTAAAAATTAGCCCCATTGAATATTTTGAAAACTGGATACATAACAACCACATCACATTAGATTACACAATCAGAGATTCTAGTTGGAGGCTCGATCTGTTCTAAGATTGGAATCCAACTTTTTGTAGCAACAAACTACTATTGTAGTAAATCCCTCATAGTGCGACTACCTTTTTCTACTAAAGCACACTGCTGAAAAAATATAGTATATTTGATATATCCTCTTAGAGAAGCAAGACAACACAAACAGAAATTCAGTTATAGACCAAAGCATCATGTAATGCTATAACTTAGCATTTATGAAGCCAACTTGTTCTCTACGTGCGATTCAAGCAAGTTATCCTACTATGTATTTATTTCATTTTAGTTACTTAATACAGAATACAAATGAGGAGCGAACTATTAGCAATCCTAGAAGACGTAAACTTCAATTATTAGGTTACAAACATTAGCTAGGCACAAAACTATACAAAGCACAATTCACATCTATAGAAAATCAAACAACACACTCAACAAACAAGTTGTATACCTGCGGCTTTCTTGCTTCTTCTCATCTTTGTCATTGTGGATTTCAAGGGACTTGGATCTATGCTAGTGAACTTGGTGATGCTTAGTTGCTTGATTGGTTGTTTCTACTGTCCTTGCTTGTTGGACGAGTTGATGGCCTAGGGATCAACATAGTAGTTACGAGTTATAAACATAAAGTGGGCAGATACTTTGAAAGATAGATAAGCACTTAAGTTGCACATATAATATCTAGACACACACACTTCACTACTTGTCGTTGACATAAATTATGCACTGTCATACCAAAATACACAAGTTGCAGCCTGCATATTTTTAGCTATTGAAAAATATTGCTTATGTATCATATCTTCATATAATATACTATTTGTTCAGTTTACAGCCACTGCAAAGTAAAATACTTTTGCAGTTCAGTGCATTATATTTGCAGAAATTTAAGTGTAAGAGGAGGATTAAATATTTAAGTTTACAGCAAATGCAAAAGAGATGTTAATTTGGAAATTTTCTATCTCGAAAAGTGATTCCATCTAAAGAAAAGCAAAACAAAAAGGCAGTGCCTGAAACGCCTTTTTCTTTTGACCACTAACAAACCACTTTGTTAACATGGTCATGGACATTGAGTTCTGTCAAAACGATCGCCCAGATCGCAAGCTTTGCTATCGGCATGCAATAACATTCATGCCGACATTTCTTTTCATTTCCTAACAAACACTACATACAGCACCAATGAAAAAGTTTCTTCTTATCAACAACTATAATAGAAGATGAGATGATGCATCATGATTCCCGCTCCCACTAGCAATACTGCTAATGCTGAAAAGCTAGGAAGAACTTAGCAAGAAGAATTAATCTTAAGCTAAACAAGTAGAGAAGAACACCAGCTCGCTGAACCGAGATCGCGTGTCCTCCCAGAGCAGTGTCGATCAGCGGAGCAACGACAATGATCAGAGCATCACATGGAAGAACACCACCATCCCAGCCGACGACATCCTAATCTGCATCATCAAACGAAACCGGAATCAGGGCACCGTGCAGCAGAGCAGGCGAGAGATGTACTAGCGATGGATGTGTGGTTACCAGTCAGTGGACGAGGTGCGTATGGATAGAAACTATGGATGGATGGATGATCAGGGCGAAAACCAAGCAAGCAGGCTCGTGGACAGCAGGAAGATCTGCTTGCGCCGCCCCTCGGTGGTTGGACCATCCGTTGCTCGCCCCACCACGCAAGCGGCTGGATTGACCGAGCCGTTGCTAGCGCCACCCTGCCGATGGCTGGATCGATTGGGCCGTTGCTCGCGTCGCGTCGCCGGTGGCTGGATCGATCGGGCTGTTGCTCGCGTCGTGCCGCCGGTGGTTGGATCGATGGCCCACTGCTCGCGTTACGTCGCCGATGGCTGGATCGGCCGCTACTCGAGCTCGAGGGGACGCATCGCCGGTGGCTGGATCGGCCGCTGCTTGCGCTCGAGGGGACGCGCCGCCAGTGGCTGGATCGATTGGGCCGCTGCTTGCGTTGCGCCGCCGGTGTCTGGATCGGCCGTTGCTCGCGCTCGAGGGGAAGGCAGGGGTGGCTAGGGTTCGAGGGGGGACATGGCGGCTAGGGTTCGAGGGGATTTGGGGGAAATGTTTGGACGGGAGCAGCTGTATGGTGCGGTGCGGCTGAAATACTTGATGAAAATACCCTCATATGTGAAGCGGGAAAGTTTTTTGTAGTAGCGGGAAAGATTTTAGGTGTGACTGGAGACGATTTGGAGCTAAAAATCTTTGCACATATTATATAGACAGAAACATAATTCCTCTAATCGAGTGAATACACATATCATTTTTCTGAGATGCGTGTTGCCTGCCTGACGTAATTTATGGTCGGCCATGGCGCCACCCGCTGCCCGCTGGGTGCAAGTGATGGTCAGTCGCGCCACCGCTGCCCCTTGAGATAGACTTGACCCGGTATTTTTGTTTTCTAGGGTTTGTTTCTAGTAACAGGCTTTCAACCAATAGTTTTTCTTTTATTTATAAAAATATGGACTTGGTTCAGGTTTGGCCCAAAGGAGGCCCATAACAGAACACATATATAATTAAAAAGATTTCCAACCGCTACTACAGCATGTGCACGATAAATGCCTACTCGTATGTGCTTCTTGAACTAGTGACATGTCTTTGATTGAGTCTTGTTGGCCCCATTTTTATCAATTTTATCAATTATATGCCATTGACAACCACGCGACACGTCTGTCAATTTGTCCATCATAGTCGTGTGTCTGGCTATTAAAATTGACAACTAGACATACACCTAGACAAAAAATTGACAATTAAACACACACCTTGATAAAATTGTTGAGTTGTCATCCAGACACCCTCAGCAGATTTCTATGATAATATAATTTCGTCATGATGGACTTGAAATAAGCTAGTATGCATCATTCACATCTTTATGACCATTCTATGCAATTAGATAATGACCTATTCACCCTAAATGGTCATGACATGATAGGGTTTTGACCCATCCACAGTCTTCACGACCAATTTGTGAATTTTGGTCATTGATCTATGACCAATTAAACCTCCGTCAATAATTTTGGTCATAATTGACCATATTTCTTGTAGTGTCCTTCGACCGTGAGATTGTGCAACTCCCGGATACCGTAGGAGTGCTTTGGGTGTATCAAACGTCACAACGTAACTGGGTGACTATAAAGGTGCACTACGGGTACCTCTGAAAGTGTCTGTTCGGTTGGTACGAATCGAGATCGGGATTTGTCACTCCGTGTGACGGAGAGGTATCCCTAGGCCCACTCGGTAGAACATCATCATGAGCTCAATGTGACTAAGGAGTTACTCACACGATGACGTGCTACGGAACGAGTAAAGAGACTTACCGGTAACGAGATTGAACAAGGTATAGGTATACCGACGATCGAATCTCGGGCAAGTTCTATACCGACAGACAAAGGGAATCGTATACGGGATTGATTGAATCCTTGACATCGTGGTTCATCCGATGAGATCATCGCGGAGCAAGTGAGAGCCACCGTGGGTATCCAGACCCCGCTGATGGTTATTGGCCAGAGAGGTGTCTCGGTCATGTCTACCTGTCTCCCGAACCCGTAGGGTCTACACACTTAAGGTTCGATGACGCTAGGGTTATAGGGAATTGTTATACGAGGTTATCGCAAGTTGTTTGGAGTCCTGGATGAGATCCCGGACGTCACGAGGAGCTCCAAAATGGTCCGGAGGTAAAGATTGATATATAGGACGGATGATTTCAGACACCGGAAGTGTTTCGAGCATCACCGGTAACGTACCGGGACCACGGGGACCACCGAAGGTGGCCCCGGAGGTCCACCGAAGGGGGGCAACGACCCCGGGAGGCTAGATGGGCCAAGTGGGGAAGGGAACCAGCCCCTAGGTGGGCTGGTGCGCCCCCACTCAGCCCATGGCGCAGGAAGAGGGGAGAGGGGGAATCCTAGCGCAGGTGGGCCTAAGGCCCACCAGAGGGGTGCGCCACCCCTCCTCCCTGCCCTGGCCGCCGCCCCCTCTCCCATCTGGGTTGCCGCACCCCTTGAGGGTGGGAACCCTAAGGGTTGCGCCCCCTCCCTCTCCCCCTATATATAGTTGAGGTTTCGGGGCTGTTTTGCACATGGTTTTCTCTCTCTCTCTCTCTCTCTCTCTCTCTCTCTCTCCCTCTCTCTCTCTCGGCGCAGCCCTGCCATTCTTTCTCCTCCTCTCTGCCGGTGCTTGGCGAAGCCCTGCCGGGAGACCTCGTCTCTCCATCGACACCACGCCGTCGTGCTGCTGGAGTTCTTCCCCAACCTCTCCCTCCTCCTTGCTGGATCAAGGTGCGGGAGACGTCACGGGGCTGCACGTGTGTTGAACGCGGAGGTACCGTAGTTCGGCACTAGATCGGAATCACACCGCAATTTGAATCGCCGCGAGTACGACTCGATCAACTGCGTTCTAGTAACGCTTCCGCTTAACGATCTTCAAAGCTATGAAGATGCTCTCACCCCTCTCTCGTTGCTGGTCTCTCCATAGAAAGATCGGAATATGCGTAGGAATTTTTTTAAATTTATGCTACGTTACCCTACAACGCGTCCCTGCAACAAGCATACACTTAACCTACGTTTTTCTACATCTTTTGGTGCCGATGAGGACGACATCTTTCTCACTCTATTCCTTCCTGAAGGCCTCGTCGTGGGGCTTGCCTATTCTTTGCCGCGATGTCAAGTGATCTTCAGGTGAAAACTCATGCTCACTTCCAACGGGAAATGCTAACACCGATGTGACTACCTTCTTGAACGTGCCACCTTGGAATCCTTTGACATTGTGGGGCGGCAGATCTGTGGTTGACATTGTGGGGCGGCTGATCTGTGGAAGTTGTGTTGGATCTTGTTGTGGTCTATGGCGGTGGATGCTGGGGTGGCTGCTCCGGACAATGGATGGGTTCTGAGGCGGTGGCCTCGAACAGCGAAGCAACAACAGCTCTACGTGGTTTTGCATGGCTTGGGTAGCGACCTCATCCTGCGAGGGTAGCGAGTCCCTTGACCTGGTCAATGCAATTAGTATGTTAGGGCAGCGGCCCTGCATTTATGGCACACCATTAGTGGTCTGCATATGGTCTTTTCATGTAGCAAGGGCTATAGGGTGTTCATGTCATGCATCGTTGTTGCTCGCGTGTGAGCAGAGGTAGTCGGAGCGGCGGATCCGGACCCAGGGGTGTGTCTTGGTGCGACTACAGCCTTATGTCGTGTGGACCACAGGGCTTCGTTGCTTGTGCGGGATTTGGCCTGCTTTTTTATAAACTGGGCAGCCATGTTTGGTTTTCGATCTGGTTTTTCTTACAAACAGGACCAATTTTTTTTTTTGAAATATATTCTGGTGAGGAGTCTTTCTCCCTCGATGGCAGATTTAGAAAAAGCTATTGTGGATACTGTTGGAATTATGCCCTAGATGCAATAATAAATATAGTTATTATTATAATTCCTGTATCAAGATAATCGTTTATTATCCATGCTATAATTGTATTGAATAAAGACTTATATACATGTGTGGATACATAGACAAAACACTGTCCCTAGCAAACCTCTAGTTGGCTAGACAGTTGATCAAAGATAGTCAGTGTCTTCTGATTATGAACAAGGTGTTGTTGCTTGATAACTGGATCACGTCATTAGGAGAATCACGTGATGGACTAGACCCAAACTAATAGACGTAGCATGTTGATCGTGTCATTTTATTGCTACTGTTTTCTGCGTGTCAAGTATTTGTTCCTATGACCATGAGATCATATAACTTACTAACACCGGAGGAATACTTTGTGTGTATCAAACGTCGCAACGTAACTGGGTGACTATAAAGATGCTCTACAAGTATCTCCGAAGGTGTTCGTTAAGTTAGTATGGATCAAGACTAGGATTTGTCACTCCGTGTGACGGAGAGGTATCTCGGGGCCAACTCGGTAATACAACATCACACACAAGCCTTGCAAGCAATGTGACTTAGTGTTAGTTGCGGGATCTTGTATTACGAAACGAGTAAAGATACTTGCCGGTAAACGAGATTGAAATAGGTATACGGATACTGACGATCGAATCTCGGGCAAGTAACATACCGAAGGACAAAGGAATGACATACGGGATTATATGAATCCTTGGCACTGAGGTTCAAACGATAAGATCTTCGTAGAATATGTAGGATCCAATATGGGCATCCAGGTCCCGCTATTGGATATTGACCGAGGAGTCTCTCGGGTCATGTCTACATAGTTCTCGAACCCGCAGGGTCTGCACACTTAAGGTTCGACGTTGTTTTATGCATATTTGAGTTATATGGTTGGTTACCGAATGTTGTTCGGAGTCCCGGATTAGATCACGGACATCACGAGGGGTTCCGGAATGGTCCGGAAACGAAGATTGATATATAGGATGACCTCATTTGATTACCGGAAGGTTTTCGGAGTTACCGGGAATGTACCGGGAATGACGAATGGGTTCCGGGAGTTCACCGGGGGGGGGGGGGCAACCCACCCCGGGGGAAGGCCATAGGCATTGGGGTGGCGCACAAGCCTTTAGTGGGCTGGTGGGAGAGCGTAAAAGAGCCCTATGCGCCATAGGACGAAAAATCAAAGAGAAAAGAAAAAAAAGAGGAGGTGGGAAAAGGGGGAAGGACTCCTCCTTCCAAACCTAGTTGGACTCGGTTTCGAAGGGGAGATCTCCCCCCCTTGGCTCGGCCGAAGCGCTTAGGGGTCCTTGGACCCCAAGGCAAGGCTCCCCCTCTTCCCCCTATATATACGGAGGTTTTAGGGCTGATTTTATACAACTTTCAACGGCAGCCCGACGACATATCTCCACGGTTTTACCTCTAGATCGCGTTTGTGCGGAACTCGGGCGGAGCCCTGCTGAGAGAAGATCATCACCAACCTCCGGAGCGCCGTCACGCTGCCGGAGAACTCTTCTACCTCTCTGTCTCTCTTGCTGGATCAAGAAGGCCGAGATCATCGTCGAGCTGTACGTGTGCTGAACGCGGAGGTGCCGTCCGTTCGGCACTAGATCGTGGGACTGGTCGCGGGATAGTTCGCGGGGCGGATCGAGGGACGTGAGGACGTTCCACTACATCAACCGCGTTCACTAACGCTTCGGTTGTACGGTCTACAAGGGTACGTAGATCACACATCCCCTCTCGTAGATGGACATCACCATGATAGGTCTTCGTGCGCGTAGGAAATTTTTTGTTTCCCATACGACGTTCCCCAACAGTGGCATCATGAGCTAGGTTCATGCGTAGATGTCTTCTCGAGTAGAACACAAAAGTTTTTGTGGGCGGTGATGTGCGTTTTGCTGCCCTCCTTAGTCTTTTCTTGATTCCGCGGTATTGTTGGATCGAAGCGGCTCGGACCGACATTGCTCGTATGCTTACGAGAGACTGGTTTCATTGCTACGAGTAACTCCGTTGCTCAAAGATGACTGACGGGTGTCAGTTTCTCCAACTTTAGTTGAATCGGATTTGACCGAGGAGGTCCTTGGATGAGGTTAAATAGCAACTCATATATCTCCGTTGTGGTGTTTGCGTAAGTAAGATGCGATCCTACTAGATACTCATGGTCACCACGTAAAACATGCAACAACAAAATTAGAGGACGTCTAACTTGTTCTTGCAGGGTATGCTTGTGATGTGATATGGCCAACGATGTGATGTGATATATTGGATGTATGACATGATCATGTTGTAATAGATAATAACGACTTGCACGTCGATGGTACGGCAACCGACAGGAGCCATAGGGTTGTCTTTATAACTAACGTTTGTGCTTGCAGATGCGTTTACTATTTTGCTAGGATGTAGCTTCAGTAGTAATAGCATGAGTAGCACGACATCGCCGATGGCAACACGTTGATGGAGATCATGGTGTGGCGCCGGTGACAAGAAGATCGTGCCGGTGCTTTGGTGATGGAGATCAAGGAGCACATGATGATGGCCATATCATGTCACTTATGAATTGCATGTGATGTTAATCCTTTTATGTACCTTATTTTGCTTAGAACGACTGTAGCATTATGAG
This sequence comes from Hordeum vulgare subsp. vulgare, assembly GCF_904849725.1. Taxonomy (NCBI): domain Eukaryota; kingdom Viridiplantae; phylum Streptophyta; class Magnoliopsida; order Poales; family Poaceae; genus Hordeum; species Hordeum vulgare. The sequence goes on along the minus strand of NC_058523.1, from coordinate 10,753,666 downwards.
GTGATCTCTCACTAAAATTTTAAGACGAAATTGTGTTCTCCCCGACTGTGCACCATTGCTACAGTTCGTCGTTTCGAGACACCACGTGATGATCGAGTGTGATAGACTCAACTTCACATACAACGGGTGCAAAACAGTTGCGCACGCGGAACACTCGGGTTATGCTTGACGAGCCTAGCATGTGCAGACATGGCCTCGGAACACATGAGACCGAAAGGTCGATCATGAATCATATAGATGATATGATTAGCATGGGGATGCTTACCACTGAAACTATGCTCAACTCACGTGATGATCAGACTTGAGCTAGTGTAAGTGGATCATGAACCACTCAAATGACTAGAGAGATGTACTTTTTGAGTGGGAGTTTAGCGAGTAATTTGATTAAGTTAAACTCTAATTATCTTGAACATAGTCTAAGTCCACTTTGAATATATTTGTGTTGTAGATCATGGCTCACGCGACAGTCACCCTGAATTTTAATACGTTCCTAGAGAAAGCTTAGTTGAATTTTAATACGTTCCTAGAGAAAGCTTAGTTTCGGGGCCACCTGCCAGCGTCCCAGTCGGAACCTTACTTAAATCTCAGCGGCGAGGGTTTTTCGTTACGCTCGCCGAATCTCTTGCCTTCGCTTGCTCCGTCCTTCTCGCCACCTCCAGCGCCTCTACACTCCTTCCTCCTCTTTCCTCCCGCGGATTCGCAGCTTCCGTCATGACCAAGGGTCAGACCAGCAAGATGGAAGCGAGGAAGAAGAAAGGGAAGGCGGCGGCTCCTGCTTAGCGGCGGCAGCGGCTGCTGCCGGCGGGGTGGATTCAAGGCGACTTCCTCCCCTCCACGGTGACGGAGGGGGATCTGTTGCAGCTGGTGGAGCACGGGATGATCGTGCACAAGTCTTGGAGGCTGCCGGCGGAGAACGAGGTCGAGCCGGCGCTCCGGGAGGGGGAGCGCGTCCTGCTGCTCAGCCATGCCTATCGAGGTTTCTCCTTGCCCCCGCATCCTTTCTTCAAGGGCATTATGAATCACTTCGGGGCACAGCTTCACCACTTCCCCCGAATGCTATTGCTCATCTCTCTGCTTCCATAGTTCTGTGCGAGTGTTTCATTGGCTGTCCTCCCCATTGGGGGCTCTTCAAGCACATATTCTCTGCTAGATAGCAAACCATCAAACGACTCAGCCAGTCGGACGATAAGACACATCTTCTCCAGCTCTGCGGGGGCTTAGGTTTCCAGAAAAAGAGTCGGAGTAGTTATCCTGCCCTTCAGTTAAGTGAGTCGGTCAGGAACTGGCAGTCGACGTGGTTCTACTGCCAGGATGTTGCCTGTCCGAATGCCGTGACACGGCTGCCTCCCTTTAGCTTAGATCGGCCCGCTCCGCCTAAGCAGCTCGCGCTCACGAAGGCGGAGAAGAACGACATCCAGCCTCTGGTCGAGACACTCGTAGATGTCGTCAGAAGGGGGGTCACCGGCATAGACTTGCTGGAGGTCTTCCTCGGTCGGTGCATCCAACCCCTGTAGGCTCGTGACCACGCCATGTGGCATTATACGGGGCCCGAGGATTCCACTCGGACCATCGTTGTGGGCGTGACTAAGGAGAAGGTGACCTCGTGGGTGCTCCAGATCACAGGCCCCTGCGAGAATCCCAAAGGATCTCGGCGAGTGAAGCCTTTCTGCGCGGATAATCCTCCTCCGAATCAGGTGGGTAACATTTGTCGAGTGCGCGTAACTGTCTTAATCTTATCGTTTGCTTGAATCTCTGTGTGACGTTTTCTCCCGTCTCGAACGGGAACCCGGCCGAGGAGGAGGAGGAAGGCAGCCAGGAAGGCAGCATGGAGAGCGCTGAGTATGTCTCCGACAGCGGGGAATCGGAGGAAGAGACTAGCGAGGAAGAGGAGGAAGACGAAGAGCAGGACTCGCCGCCTCCGCAGTTAGAGCATCGGACCAAGCGCCGACACGAGCCTGCTGTTCCCTCGGTCCCTCCGGCATCCTCGAGTGCTCCGCCCACTGCCCCCGTGGTCCCGAGTGCTCGGAGCACCAAGAGGGCCAGGGATGTTGTTGCTGAGCCTACGGGTCAGTCTTCCAAGGCAGCCAAACCGAGTGGGTCTAAGCCTCGGAAGGCTCTGCCACGGATGAGGGTTGCTGTCCCCGTCACCTCCACGTAAGTGCATCGATCTTCTAATTTCTTCTGATATCCGAGTGGACTCCTGTTTATTGGTCGAATGTATTTCACTCGACAGAGTTGCTACCTCCGCCACCTCTCCGGCGCGCCAGGAGGATGACCCCATGGACACGGACAACGTCGTCTCGTCCCAGCCAAGTGTGTTGTAGTGACCCCGAGAGTTTTATACTATCGCGTCGCGAATTCTATCATAGGTCTTGCCTCTTTCTTTTCTGAGATATCGCATCGTTCGGTCTATCAGGGGCGATTTGCATGGACGAGGGTGACCAGGGGAGAGCTGAACAAGCTGCGGAGCCTGTTCTTGAGGCTGCTCCGCCTGTCACTGCTCTCGCCGCAGACGTGCTCCCGACTGAGGTGCTGCCGCCGACTGAACCGGCGCTGGTGGTTGAAGAACCGACTGGAGCGGACCTCGGATACCTCAGGAACTTCCAACGGTGCCAGGCTCGTCGAATGTCGAGTTCAACATCCAGCGTCTCCCGGAGGAGCAGGTGGGAGCGGCCAAGGGCGCCATGGTGCAGGCGGAGCTGATGGCTGGAGAAGCCAAGAAGGCCTACGACTCCGTCGCATCCTTGTACCAGCGGAGCTTGGAGCTGCGGGATGATATCCGAGTAAGTGGGCTAGTAAGTATTTACTTTTCTCTTGTAACCCACTGGGTGTTCTTGGATAGCATATGTTGTTTGCAATGGGTTCACTCTGAGTGAACCCAGTGGGTGTAGTCCCCGAGACTTCGGTCGAGTGCTTGGACCGACAGTTGTCTTTATACATATTGTCTTTGCTTTGGTCAGATCTGTAAATAATATGGCCGACTGCGAACAGTTGTGGCAGTCGGGGTGCACTTACTGTAAGAGTCCCCGAGAGTAATTTGTACTCAGGTGGGTAGTATTAGCCTCGTAGGCGTAGGTGGTAACATGTATCTCAATAGGGCGGGCCTGCTTGAGTTGCATGCCAGTGGGGTCACTCTTAGTGAACCCACTGGGTGTAGTCCCCGAGACCGCTGTCGACTACTTGCGTCGGCAGGGGTCTGAAGAACTTAGACTTTTATTGTTGAATTTTCTGATTGTCTCTTAGTGTTGGCTGGCAGAAAACTTGTGAAATGGGAACATCCTATGAGACTCTCAGGGCGGAGAGGAGTTAGTTAGCTGGTGAGCTTGATGCGGCGCTGCTTGCAATGGCTGGCATGAAGGATGTTCTGGCGGAACGAGAGAAGTCATTGGAGCAGGCTCGTGAAGCGAACAAAGTGCTGACTGAGGAAGTTGAGAAGATGGGGAAACAGAGGACTGCTCTGATGGGACAGATGGATGTGCTGAACAAACGATGCATAACTCAGGAGAAATACGTCAGCGACTGGGCTCGGCAGATGATGACGCGTCTGGCTGGTAAGTCCTGTTTTTTCCGAGTACTTGTGGTATGTGCGTCACACTCGGCGCTTATTGTTTGTGTGTCCTTCTGTTGCAGATTTTTGCATTGATGCTGAAGTTGAAGCAGCTGACGTGGAGCGGTCGATTCGCGAGAACGTTCCACTCGGCAAGGACGCCAATCGGGATCTGCTCCGAGCGCACATCCGCGTGGGCAAAGTTGGCCCTTTCATCGGTCGACTGAGAGAAGTTGTCGGCCGAATCGACAAGGAGCTTTGGCCAGAAGATGAGTCGCGGCAGGAGATGGAAAACTTGATGACTCGACTGGAGGAGATTCCGAACCGAGTGCAGTCGTGGAAGAAATCTGCAGCTCGTTGTGGTGCAGATGTTGCTCTGTCCCTGGTCCGAGTTCATTGCAAGGAGGTGCGCGAGGAGAAGCTGAAGACATTGAAGGTCGCCAACACGAAGAAACTTCGAGTCGAAGACTTCATGGAAACTTTCCTTGAGAGTGCCACCCGCATCACCGACGGTATTGATCTGGACACGTTCGTAGAGCCCTCCAGTCCTGGCGCTAATCCAGATGATGCGTAAGAAGACTTTTATCCTCGGTATGCCGAGTGTTGATCTGTAAGGAACTTTGGCCACTGCTGTTGGCCGTCACATTCTTGGATCGGTGCGGGTAAGCTTGATCCGCACTGAGTGAACTATCTTTGTTGGAACTTTTGAATCTGAATCAAATCGTTTACTCTTGTGTTGCAATTTTGCTTCGAATTTTCTGTTTGGCGTTTCTTGGTGAAGCGAATGGCAAACATGCGTAGCACGTAAGTGTTACTCATGTATTTAGGTGATTCTGTATCGCAGCTAAATCTCCGAGTGTACGCTCGGAGAAAGTTGATACTTAGGAGATTCTTGATCGCATCTAAGTCCCCGAGTGTGGCGTGAAGTGCACACTTGAAGAAAGTTAATACTTAGGCGATTCTTGACCGCATCTAAGTCCCCGAGTGCGACGTTTTGTGCACACTCGGAGAAAGTTAATACTTAGGTGATTCTTAATCGCAGCTAAGTCTCCGAGTGCGACGTTTAGTGCACACTTGGAGAAAGTTATTCCTTAGGTGATTCTTGATCACAGCTAAGTCCCCGAGTGCGACGTTTAGTGCACACTCGGAGAAATTTAGTACTTAGGCGATTCTTGATCACAGCTAAGTCCCCGAGTGCGACGTTTAGTGCACACTCGGAGAAAGTTATTCCTTAGGTGATTCTTGATCACAGCTAAGTCCCCGAGTGTGACGTTTAGTGCACACTCGGAGAAATTTATTACTTAGGTGATTCTTGATCAAACTCGGAGAAATTTATTACTTAGGTGATTCTTGATCACAGTTAAGTCCCCGAGTGCGACGTTTATTGCACACTCGGAGAAATTTAGTGCTTAGGCGATTCGTGATCGCAGCTAAGTCCCTGAGTGCGGCGTTTAGTGCACACTCGGAGAAAGTTATTCCTTAGGTGATTCTTGATCACAGATAAGTCCCCGAGTGCGACGTTTAGTGCACACTCGGAGAAATTTATTACTTAGGTGATTCTTGATCACAGCTAAGTCCCCGAGTGCGACGTTTAGTGCATACTGGGAGAAATTTAGTACTTAGGCGATTCGTGATCGCAGCTAAGTCCCCGAGTGCAACGTTTAGTGCACACTCGGAGGAAGTTAGAACTTAGGCAATTCTGGATCGCAACTAAGTTTTTTTTTTGAGTCTGCGACCGCGGAAGAATTCTGAATCTACAAAAGCTCAATCTGCTTTATATTATTTCATCTATACTTGTTCTTTACACTGCTTCAGTCGACGGTCACGTGTAGAAGCGCTTCAGGAGATCTCCGTTCCATGCTCGCGGCTCGTCTGTCTCCCTATCGGTGTTGTAGAGTCTGTATGCTCCGTTATTCAGCACCTTGGAGATGATGAAAGGTCCTTCCCAGGCAGGAGCCAACTTGTGAGGTCTTTGCTGATCCACTCGGAGCACCAGGTCGCCTGCTTGGAACGTGCGACTCCTGACGTGGCGTGCATGAAAGCGCCGCAGATTTTGTTGATAAATGGTTGAGCGAGTCAGTGACATCTCGCGCTCCTCCTCCAGAAGGTCCACTCCATCTTGCCTTGCTTGTTCTGCTTCGGCTTCGGAGAAGAGTTCAACTCGTGGAGCATTGTGAAGCAAGTCACTCGGAAAGACCGCTTCTGCTCCATAAACGAGGAAGAACGTTGATCGCCCTGTAGATTTGTTCGGGGTTGTGCGGAGACCCCAAAGTACTGAAGGTAACTCGGTGACCCATGCGCCAGCGGCATGTCCCACCTCTCACAGGAGTCGGGGCTTCAAACCTTGCAGAATAAGTCCATTCGCCCGCTTTGCTTGTCCATTGGATTGAGGATGTGCTACGGAAGCAAAATCCACTCGAATACCTTGGCTTGCACAGAAACCTTTGAACCTGTCCGAGTCGAAGTTTGTTCCATTGTCTGTAATTACACTATGAGGCACACCAAATCTGGAGATGATGTCCCTGACAAACTTGATGGCTGTTAAGGCGTCGAGCTTTTTGATGGGCTTGGCTTCAATCCATTTTGTGAACTTGTCGACCACCACCAACAGATGTGTGTATCCACCTTGGCCTGTCTTGAACGGACCGACTGTATCTAATCCCCATACTGCAAACAGCCACACAAGAGGGATTGTCATCAACGCAGATGTCGGCATGTGGGACTTGTTGGAGTAGAACTGACAGCCCTCACATTGGTCGACCATATCTTTAGCCATCTCGTTTGCCTGCAGCCAGAAAAAACCATCCCTAAATGCCTTGGCAGCGATTGCTCTTGAAGAGGCGTGATGACCGCAGGTCCCCGAATGAATATCCTCCAGGATTAGCTTCCCCTCTTCTGGGGAGATGCATCGTTGAAGAACGCCTGAAACGCTTTCCTTGTACAATTGGCCATCAATGACAGTGAATGACTTCGACCTGCGGACTATCTGCCTGGCCTGGACTTCGTCTTCTGGTAGTTCCTGCCTCAGGATATATGCAATGATCGGACAGTCCAATCGGGGATGACAGCAAGAATTTCCATGACCAGATCAACCACAGCAGGTACATCGACTTCAGTCGGGTCTGTTGAACTCTTTGGTTGTACTGGTTCTTCTGTGAAAGGATCTTCTTTAACTCAGGGCAGGTGAAGGTGCTCGAGGCAGACGTCACTGGTCTCCGAGTGGATCCGAGTTTTGCCAACTCATCAGCTGCTTGGTTCTTCAGTCTCGGAACATGATGAAGTTCTAGACCTTCAAACTTCTTCTCAAGCTTCCTCACTGCATTGCAATATGTGGTCATGGTGGGGTTCCTAACGTCCCACTCTTTCATCACTTGATTGACCACCAAATCTGAATCGCCGTAGACCATCAGGCGACGGACGCCGAGTCAGATGGCCATGCGCAATCCATAGAGGAGAGCTTCATACTCTGCCTCGTTGTTGGAGGAATCAAAGTGTATCTGCAGCACGTACTTGAGTTTGTCGCCCTTTGGCGATATGATCACAATGCCAGCGCCGGAGCCATTCAACATCTTGGACCCATCGAAGACATTGTCCAATGGGCCGAGCGGATGTGGGTCGGTTGCTGTTGTTCTACCCATTCTTCTATGAAGTCAGCCAGAGCTTGAGACTTAATAGTTTTCTTGGCCTCGAACTTGATGTCGCAGTACAGCATCTCCATTGCCCACTTCGCCACTCGGCCTGACGCATCTCGATTGTGGAGAATTTCCGACAACGGAGCATCAGAAACGACAGACACCGAGTGGTCTTGCAAATAATGGGCCACTTTCTTCGCAGTCATGTAAATCCCGTAGATAAGTTTTTGATAGTGGGGATACCTCTGCTTGGAAGGAGTCGGGACCTCGGAGACGTAGTACACTGGCCGCTGAACTTTGTATGCTTTGCCTTCTTCTTCTCGTTCGACTGTAAGAACAGTACCGACGACTTGATTTGTAGCCGCGATATACAGAAGAAGGGGCTCTTTACTGAGCGGAGCAGTAAGAACCGGCTGGGTGGAAAGTAGGACTTTGAGGTCGTCGAATGCGACTTGGGCTTCCTCTGTCCACTCGAAAGTATCTGATTTCTTCATGAGTCGGTACAGAGGAAGTGCTTTCTCGCCGAGTCGACTGATGAACCTGCTCAAAGCCGCTAGGCAACCTGTGAGCCGTTGAACATCGTGTATTCTGACCGGTCTCTCCATTCAGACGATGGTCCCGATCTTTTCGGGGTAGACATCGATTCCTCGTTCGGAAACAAAGAAACCGAGTAACTTTCCGCTGGGAACGCCGAATGAACATTTGGCGAGGTTGAGCTTGATATCGTACCTACGAAGGTTGGCGAATGTTTCTGCCAAGTCAGTCAGCAGGTCAGAACCTTTGCGTGACTTGACTACGATATCATCCATATATGCCTCCACATTCCGACCGATCTGGTCGAGAAGGCATTTTTGGATCATGCGCATAAAGGTAGCCCCTGCATTCTTCAAACCAAATGACATAGTGATGTTGCAGAAGCACCCGAATGGGGTGATAAAGGCTGTCTTTAATTCATCGGGGCCATACAGACGGATCTGATGATAGCCCGAGTAGGCATCAAGAAATGACAAACGCTCGCAGCCCGCAGTCGAATCGACAATTTGATCTATGCGGGGGAGCGGAAAATGGTCCTTCGGGCAGACCTTATTGAGATATTTGAAGTCGATGCACATTCGGAGCGACTTGTCCTTCTTGGGCACCATGACAACATTGGCGAGCCACTCGGAGTGGTGAACCTCGCGAATGAAGTTGGTTGCCAGCAGCTTGGCCACCTCCTCCCCGATTGCTTTCCTCTTGTGCGCGGCAGACTGGCGCAGGCGCTCTCGGACGGGCCGAGCGACGGGGTCCACATGCAGTCGGTGCTCAGCCAACTCCCTGGGTACACCTGGCATGTCAGAGGATTTCCATGCGAAGATGTCCCAGTTCTCACGGAGGAATTGGGTGAGCTCGGCTTCCTATTTAGGATCGAGGGTGGTGGAGATGTTGGTCGGGGCAGCTGTGTCGTCCGTCGGGTGAATGCTGACCTTCTTCGTCTCTCCCGCCGACTGGAATGCAGACTCTGAAGCTGGCTTCTTTGAGCGCATCAGGTCGGCGGGGTCGACTGTTTTCTTGTACTCGTCGAGCTCGAGGACAGCCATCTGCTGGTCGGCGATTCTTGATCCCTGCTGCAGACACTCTTCGGCTCGCTGTCGATTGCCCGTGATGGTGATCACGCCTTTTGGGCCTAGCATCTTCAGCTTCAAGTATACGTAACATGGACGGGCCATGAAACTCACATACGTTGGGCGGCCCAGAATTGTGTGGTAAGCGCTCTGGAAATCCACCACCTCAAACGTGAGCTTTTCCTTGCGAAAGTTCTTGTCGGAGCCGAAAACGACGTCCAACGCGATCTGGCCGAGTGACATGGCCTTCCGTCCAGGGACGACTCCATGGAACTGCATGCTGCTCTCGCTGAGTTTGGACATCGGAATGCCCATCCCCTTGAGAGTGTCGGCGTACATGATGTTCAAACCGTTGCCGCCGTCCATGAGGACTTTGCGCAGTGGGACTCCTTCTACCACTGGGTCGACGACCAGAGCTTGTCTTCCTGGGGTGGGTACGTGTGCTGGATGATCCGACTAGTCAAATGTGATTGCAGTCTGAGACCATTTGAGGAACTTGTGGCTGGTAGGGGTGGCCATGTTCACCTCCCTGTTCACCAGCTTCAGTCGACTCTTGCTCTCAACATGAGCAAAAATCATGAGTGTCGCATGGACTTGGGGGAACGGATCCTCCTTATCCTCCTCATCCTGTTCATTGACCTTTTCACTCGGTTGCCCTTCGCGGAACCCCTGGATCAGGAGGCGACACTGTCGAGTGGTATGCTTTGGATATATGGGGTTGCCCTCTTCATCCATCTTCGTATGAACCGGACATGGCTGGTCCAGGATGGGATTATTGAACTGCTCCTTCTTAGGGGTAAACTGCGCCTTCCCTTTGCCCTTGAACTTGGCATTGGTCACGACCGCAGCTTCTGCCTGCGGAGTGGATGGAGCTTTTTGCTTTTGCTTACGAGTGTTGCTTCCATCTCCATCGCCGACTGTCTTGTGCTTGCCACTTCGGATGCGGTCCTCTTCTTCGCCGTTTGCGTAGCGTGCTGCAATCTCCATCATCTTGCTCATGGAGATGTCACCTGTTCGGCCGAACTTTAGGTACAGATCTCTGTACCGCACGCCTGCCTTGAAGGCGCAGACTGCTTGATGCTCGGTGATGTTCTCCACCGTGTGGTAGAGTGTTGTCCATCGCTGAATGAAGTCATGCAGGGGCTTGTTTTGCTTCTGGACGCAATGCTGGAGCTCCACGAGGCCCGCAGGGCGCTTGCACGTCCCTTCGAAGGTCTTGATGAACACTCGGGCCAGATCTGCCCAACTGTAGATGCTTGAGGGGGCCAGCTGATTCAGCCACGCCCGTGCCGAGCCGTCGAGCATCAGAGGGAGGTGCTTCATGGCGACATGGTCGTCTCCTCCTCCGATCTGGACTGCCACTCGGTAATCATCTAGCCATGTTTCTGGCTTGGACTCTCCTGTAAACTTGCTAATTCCCGTCGCCAATCGGAAGTTGGGCGGGATGTCAGCCGAACGGATGGCTCGACTGAAACACTCGGGACCTGACACGATGGTCCTGCTTCCACTCGGACGGTCCATATCGTGACCATCGCGGTGGGCTCGGCCCCTGTCGACTCTTCGCTGGGCGATACGCCCTCTTGCGTCGGGCCTTGGGTCGTAAGTGTCGCCGACTGAACGCCGATCATCATGATGTCGGGGCCCATAGGGCCCACCCCGCGGAGGGGTGCATGAACGACGGTGATCTTCGTGATTTATGGAATGGCTGCCTCCCCTGTGTCGCTGATGGGAACCAGGGCTGTGAACTGACCGATGCGTATTCGCATGAACAGAACTATTATGGATCCTCTTGTGCGACTGGGAGACTGCCGAATTCTGCTGCTGCGCCGTGTGCAACAGGGCTCGGATCTGCTCGATCCCTCTACCAGCCTCTGAATCAGTTGGCCGAAGGGAATCGTCTATCTTGGCAGCCGCAGCCAAGTTGAGGAGGGGTGTGCGGAACAACTCCATGTTGCTCCGCCGAGTGTGCTGACTGGCACAACGGCGAGGTGGACGGCGCGCGCCGGACGTTTCGCCGACCTCGCGCTCGTTTCGGCCAGCTTGACGAGGATCTTCATGGGAGTTGGCCATGTGTACTTCTGCTGCGGGCCCGCGACCCGCATACTCGGAAGGAAACTCAGTCGGAACCGAGTCTGAGTGCTGGGACAGCGGGGCAACCACAATGGACTCTAGAACCGCCACTTGTGAAGACGTGTTCTGGCGCGCCTGGGCGTGTTGCACCCAACGCTGGAGCCGCGGTCGGCGAGACCGCTTGCTGCGGCACGTGACGGCGGTGCAGGTCGACACCGGAGCCGACTGTTGGAGAAGAAGAATGTCGCGGGCGCCGGCACGGAAGTGCGTAGCCCCACGATGCGGAAGCACCTCGACGTCGAGAGGAGCATCCCGAAGCCATGCCGAATCGTCGATGATGAAGGAGAGAGCGCCGAAGAAGATCTGGTGACCCATGCTCGAACCTCCACCACACGACATGACGAAAGGAAGTAGTCGCAAACTCGCCGTAAGTCGCTTAGACGCCTGCCCCACGGTGGGCACCAACTGTGGTGGGTATAAGCCTGACAGTAGATGTGTAGGGTACGAAAAGGATGGTCAGAGCCTTAGCTACGGCGAGGTCGTATGAGTTCAGGCCCCTCTGCGGTGGAGGTAATAGCCCTACGTCTCAGTGCCCTGGGAGCTTGTTGTCGAGTGGAATATAGAATACAATGAGTTGCTAACCCTTGCACCAGTGGGGAAGGATGGCTTATATAGAGTGCGCTGTCCTTCACAACGGTTGGTGCACAGGGGTGGAATATGGCGAATAAATGCCTACGTTACAGGTAACGTATGGCCTAAATGCTAATAAAAGCGTGAGGAAACGTACGACCGTTTCCCTCCTGGGGGGTTACGATGTACAGAGTGGAATCCAGTCGGTCCGTTCGATGCGCTCCGAATGCTCGCCTTCGACTGGAAGGTCGGAGGTCTGTTACCGACTGGATGATGGGAACTTCTTAGTTCAGTCGGAACTGACTAAGGGCCTTGTCCCTTATGAAGGGTAGTCCTTGGGTAGGACTTATAAGGCAGGCTTATGACCATACCCTAGGACTATAACCCCATCAACGGGTGTAAGCCAGATTTACGCACGCGAAACACCTAGGTTGACTCGACGAGCTTAGCATGTACAGACATGACCTCGAATACAAGAGACCGAAAGGTCGAACATGAATCGTATGGTTGAATACGATCAGCATGAAGTTGCTCACCATGGTGACTAGTCCGTCTCACGTGATGATCGGACACGGGTTAGTCGACACGGATCATGTATCACTTAGATGACTAGAGGGATGTCGATTTAAGTGGGAGTTCATACTTAATTTGATTAAATGAACTTAATTGTCATGAACTTAGTCTAAAAGTTGTCTTTATAAATATTGTAGATGGCCAACGCCAACCTCAATTTCAACGCATTCCTAGAGAAAAACAAGCTGGAAGATGATGGTAGCAACTATGCGGACTGGGTTCGCAACTTGAAGCTCATCCTTGAAGTAGCTAAAAAGGCTTATGTCCTTGATGCGCCGCTAGGTGACCCTCCCGCTCCCGCAGCAGCTCAGGACATTCTGAACGTCTGGCAAACGCGGAGTGATGACTACTCTCTGGTTAGGTGTGGCATGTTATACAGTTTAGAAACGGGGCTCCAAAGGCGTTTTGAGCAACACGGTGCATATGAGATGTTCCAAGAGCTGAAGCTAGTTTTCAAGCTCATGCCCGTGTCGAGAGATATGAAGTCTCCGACAAGTTCTTTAGCTGTAAGATGGAGGAGAACAGTTCTGTCAGTGAGCACATACTCAAAATGTCTGGGTTACACGGTCGTCTGACTTCACTTAGAGTCGAACTTTCAGATGATGCTATAATTGACAGAATCCTCCAGTCTTTCCCACCAAGCTACAAAGGCTTTGTGCTTAACTACAACATGCAAGGGATGGAGAAGATCATTCCCGAGTTGTACTCGATGCTCTAGTCTGCAGAAGTAGAAATCAAGAAAGAGCATCAAGTGTTGATGCTCAACAAGACCACTAGTTTCAAGAAGGGCAAGGGTAAGAAGAATTTCAAGAAAGACGGCAAAGCCGTTGCCGCGCCCGGTAAGCCAGATGCCGGGAAGAATAAAAAGAATGGACCCAAGCCTGAGACTGAGTGCTTCTATTGCAAGGGAAAGGGTCACTGGAAGCGGAACTGCCCCAAATACTTAGCGGACAAGAAGGCCGGCAACGTTAAAGGTATATGTGATATACATGTTATTGATGTGTACCTTACCAGCGCTCGTAGTAGCTCCTGGGTATTTGATACCGCTGCTTTTGCTCACATTTGCAACTAAAAGCAGGAACTGCGGAATAAGCGGAGACTTGCCAAGGACGAGGTGACGATGCGCGTCGGGAATGGTTCCAAGGTCGATGTGATCGTCGTTAGCACGCTACCTCTACATCTACCGTCGGGATTAGTTTTAAACCTTAATAATTGTTATTTAGTACCAGCTTTAAGCATGAACATTGTATCAGGGTCTTGCTTAATGCGAGACGGCTACTCATTTAAGTCAGATAATAATGGTTGTTCTATTTATATGAGTGATATGTTTTATGGTCATGCTCCGCTGGTGAATGGTTTATTCTTGATGAATCTCGATCGTGATGTTACACATATTCATAGTGTGAGTACCAAAAGATGCAAAGTTGATAATGATAGTCCCACATACTTGTGGCACTGCCGCCTTGGTCATATCGGCGTTAAGCGCATGAAGAAGCTCCATACTGATGAACTATTAGAGTCTCTTGACTTTGAATCATTTGACACATGCGAACCGTGCCTCATGGGCAAGATGACTAAGAGTCCATTCTCAGGAATAATGCAGAGAGCAACCGACTTATTGGAAATAATACATACTGATGTGTGTGGTCCAATGAACGTTGAAGCTCACGGTGGCTATCGTTATGTTCTCACTCTCACCGATGATTTGAGTAGGTATGGGTATATCTACTTGATGAAGCACAAATCTGAGACATTTGAAAAGTTCAAGGAATTTCAGAGTGAGGTCGAGAATCAACGTGACAGAAAAATTAAGTGTCTACGATCTGATCGTGGAGGAGAATATTTGAGTCACGAGTTTGGCACACACCTAAGAAAGTGTGGAATCGTTTCACAACTGACGCCGCCTGGCACACCGCAACGCAACAGAGTGTCTGAATGTCGTAATCGCACTTTATTAGATATGGTATGATCTATGATGTCTCTTACCGACTTACCGCTATCATTTTGGGGATACGCATTAGAAACTGCAGCATTCACTTTAAATAGGGCACCGTCTAAATCCGTTGAGACGACGCCGTATGAACTATGGTTTGTCAAGAAACCTAAGTTGTCGTTTCTTAAAGTTTGGGGCTGCGATGCTTATGTGAAGAAAGTTCAACCTGAAAAGCTCGAACCCAAAGCGGCGAAATGCGTATTCATAGGATACCCTAAGGAAACTTTGGGTATACCTTCTATCTGAGATCCAAAGGTAAAACCTTTGTTGCCAAGAACGGATCCTTTCTAGAGAAAGAGTTTCTCTCGAAAGAAGTAAGTGGGAGGAAGGTAGAACTTGATGAGGTAATTACACCCCCTCTCGAACATGATAGTAGCGCAGCACGGGAAGTTGTTCCTGTGGCGCCTGCACCAACTGAAGAGGAAGTTAACAATAATGATCATGAAGCTTCGGATCAAGTTACTATGAACCGCGAAGGTCCACGAGGGCACGCTCCGCACCAGAGTGGTACGGCAACCCTGTGATGGAAATCATGTTGTTAGACAACGGTGAACCTTCGAACTATGAAGAAGCAATGGCGGGCCCGGATTCCAACAAATGGCTTGAAGCTATGAAATCCGAGATAGGATCCATGTATGAGAACAAAGTATGGACTTTGGTGGACTTGGCCGATGACCGGCGAGCCATAGAAAATAAATGGATCTTCAAGAAGAAGACTGATGCAGACGGTAATGTAACCGTTTATAAAGCTCGACTTGTCGCAAACGGTTTTCGAAAAATTCAAGGAGTTGACTACGAAGAGACTTTCTCTCCCGTAGCGAAGCTGAATCAGTCCAAATCATGTTAGAAGTTGCCGCCTTTTATGATTATGAAATTTGGCAATTGGACGTCAAAACAGCGTTCCTTAATGGGAACCTTAAGGAAGAGTTGTATATGATGCAACCAGAAGGTTTTGTCGACCCTAAAGGTGCTAACAAAGGGTGCAAGCTCAAGCGCTCCATCTATGGGCTGGTGCAAGCATCTCGGAGTTGGAACATTCGCTTTAATGAGGTGATTAAAGCGTTTGGGTTCATACAGGTTTACGGAGAAGCCTGTCTGTACAAGAAAGTGGAGCTCTGTAGCTTTCCTCATACTGTATGTGGATGACATATTATTGATGGGGAACAATACAGAAATGTTGGAGAGCATAAAGGCCTATTAGAACAAGAGTTTTTCAATGAAGGACCTTGGAGAAGCTGCATACATATTAGGCATCAAGAACTATAGAGATAGATCGAGACGCGTCATAGGTCTTTCGCAAAGTACATACCTTGACAAGATATTGAAGAAGTTCAATATGGAAAACTCAAAGAAAAGGTTCTTGCCAGTTTTACAAGGTGTGAGATTGAGTAAGACTCAGTCGCCGACAACGGCAGCAGATAGAGAGAAGATGAGTTATGTCCCCTATGCTTCAGTCGTAGGCTCTCTAATGTATGACATGCTGTGTACCAGACCTGATATAAACCTTGCCATAAGTTTGGTAGGGAGGTACCAAAGTGATCCCGGTATGGAACACTGGACAGCGGTCAAGAATATCCTTAAGTATCTGAAAAGGACTAAGGAAATGTTTCTCGTTTATGGAGGTGACGAAGAGCTCATCGTAAAGGGTTACGTCGACGCTAGCTTCGACACAGATCCGGATGACTCTAAGTCACAGACCGGATACGTATATGTTTTGAATGGTGGGGCAGTGAGCTGGTGCAGCAGCAAGCAAGAAGTCGTGGCAGCATCTACATGTGAAGCGGAGTACATAGCTGCTTCAGAAGCAGCTCATGAAGGAATTTGGATGAAGGAGCTCATCACCGACCTTGGAGTGGTTCCAAGCGCGTCGGGTCCAATGACACTCTTCTATGATAACACTAGGGCCATTGCCATAGCCAAGGAGCCCAGGTTTCACCGAAAGACGAAGCACATCAAACGCCGCTACAACTCCATCCAGGACCATGTCCAGAGTGGAGTAATAGAGATTTGTAAAGTACACACGGATCTGAATGTTGCAGACCCGTTGACTAAACCTCTTTCACGAGCAAAACATGATCAACACCATAATGCTATGGGTGTTCGATACATCACAATGTAACTAGATTATTGACTCTACTGCAAGTGGGAGACTGTTGGAAATTTTCCCTAGACGCAATAATAAAATGGTTATTATCATATTTCCTTGTTCATGATAATCGTCTATTGTTCATGCTATAATTGTATTAACAGGAAACCGTAATATATGTGTGAATAAATAGATCACAATGTGTCCCTAGTAAGCCTCTAGTAGGCTAGCTCGTTAGTCAATAGATGATCATGGTTTCCTGGTCATGGGCATTGGATTTCATTGATAACGGGATCACATCATTGGGAGAATGATGTGATGGAGAAGACCCAATCCTAAGCATAGCACTAGATCGTATTGTTCGTATGCTAAAGCTTTTCTAATGTCAAGTGTCTTTTCCCACTACAAGAAATAAGGTCAATTATGACTCCCCGTTTTGGTCGTTGATTTGTCATTGTTTTCGTTTATTGACCTTTTTTTGACCAAATTCAGAACGTCAACGGTTGGCCGTCAAGAACGAACAAAGATGACCTTTTTTGGAATTTTGGTCATGGCCGCCCTTGACCAAAATTTTGGTCGTAAAATCCACGACCAAAATTATGGTCATTACGGATGAGCCTAAAACACGTAGGATCTGATGTGGCCAGCCAACATGGCAATGCCCATGTGGCACATGATGACGTGTCAAAAAGACATGTGGACGCCATGTAGGACTAGTTGAAATCTGTTATTTAAATGGGCTGAGCCCAATAATGGATCAAGCCCATTAACTCAATCAATTTTTAGATTTACTTTTGGGCCACAACCATTGAAAGAGCCCAACAAAATAACCTGTTAACGTTAATTCTTAGGCTGAGGCAACATACATGCTATTTATTCATTTCAACATCAATTGGCCCAGCTCTTATTCAAGGAAAATCAACAGTATTTCTGTTGACAATTTGGTAGTCAACCAAAAGAATAGAAGAATATAATGATAATAATAATATAACTCAAATAACATAGTAGTATCATTACATCAGAGGATCACAAAATTTGAAGGTTGACTCAAGGCCAAAATTTTGAAGGAATGTGCTAAGAGACATTTTGTAGTGAGAATGTGAGCAACAACAACAACAATTTGGTTCTCCAGGTTGTGGTACCTCTTTTTCCATAACACTTTCCATGTTAGCCTGGCATTTAAAGAAAGATGTACAATGTCCATCAATATATTCAGCCACAGATTTTACTAAAAATAAAGCCTACACATTGCACACGATACTTATTTGAAAACAAGTCAAGAAGACAAGTAATGTTATTTAAAAAAGGGGCAACATCTTATTTACAGCACGCACGAATCTGGCTACATAATACTACTTAATATAGTAACTCAACTAGACACAGGATATCAGTAGTCGATTAAATACTTATCAATATTCAATTAAATATTTAGCACAAACATGACAACAAGCACTTATATCAATAGGATAGGTTGAGAACATAGCTCTGAAGACAATATAACAATAGTAATAATAACGAACAGAATTCTAGAAGACTACAACCCGAGCAAAAATCAAAGTATAATGTAGTCATCATTTTAATCACACAACACGTGCGACCAAAAGTTACATGCTCCTCCACTAGGAGATGAATAACTCGTACATTATACAACTACTATAATGATGGCTTCACTCAATTAATCAAGGACATCTTAAGTTTAGTGTTTTGACAGCAAGCCATAGATAAAAAGAATTAAGAAGCACATGATTTATTAACAAAGTAGCAAACATGATTTATATAAACACATGAGTTTGGCAACGACTATTAATAAATTCAGAAAGCAAAGAATATTGCATCACATGAAGTTGTACTGGAACTTATCATCCATGTCTGTCAAACTGAAAACAACATTGCTGGTTACCAATTACATATTCTAGAAATATCAGACATGAATTATATGATGATACTCGTATTTATCAGCCATTGTTGGCTATTCTGTAGAAATATAATAGTATTCAACATTGTTTGCTATTGTATTTATTCTAGAAATATAACAATATTCAACATTGTTGGCTATTGTGTAGTAGCAGTGTCCTAGGAGATAACAGAATCGCCCTACAAAAATATAGGGGCAAGAACCAGTTTTGTGATGGAACTTAACTTACGAACGGTTCCAGTTGTTCGACTGACATGTTTCCTACCATGAAAAAACAAACATCAGAATTAATGGAGCAACCATAAAGGCTCATAAGGATTATAATCCAATTTACAATTCAGAAGTACTCGTCATCAAACTGTGCACCTGCACGGTCTAGGGATTTTGTTAAGTTAATAGTACTTATTTTTAATAGGTTTGGTTACATGTGAAAAAAATGTAGGAAGTTCACTAACATACTTTTGTTGTGTATTTGGGAATATATTAAAAAGTTGATACATGTCAGCAATCTGCAAGCATTTTCTCAACGTGGTCACTGAATAAACATTGTACAAGACATTTATCAGTAACTTATGGAACAATTCGAAAAGAACATTGGAGTCTAAAAATTAGCCCCATTGAATATTTTGAAAACTGGATACATAACAACCACATCACATTAGATTACACAATCAGAGATTCTAGTTGGAGGCTGGATCTGTTCTAAGATTGGAATCCAACTTTTTTGTAGCAACAAACTACTATTGTAGTACATCCCTCATAGTGCGACTACCTTTTTCTACTAAAGCACACTGCTGAAAAAATATAGTATATTTGATATATCCTCTTAGAGAAGCAAGACAACACAAACAGAAATTCAGTTATAGACCAAAGCATCATGTAATGCTATAACTTAGCATTTATGAAGCCAACTTGTTCTCTACGTGCGATTCAAGCAAGTTATCCTACTATGTATTTATTTCATTTTAGTTACTTAATACAGAATACAAATGAGGAGCGAACTATTAGCAATCCTAGAAGACGTAAACTTCAATTATTAGGTTACAAACATTAGCTAGGCACAAAACTATACAAAGCACAATTCACATCTATAGAAAATCAAACAACACACTCAACAAACAAGTTGTATACCTGTGGCTTTCTTGCTTCTTCTCATCTTTGTCATTGTGGATTTCAAGGGACTTGGATCTATGCTAGTGAACTTGGTGATGCTTAGTTGCCTGATTGGTTGTTTCTACTGTCCTTGCTTGTTGGACGAGTTGATGGCCTAGGGAACAACATAGTAGTTACGAGCTACAAACATAAAGTGGGCAGATACTTTGAAAGGTAGATAAGCACTTAAGTTGCACATATAATATCTAGACACACACACTTCACTACTTGTCGTTGACATAAATTATGCACTGTCATACCAAAATACACAAGTTGTAGCCTGCATATTTTTAACTATTGAAAAATATTGCTTTTGTATCATATCTTCATATAATATACTATTTGTTCAGTTTACAGCCACTCCAAAGTAAAATACTTTTGCAGTTCAGTGCATTATATTTGCAGAAATTTAAGTGTAAGAGGAGGATTAAATATTTAAGTTTACAGCAAATGCAAAACAGATGTTAATTTGGAAATTTTCTATCTCGAAAAGTGATTCCATCTAAAGAAAAGCAAAACAAAAAGGCAGTGCCTGAAACGCCTTTTTCTTTTGACCACTAACAAACCACTTTGTTAACATGGTCATGGACATTGAGTTCTGTCAAAACGATCGCCCAGATCGCAAGCTTTGCTATCGGCATGCAATAACATTCATGCCGACATTTCTTTTCATTTCCTAACAAACACTACATACAGCACCAATGAAAAAGTTTCTTCTTATCAAGAACTATAATAGAAGATGAGATGATGCATCATGATTCCCGCTCCCACTAGCAATACTGCTAATGCTGAAAAGCTAGGAAGAACTTAGCAAGAAGAATTAATCTTAAGTTAAACAAGTAGAGAAGAACACCAGCTCGCTGAACCGAGATCGCGTGTCCTCCCAGAGCAGTGTCGATCAGCGGAGCAACGACAATGATCAGAGCATCACATGGAAGAACACCACCGTCCCAGCCGACGACATCCTAATCTGCATCATCAAACGAAACCAGAATCAGGGCACCGTGCAGCAGAGCAGGCGAGAGATGTACTAGCGATGGACGTGTGGTTACCAGTCAGTGGACGAGGTGCGTATGGATAGAAACTATGGATGGATGGATGATCAGGGCGAAAACCAAGCAAGCAGGCTCGTGGACAGCAGGAAGATCTGCTTGCGCCGCCCCTCGGTGGTTGGACCATCCGTTGCTCGCCCCACCACGCAAGCGGCTGGATTGACCGAGCCGTTGCTCGCGCCGCCCTGCCGATGGCTGGATCGATTGGGCCGTTGCTCGCGTCGCGTCGCCGGTGGCTGGATCGATCGGGCTGTTGCTCGCGTCGCGCCGCCGGTGGTTGGATCGATGGCCCACTGCTCGCGTTACGTCGCCGATGGCTGGATCGGCCGCTACTCGAGCTCGAGGGGACGCACCGCCGGTGGCTGGATCGGCCGCTGCTTGCGCTCGAGGGGACGCGCCGCCAGTGGCTGGATCGATTGGGCCGCTGCTCGCGTTGCGCCGCCGGTGTCTGGATCGGCCGTTGCTCGCGCTCGAGGGGAAGGCAGGGGTGGCTAGGGTTCGAGGGGGGACATGGCGGCTAGGGTTCGAGGGGATTTGGGGAAATGTTTGGACGGGAGCAGCTGTATGGTGCGGTGCGGCTGAAATACTTGATGAAAATACCCTCATATGTGAAGCGTAAAAATCTTTACACATATTATATAGACAGAAACATAATTCCTCTAATCGAGTGAATACACATATCATTTTTCTGAGATGCGTGTTGCCTGCCTGACGTAATTTATGGTCGGCCATGGCGCCACCCGCTGCCCGCTGGGTGCAAGTGATGGTCAGTCGCGCCACCGCTGCCCCTTGAGATAGACTTGACCCGGTATTTTTGTTTTCTAGGGTTTGTTTCTAGTAACAGGCTTTCAACCAATAGTTTTTCTTTTATTTATAAAAATATGGACTTGGTTTAGGTTTGACCCAAAGGAGGCCCATAACAGAACACATATATAATTAAAAAGATTTCCAACCGCTACTACAGCATGTGCACGATAAATGCCTACACGTATGTGCTTCTTGAACTAGTGACATGTCTTTGATTGAGTCTTGTTGGCCCCATTTTTATCAATTTTATCAATTATATGCCATTGACAACCACGCGACACGTCTGTCAATTTGTCCATCATAGTCGTGTGTCTGGCTATTAAAATTGACAACTAGACATACACCTAGACAAAAAATTGACAATTAAACACACACCTTGATAAAATTGTTGAGTTGTCATCCAGACACCCTCAGCAGATTTCTATGATAATATAATTTCGTCATGATGGACTTGAAATAAGCTAGTATGCATCATTCACATCTTTATGACCATTCTATGCAATTAGATAATGACCTATTCACCCTAAATGGTCATGACATGATAGGGTTTTGACCCATCCACAGTCTTCACGACCAATTTGTGTATTTTGGTCATTTATCTATGACCAATTAAACCTCCGTCAATAATTTTGGTCATAATTGACCATATTTCTTGTAGTGTCCTTCGACCGTGAGATTGTGCAACTCCCGGATACCGTAGGAGTGCTTTGGGTGTATCAAACGTCACAACGTAACTGGGTGACTATAAAGGTGCACTACGGGTACCTCTGAAAGTGT
Organism: Hordeum vulgare subsp. vulgare; assembly: GCF_904849725.1. Lineage (NCBI taxonomy): Eukaryota > Viridiplantae > Streptophyta > Magnoliopsida > Poales > Poaceae > Hordeum > Hordeum vulgare. Next base: position 10,731,831 of record NC_058523.1, on the reverse strand, counting down.
CTGTTCGGTTGGTACGAATCGAGATCGGGATTTGTCACTCCGTGTGACGGAGAGGTATCCCTAGGCCCACTCGGTAGAACATCATCATGAACTCAATGTGACTAAGGAGTTACTCACACGATGACGTGCTACGGAACGAGTAAAGAGACTTACCGGTAACGAGATTGAACAAGGTATAGGTATACCGACGATCGAATCTCGGGCAAGTTCTATACCGACAGACAAAGGGAATCGTATACGGGATTGATTGAATCCTTGACATCGTGGTTCATCCGATGAGATCATCGTGGAGCAAGTGAGAGCCACCATGGGTATCCAGACCCCGCTGATGGTTATTGGCCAGAGAGGTGTCTCGGTCATGTCTACCTGTCTCCCGAACCCGTAGGGTCTACACACTTAAGGTTCGATGACGCTAGGGTTATAGGGAATTGTTATACGAGGTTATCGCAAGTTGTTTGGAGTCCTGGATGAGATCCCGGACGTCACGAGGAGCTCCAGAATGGTCCGGAGGTAAAGATTGACATATAGGACGGATGATTTCAGACACCGGAAGTGTTTCGAGCATCACCGGTAACGTACCGGGACCACGGGGACCACCGGAGGTGGCCCCGGAGGTCCACCGAAGGGGGGCAACGACCCCGGGAGGCTAGATGGGCCAAGTGGGGAAGGGAACCAGCCCCTAGGTGGGCTGGTGCGCCCCCACTCAGCCCATGGCGCAGGAAGAGGGGAGAGGGGGGAACCCTAGCGCAGGTGGGCCTAAGGCCCACCAGAGGGGTGCGCCACCCCTCCTCCCTGCCCTGGCCGCCGCCCCCTCTCCCATCTGGGGCTGCCGCACCCCTTGAGGGTGGGAACCCTAAGGGTTGCGCCCCCTCCCTCTCCCCCTATATATAGTTGAGGTTTCGGGGCTGTTTTGCACATGGTTTTCTCTCTCTCTCTCTCTCTTTCTCTCTCTCTCTCTCTCTCTCTCTCTCTCTCTCTCTCTCTCTCTCTCTCTCTCTCTCTCTCTCTTTCTCTCGGCGCAGCCCTGCCATTCTTTCTCCTCCTCTCTGACGGTGCTTGGCGAAGCCCTGCCGGGAGACCTCGTCTCTCCATCGACACCACGCCGTCGTGCTGCTGGAGTTCTTCCCCAACCTCTCCCTCCTCCTTGCTGGATCAAAGTGCGGGAGACGTCACGGGGCTGCACGTATGTTGAACGCGGAGGTGCCGTAGTTCGGCACTAGATCGGAATCACACCGCAATTTGAATCGCCGCGAGTACGACTCGATCAACTGCGTTCTAGTAACGCTTCCGCTTAACGATCTTCAAAGCTATGAAGATGCTCTCACCCCTCTCTCGTTGCTGGTCTCTCCATAGAAAGATCGGAATATGCGTAGGAATTTTTTTAAATTTATGCTACGTTACCCTACAACGCGTCCCTGCAACAAGCATACACTTAACCTACGTTTTTCTACATCTTTTGGTGCCGATGAGGACGACATCTTTCTCACTCTATTCCTTCCTGAAGGCCTCGTCGTGGGGCTTGCCTATTCTTTGCCGCGATGTCAAGTGATCTTCAGGTGAAAACTCATGCTCACTTCCAACGGGAAATGCTAACACCGATGTGACTACCTTCTTGAACGTGCCACCTTGGAATCCTTTGACATTGTGGGGCGGCAGATCTGTGGTTGACATTGTGGGGCGGCTGATCTGTGGAAGTTGTGTTGGATCTTGTTGTGGTCTATGGCGGTGGATGCTGGGGTGGCTGCTCCGGACAATGGATGGGTTCTGAGGCGGTGGCCTCGAACAGCGAAGCAACAACAGCTCTACGTGGTTTTGCATGGCTTGGTTAGCAACCTCATCCTGCGAGGGTAGCGAGTCCCTTGACCTCTTCAATGCAATTAGTATGTTAGGGCAGCGGCCCTGCATTTATGGCACACCATTAGTGGTCTGCATATGGTCTTTTCATGTAGCAAGGGCTATAGGGTGTTCATGTCATGCATCGTTGTTGCTCGCGTGTGAGCAGAGGTAGTCGGAGCGGCGGATCCGGACCCAGGGGTGTGTCTTGGTGCGACTACAGCCTTATGTCGTGTGGACCACAGGGCTTCGTTGCTTGTGCGGGATTTGGCCTGCTTTTTTATAAACTGGGCAGCCATGTTTGGTTTTCGATCTGGTTTTTCTTACAAACAGGACCAATTTTTTTTTTGAAATATATTCTGGTGAGGAGTCTTTCTCCCTCGATGGCAGATTTAGAAAAAGCTATTGTGGATACTGTTGGAATTATGCCCTAGATGCAATAATAAATATAGTTATTATTATAATTCGTGTACCAAGATAATCGTTTATTATCCATGCTATAATCGTATTGAATAAAGACTTATATACATGTGTGGATACATAGACAAAACACTGTCCCTAGCAAACCTCTAGTTGGCTAGACAGTTGATCAAAGATAGTCAGTGTCTTCTGATTATGAACAAGGTGTTGTTGCTTGATAACTGGATCACGTCATTAGGAGAATCACGTGATGGACTAGACCCAAACTAATAGACGTAGCATGTTGATCGTGTCATTTTATTGCTATTGTTTTCTGCGTGTCAAGTATTTGTTCCTATGACCATGAGATCATATAACTTACTAACACCGGAGGAATACTTTGTGTGTATCAAACGTCGCAACGTAACTGGGTGACTATAAAGATGCTCTACAGGTATCTCCGAAGGTGTTCGTTAAGTTAGTATGGATCAAGACTAGGATTTGTCACTCCGTGTGACGGAGAGGTATCTCGGGGCCAACTCGGTAATACAACATCACACACAAGCCTTGCAAGCAATGTGACTTAGTGTAAGTTGCGGGATCTTGTATTATGAAACGAGTAAAGATACTTGCCGGTAAATGAGATTGAAATAGGTATACGGATACTGACGATCGAATCTCGGGCAAGTAACATACCGAAGGACAAAGGAATGACATACGGGATTATATGAATCCTTGGCACTGAGGTTCAAACGATAAGATCTTCGTAGAATATGTAGGATCCAATATGGGCATCCAGGTCCCGCTATTGGATATTGACCGAGGAGTCTCTCGGGTCATGTCTACAAAATTCTCAAACCCGCAGGGTCTGCACACTTAAGGTTCGACGTTGTTTTATGCATATTTGAGTTATATGGTTGGTTACCGAATGTTGTTCGGAGTCCCGGATTAGATCACGGACATCACGAGGGTTTCCGGAATGGTCCGGAAACGAAGATTGATATATAGGATGATCTCATTTGATTACCGGAAGATTTTCGGAGTTACCGGGAATGTACCGGGAATGACGAATGGGTTCCGGGAGTTCACCGGGGGGTGGGGGGGGCAACCCACCCCGGGGGAAGCCCATAGGCATTGGGGTGGCGCACAAGCCTTTAGTGGGAAAAGAGCCCTATGCGCCATAGGACGAAAAATCAAAGAGAAAAGAAAAAAAAGAGGAGGTGGGAAAAGGGGGAAGGACTCCTCCTTCCAAACCTAGTTGGACTCGGTTTCGAAGGGGAGATCTCCCCCCCTTGGCTCGGCCGAAGCGCTTAGGGGTCCTTGGACCCCAAGGCAAGGCTCCCCCTCTTCCCCCTATATATACGGAGGTTTTAGGGCTGATTTTATACAACTTTCCACGGCAGCCCGACCACATATCTCCACGGTTTTACCTCTAGATCGCGTTTGTGCGGAACTCGGGCGGAGCCCTGCTGAGAGAAGATCATCACCAACCTCCGGAGCGCCGTCACGCTGCCGGAGAACTCTTTTACCTCTCTGTCTCTCTTGCTGGATCAAGAAGGCCGAGATCATCGTCGAGCTGTACGTGTGCTGAACGAGGAGGTGCCGTCCGTTCGGCACTAGATCGTGGGACTGATCGCGGGATAGTTCGCGGGGCGGATCGAGGGACGTGAGGACGTTCCACTACATCAACCGCGTTCACTAACGCTTCTGTTGTACGGTCTATAAGGGTACGTAGATCACACATCCCCTCTCGTAGATGGACATCACCATGATAGGTCTTCGTGCGCGTAGGAAATTTTTTGTTTCCCATACGACGTTCCCCAACAGTGGCATCATGAGCTAGGTTCATGCGTAGATGTCTTCTCGAGTAGAACACAAAAGTTTTTATGGGCGGTGATGTGCGTTTTGCTGCCCTCCTTAGTCTTTTCTTGATTCCGCGGTATTGTTGGATCGAAGCGGCTCGGACCGACATTGCTCGTATGCTTATGAGAGACTGGTTTCATCGCTACGAGTAACTCCGTTGCTCAAAGATGACTGGCGGGTGTCAGTTTCTCCAACTTTAGTTGAATCGGATTTGACCGAGGAGGTCCTTGGATGGGGTTAAATAGCAACTCATATATCTCCGTTGTGGTGTTTGCGTAAGTAAGATGCGATCCTACTAGATACTCATGGTCACCACGTAAAACATGCAACAACAAAATTAGAGGGCGTCTAACTTGTTCTTGCAGGGTATGCTTGTGATGTGATATGGCCAACGATGTGATGTGATATATTGGATGTATGACATGATCATGTTGTAATAGATAATATCGACTTGCACGTCGATGGTACGGCAACCGACAGGAGCCATAGGATTGTCTTTATAACTAACGTTTGTGCTTGCAGATGCGTTTACTATTTCGCTAGGATGTAGCTTTAGTAGTAATAGCATGAGTAGCACGACATCGCCGATGGCGACACGTTGATGGAGATCATGGTGTGGCGCCGGTGACAAGAAGATCGTGCCGGTGCTTTGGTGATGGAGATCAAGGAGCACATGATGATGGCCATATCATGTCACTTATGAATTGCATGTGATGTTAATCCTTTTATGTACCTTATTTTGCTTAGAACGACTGTAGCATTATGAGGTGATCTCTCACTAAAATTTTAAGACGAAATTGTGTTCTCCCCGACTGTGCACCATTGCTACAGTTCGTCGTTTCGAGACACCACGTGATGATCGAGTGTGATAGACTCAACTTCACATACAACGGGTGCAAAACAGTTGCGCACGCGGAACACTCGGGTTATGCTTGACGAGCCTAGCATGTGCAGACATGGCCTCGGAACACATGAGACCGAAAGGTCGATCATGAATCATATAGATGATATGATTAGCATGGGGATGCTTACCACTGAAACTATGCTCAACTCACGTGATGATCAGACTTGAGCTAGTGTAAGTGGATCATGAACCACTCAAATGACTAGAGAGATGTACTTTTTTAGTGGGAGTTTAGCGAGTAATTTGATTAAGTTAAACTCTAATTATCTTGAACATAGTCTAAGTCCACTTTGAATATATTTGTGTTGTAGATCATGGCTCACGCGACAGTCACCCTGAATTTTAATACGTTCCTAGAGAAAGCTTAGTTGAATTTTAATACGTTCCTAGAGAAAGCTTAGTTTCGGGGCCACCTGCCAGCGTCCCAGTCGGAACCTTACTTAAATCTCAGCGGCGAGGGTTTTTCGTTACGCTCGCCAAATCTCTTGCCTTCGCTTGCTCCGTCCTTCTCGCCACCTCCAGCGCCTCTACACTCCTTCCTCCTCTTTCCTCCCGCGAATTCGCAGCTTCCGTCATGACCAAGGGTCAGACCAGCAAGATGGAAGCGAGGAAGAAGAAAGGGAAGGCGGCGGCTCCTGCTTAGCGGCGGGATCTTAGTGTAAGTTGCGGGATCTTTTATTACGAAACGAGTAAAGAGACTTGCCGGTAAACGAGATTGAAATAGGTATACGGATACTGACGATCGAATCCCGGGCAAGTAACATACCGAAGGACAAAGGGAATGACATACGGGATTATATGAATCCTTGGCACTGAGGTTCAAACGATAAGATCTTCGTACAATATGTAGGATCCAATATGGGCATCCAGGTCCCGCTATTGGATATTGACCGAGGAGTCTCTCGGGTCATGTCTACATAGTTCTCGAACCCGCAGGGTCTGCACATTTAAGGTTCGACGTTGTTTTATGCGTATTTGAGTTATATGGTTGGTTACCGAATGTTGTTCGGAGTCCCGGATTAGATCACGGACGTCACGAGGGTTTCCGGAAACGAAGATTGATATATAGGATGTCCTCATTTGATTACCGGAAGGTTTTCGGAGTTACCGGGAATGTACCAGGAATGACGAATGGGTTCCGGAAGTTCACCGGGGGGGCAACCCACCCCGGGGGAAGCCCATAGGCATTGGGGTGGCGCACCAGCCTTTAGTGGGCTGGTGGGACAGCCCAAAAGAGCCCTATGCGCCATAGGAAGAAAAATCAAAGAGAAAAAAAAGAGGAGGTGGGAAAAGGGGGAAGGACTCCTCCTTCCAAACCTAGTTGGACTCGGTTTGGAAGGGGAGATCTCCCCCCCTTAGCTCGGCCGAAGCCCTTAGGGGTCCTTGGACCCCAAGGCAAGGCTCCCCCTCTTCCCCCCTATATATACGGAGGTTTTAGGGCTGATTTTATACAACTTTGACACGGCAGCCCGACCACATATCTCCACGGTTTTACCTCTAGATCGCGTTTCTGCGGAGCTCGGGCGGAGCCCTGCTGAGACAAGATCATCACCAACCTCCGGAGCGTCGCCACGCTGCCGGAAAACTCTTCTACCTCTCCGTCTCTCTTGCTGGATCAAGAAGGCCGAGATCATCGTCGAGCTGTACGTGTGCTGAACGCGGAGGTGCCGTCCTTTCGGCACTAGATCGTGGGACTGATCGCGGGATAGTTCGCGGGGCGAATCGAGGAACATGAGGACGTTCCACTACATCAACCGCGTTCACTAACGCTTCTGCTGTACGGTCTACAAGGGTACGTAGATCACACATCCCCTCTCGTAGATGGACATCACCATGATAGGTCTTCGTGCGCGTAGGAAATTTTTTGTTTCCCATGCGATGTTCCCCAACAGATACGTCGTCAATCACAATAAGGTAGTTGTTGCTACACAACTGTACATTAATGACAGGGACTAAATAACTTTGATCCATGTTCAAACTAACCCAAGCATACAACCCAAATTGTTTCAATACCTTTGGGTCGTCGAACCTCCTTGGTGGAAGGCATCTTCCCGACACCAAATAAGAAAAAAAATTACCTTTCTGTGGAACAAATAAATAGTTTGATCACGTGACAACTGCTTGAAGTCTGAAACTCGGTACGGTTTCTTTGTGCACAAGCTTGCAATTTCAGCTTGCTGCGTCGAAACAATGATTCTACTTTGCTTCTTGTTGTCGGGCAAGTACTTCCTAATGCAGTGCCTCTCCACTATTGTGGATAGGTCATCAATTACAATCAGGTAGCTATTGCTACATAACACCGCATTAAACACACACACTAAATCACTTTGATTCATCGTCTCCAACTTGACCAAAACATTAACCCCAACACACTTGTTGCTTGTTCTGCCTTTCCAACTTCATCGTGGGAATTTTCATAGAATTTCCTTACCAAGCTACACAAGAGCTCTTGTGGATTGAACGGATGCATCAACCTAATCGAACGGAATTCAAATCTTTCAAGAACCATTGGGTGATCATAAATTTCCTAGATGCTAGACGTCTTCTCGAGATCACAGCTAGTTCCCCACATGGAGATCACCCTAAGGTTCACATCATTGCTACTAACCAGCTGGTGGACGTTCACCTTTGATGATGAGTTGTGTTCCGAAGTGGCAAACATTACAGTGGCGGCAGTGCTGGCCTGCCCCTCTGTGCTGATAGGCTTGGAGCCTGAGCCCTCCTTGATGAGCCGATAGCGCAGGTTCATGTTGCTCAAATCCTCCACCTTAGCCCTCAACTCCTTCACCTCCTTTGCGATGCGGCATAGATCACCTGGGTTGCGGGGGATGCTGATACGTCCAAAATGCATCACTATTTTGTATCATAATTTGTCTCTATTCATTGATATATTTCACATTATGATGATGTATTGATAGTGTTTTGGCTTATTTTACACAGTTTACAACTTTCCGGTGCGGAAACAGCAGACACATGATTTAGCAAAGAAAATAGCACGAAGAGTTACAATATCAGAACATCTCCAACTGCGCTGAAATTTTGAGGGAGAAGTTTCCGAACAGATCACGAAGACTAGTCGAAGGAGGGCCGAAGGGGGGGCACAGGTCACCCACGGGACCTGTTGGCGCGGGCCACCGCTAGGCCGCGCCCAGAGGCCGCCTGGGTGGTGGGTCCTACCTCTGGCGCTCTCCTGTGGCCTATATCATCCTCTTGACCTAAAATTTACGTGGACAGAAGAGTTTTCGTAGTTCTGCCGCCGCTCCGTGGCGGGAACCTACACAGAAGAAAAGACCTTTCCGGCGGGCAGATTCCGCCTGGGAGAACTCCTCCCGGAAGGGGAGATCGTCCCCATCGTCATCATCATCGTCACGGGCATCATCGAGACCATCATCACCATCATCACCATCACCAGCACCATCTCCATCTTCATCCCATCTACTTCACCATTGCAATCGGAGTTGTACCTTGCACAATTCATCCCCTCTACTCTACCGGTGTTGATTACTCTTTTGTGGTGAATGCTATTGAGTTTTGTTGGAGAATTATTGTTATGACCAAATTGTTAATCATATTTTCATCACCTCTGATCATGATCTCTTTTATGTCTTGAGAGTAGTTTCGTTAGTTCTTGAGGACATGGGAAAAGTCTAGATGCTAGTAGTCATATGATGTTGAAGTAATATGTGTTGATTCATATTTAAGTTATGGTGTTATTCTTCTAGTGGTGTTATGTGAATGTCGACTACATAACACTTCGCCTTTTTAAGGACCTAGGGGAATGCATCGTGTATAAAGAATGCTTATGGTGGGTTGCCGGAGTGACAGAAACCTGAACCCCAGTTTGCATACTTTTGCATGAGGGGGTATTGGATCCTAAAGCTTATTGTTATGGTTAGGCTTTGCCTTAATTTCTCTCTTGTATTTGCGGATGCTTGCCAGAGGGATTAATCATAAAAGTGTTCTTGTCTTAGCCTAGACGATGAACTAGTTAAAATCCACCCACATAACATTTATCAATATAAAACATAGTACTAGACAGAGTATGGCGAAAGCACTTGACTATCTCTCCCGTATGTCCTCAGGAACGCCTTAGTCTTTATAAGTTTAGTCCCTCGGCTCATCCTTTGTGTTCGAAAGGATCCAAACTATTAAAAACAGGAAAAGAACCTGTCAACATGCATGCACGCTAGCTAGCCTAACACATCGATTGGTCTCTGGAAGAAACAAGCCGCATCGCTGGCCTTCGTGTAGTGTGTATTTTTTTTTAATGTTGGCAGGAAAGCTGCCAAATTCATTGATCAGACTCATTGCTCGCAGCCTTATCTTCTCTGTTTCACTTCCGCGAGGCCCTTGACAGTTTTTCCCACCCCGACCTCCCCATACCCAGATACCACGACCTCCTCTGGGACACGCCGCCGCTTCCGACTGCACCCACCACCTCCGGGACCCCCACCCCTAAGCTCTACAACTGTTACGAAGGGGCGGTCAGCAGAAGCGTCCGCCAAGTTTAAGAGAGATGGTTCGTACTACCTCTGTTCCTAATTGTATGTCTTTCTAGAGATTCCACTAGTGGACTATATACGGACGTATATAGACATATTTTTTAGTGTAGATTCATTCATTTGGCTCCGTATGTAGACTCCTAGTGAAATCTTTTAAAAGACTTATATTTAGGAATGAAGGTAGTAGTTGTCGTCATATGTGTTTTAAATATTCATATAGACACACTATTCACCATTTTAGGGCTGTTCAAAAAAATTGATAACAATTTTGCTATTAGGCTGCTATTGGAGCGGCTTTTTTGCCCTCTCATGCCCTAAAAATGCTTCGTGCCCTATCGGCCCATGGAAAGGGAGACTAGGGCTTCTAACAATGCGGCCTCTTCATAGCAAGTGCAACCAACACTTCCTTGTTGAGGACCATGGAAGGGGAGAATAGGGACCACAAAATCTGTGAGGACCGCCCCATGGGCGAGGAATGGACGACCCGTAAAAAACGGATCAGCCGATTTTATCCGTCGCCCCATCTCCGATAACTTATGGTACAAACTGCCCGTAGCTGAAATTACCGGAAAGCTTCTTCTCCTTCTCATTATTCCCCTTCCCTGGTCTTGGCATCCTTGAAGTACACCGTATCCCAGTCCCAGTCCCACCCCAGCCCAAAAATAAGTTTCAGTTTGCACCTAAGGCACCCCACTGGGTATTAGGTCTCCATGATCAAGCTAGTTAGGTTGAGTTTTTTCTTTGTATACCCTATCGTTTTATTTTTGTGAACTCTTGGATCTGTCTAGTTTGGAGGGCAGGCGCCTGTGGGCAATTTTTCCCACCCGGCCTGTTTCCTTCCTTTTGAAAATTCTAACAAGGCCAGCAGGTGGATGATGGGGAGAGGGGCCAAAATTATTCGATTGAGACGAAGGATTTTTCTACCCTAAATTAAGTGAGAGACAAAGGATCCCCCTCCCCCCAAAAAAATAGAAAATTATATGAGAGACGAAGAATTATTTGTTTTCGACAAGAATGAAATACGTGCACACACACCCTAGCGAACATGTGTCCAAACACAATATTAGACAGGAAATTTGATTGAGAGTTTGAGACCAAAATGCACACACCCTTACTTTTTCAATCTATCACATTGATTCAGTTATCTCGGTGCTAGCCCCTAATTTTCTCTCTTGCAGCAATAATAACAGAAGACACCGATTTATTTCTACGATGCAAGCAGCTCTGCCTGTCTCTAGTAGTCTAGTCTCGCAACACCGTTGGAACCATGCCGCATCAATCTATCTGTCTTGGCACTAATTCTAAAGACCCCTGATTCCTTGTAGCTGGATCTCTCACTTTTGAAATGTTCTGAATTCCACTTGAGCATCCGAATCTGGATCAATACCAGCAAAAAGATATCGGTACGTAATGGACCTGCTGCTTGATCGTTCTAAGAGGATCGGAAAAGATCCTGGCGGCATGCCTGCTGCATGCTATAGCAGTGCTTGTTGCATCCATGCCGTTGGGTTGGCCGTGGACGATCAGCTCCCCATGGTCGAAGGTTTTCGTTTGATTTCAGAGAGAGCCATTTGGAAGCTGGAAGATGTTATCGGTTGATGTATGAATTTCGGTTGCCAGCGATGCTTGCCGTTCTGCCAGGGTAATTTAAATAATGTATGCGTTACATTGAAAAATAAGTCGATCGTCTGCTAATTAAATAAGAAAGCTACCCCATATGTCCTGATCTCCACTTGAAAAAAAAAAGACTTGAGACTCCACAAAGTCAGTCAATGCAAGAGGGGAGTTTTGAATTGTACTAGCAGTACAGAAATATCCATATTCCAGATACGTCCGTGAGGGGGATCACACTAAGGAGTCGCGTGCCGGGGTCATTGCACGTGCCACCACACTTATCCATACGTGTAAGAGGGCCCAGTGCAAGAACTGGCGGCATTGCTACCCTCGCAAGTACCTCGTCCCGTCTAACCCTGGTTGTGTTGACCCGACGTATCTAGGCCTTTGACTTCCGTCGGACGGGTTTGACCCATGAACATTTTCACCTGGATGTGATAGGCCAGCCCATAGTTACACTTCAGATCAAGGTCCGGACCCAACCCACCGCAAGATTCCCTTCATGTCTCCCCGATGTGGCCATCTCCACCCTCCGTGTGATGACGGCAGCTACGTCCGTGAGGGGGGTCACACTATGGAGCCGCGTGGCGGGTGCTTGAGCGTGTCACCACACTTCTAGACATGTATGACGGCCCAGCGCAAGACCCGACGACATTGCTACCCTCCCCCCCCCCCCCCCCCCAAGTACCCCGTCCCGTCTAACCCTGACACTGTTGACCTGGCGAAACTTGGCCTTTGACTTTCGTGGGACGGGGTTTGACACATGGACATTTTCACCTAGATGTGATATGCCACCCACCACAAGATTCTCTTCGTGTCTCCTCGACGTTGCCGTTTCCACTCTCCATGTGACGGCGGCAACTACGTCCGTGAGGGGGGTCACACTACGGAGTTGTGTGTCGGGTGCTTGCACGTGCCACCACACTTCCACATGTGTAAGATAGTGCAGCGCAAGACCTCGCGTCATTGCTACCCCCCCACCCCCCAAGTACCCCGTCCCGTCTAACCGTCGTTATGTTAACCGGATGGATCTAGGCCTTGACCCGACTCGCACGTTTCCCCCTTGCATGTGCCGATGACAGTGCCGTCCGTGGAATCGGGGCACACCTCGGAGCCGGATTTTCATAAAAAACGGATATATGCAAAAGTACATGAGGTTACATTTTAACATACTCAAAAATAAAAACAAACCGAATATTCATAATCTACGAAAAATTCTGCCCCAAATTCATATATAATTTATGTATGATTAAGTTAATATAAATTAGGTTTAAATTAATTAAATCTAAAGTTTTAAAAATATAAAATAAAAACAAAAATACGTATAATATGTATGCCTACAGCCTCGTCGTCACCATATATGTGCCACATGGATTTTGGTGATTTAAAAAGAAAATAGCTATGCCGATGGCCGCCGTCAGGGCCGTCGGCATAGTTTTAGCGACGTTAACTGACGATCTTGGGAAGCCGGACCCACATATGTGCCGATGGCCTGCCTACGCCGACAGCCCCCATCGGCGTAGATGGATGTATGCCGACGGTGGACTGTTGCTTTTATCTGACCAGCATATCATGGGCATTAAAGCATGTTGCCGCGCCATCGTGGGGGCCATCATCGCATGCCTTGTAGCATCGCCGCAACCGTTGAAGCAATCGAGTGTCGCAAAGAGCACCATCAAATGTTGCAACACTGCCAAGCGGCCTCCAAGTCGCATACGGATCGATGACATGGCAAGATCTGAGACACACCAGCCCACCCATCCCACCATGCACAGAGATGCATCAACGCATGATGCACGCACCCCAGCAACACACCCCATCCATGTCTCCTTATCCTAGCGACCCAGCCGGTGATGCACGCGCCCCCAACTCTGAGTCCCTACCACGCCCGAGCAGACGCATGCGGTCGGCCATCGCGCCGCCGAACCGGGCCATCCCCCATCGCCCCCGGCACTAGCCCTCAGCCATCGCCTTGAGCCGTCGGCCCCACCCTCTTCCCCTCTTCGGCCACGGCCCCCCTCACCTCGAGTAGCTGCACGCTGCCGGCCATGGTGCTGCCGACCATGGTGCCGCCAGCCTGGGCCCTTCCCCACCGCCTCGAGCAGCCGCTCGCCGGCGGCCAGTGTGCCACCGGCCCTCCCCCGTCGTCCCAAGTCGTCGCACGTGGCCGGCCCTGCTCCCTAGCACCACCGGTCACGACCCGTTCCCTTCTTCGTCCCGTCCCCATCGCCCCGAGAAGCCATCGGTGTACTCAGCACGATGCTCGACTTTGGATGCCGCCTGCCTCCCACCACCAGTAGGCGCCTGCCTCGGTCTCTGTTGCTCTCCTGTGTCGCCGCCTTCCCGTGCCGCGGGCCTACGCCTCTTCTGCTTTCCTCTGCCGGCAGCGGGGCTTGGTGTCGACGGAGCTGGCGGGGTCCAATGGATCCAGCGATCGGACGAGGTTGGCGAGCTCCGGCGAGGCGGCGGACGGCTTGAGCTCCTCAGGCGTCGTTGGCGCGTTGGTGTACTCCAGATCGAACTATGTACACTGCAGTGTAATCCGTTCTTGTGTAATACGCTCATCTTTTTAAACGGAGTAGTTTTGTTTTGGATCAGCAAGTGATGATGAATATTTCTGTATAGTGAAATTATTTCCTTCGTTGTTGATTCTTGGAACAGCAGTGCTCACGGATATCGTGGTTTTCCTCGTCAGTTCGTTTCCCTCTGGACAACTTTGATATTTTCTATAAAATCTGGGGTGTTTTGCCGTCTGAAGTTTCTGTTGACGAGGGCAGAAAATGGGGGTTTTGCAGTCCAGGACTACCATGGGCTGACGGCAAAAAGGACTAACGTAGTTTGTCCGGCTGGACGTTCCGTCTGGTACCAATTTTTTGTCGTGTACCGATCCTGCCAACAGCAAAATAATTTCACTAACGGCATTTTTTTTGCCGTCTGCTCTCGCATACGTTGACGGTAAAACTACCCTTTGTGGGCATGGTGGACGTTCGCATTATTTGCCGTCATGGCTGACGGCAATTTTTTGTCGTCTGTAACGTCCTGATGGTAAAATGACTGATTCCTTTAGTGATGATGCGTGATATGTTCAACAATTCTAGGCTATGAATTTTTCTTTTTTGTGTAGACAGTATTTCAAGGTATTTCATCTTAAAAATTTACACACATAAACATAACATCTTTCTTTACTTGCATATTTATTTTCAGATTTTTAGATTTTTTTTAAAACCCATAACTTCCCCTCTTCATCGCGTCCACCTCTCCTCACCTGGGGCGAGCATTTCGAAACCACAACAACAATTCGCTCGGCTCCTTCGATTCTCCTTTCCCCACTCCAAATCAAGTGAGGTGACGACCTATTTGACGATTCAGCGGACGGTTTTGCGCCGGAGGTGGAGCGATTCAGTCCATGCGGTGACTAGGGAGTGGTACGACGACCAGGGGTGTCTCACCACCTCCAGGGCGGGCGACATTTTCCTGCCTGGCCATAATATGTATAATATGTATAAAATATAAAATAAAAAAAATACGTATAATATGTATGCCAACGGCCTGGCCATCGGCATAGATGTGCCACATGGATTTTCGTGAAAAAAGAATGAAAATAGCTATGCCGACGTCCGCCGTCAGGACCGTCGGCATAGTTTTAACGACCTTAACTTACGATCCTGGGAAGCCGGACCCACATATGTGCCGACGGCCCTGTCTACGTCGACCGCCCCAGTTGGTGTAGATGGATGTATGCCGACGGCTTTAGTGTGCCTACGTTCTTTCCCTTGCCGTCGGCGGACCTCAATCTATGCCGACGGGAGCTGTCGGCGTAGATAAGGCCGTCGGCCGCGTTCGTTATTCCGGTAGTGGATTGTTGCTTTTATCTGGCCAGAACTAAAACTCTACTTTTTACTGGTGTTATCACCGTGCTAGCTCCTAATTTTCTCTCTTGCGACTATAATAACAGAGGACACCGATTTACATTTCTATCATGCAAGCAGCTCTGCCTGTCTATAGTAGTCTAGTCTCGCAACACCGCTGGAAAAATGCCGCATCCATCTATCTGTCTTGGCACTAATAATCAGGGCCATGCTGGCAAAATTCGAGGCCCTGTACGAAACTACCTATCTTATAAAAAATATTGAACTACCAAACAATTATAATGTGTATATATCTCAAAGGAAAAAATGAAAACGTATATAATAAAATGTCTTACATAATAATTGAATGTATAAAAAATCATACCTATCCAACTCCCGGTTGCTATTTATTTGATCATCCTCATTCTTTCAGTATTTTTTAAAATGAAATCTTCAATGATGCCCTCACAATCAATCTTTGTTTCTCCGTGATGACTCAAGTACATATTATTGAAACACAAGATAAAAAGATGAATGAAACGAAATTAAAATTATACAGCATATGACAGTGTAGCATATATCAATTGGAGATCATCGGTCAATGTTTGACAATTAGACAAAATGTTTAACTCACCTAGTTTTGGGTCATGTTTGATAGAAGTGCTACACTATGATTTTTAATCGAGGAGATACGAATCAATCTCTAGCGAAGTAATAATCCCTACCAATAACTAATTAATCGAAAATTACAAAGCGGAACCAAAGTTAATCGAAAAGAAAGAGTCGCTAAACACCTAGAGGCTGGAGTGTGTCACCTATCAATCCGACAGGACGATGCAAGGAAGGAAACATTGACTTGTTATTTGTTTTAAAAGGTGCAAATAAATCCAAAACAGCAAATTAATTCCTGTTTTGCGTTTATTTCAAACAGCTCCAAATATTGTTTTCCTATTTTTTTCTATTGGGCCATAATTCCTCATGACCAGCATGATTTTCCTTTTAATTTTTAACCCAGTAGTTTTTGGGTAATATTTTCTTCCCTGGGTGCATTTTTTTACCTGTTGATCTATTTGGTTAAACCTCCTGGTGTTATTTCTTTCCCTGGCCCATTAAGCCTTCGTCCCATGCTGGCCCAGTAGGTCTCCACCCCTGGCGACAGAGCCCGCTGGCGAGCCATTTTCTTCTTCCTCCCGACATCATGCTGTACGACCTACGCTCCACCTCTCTCCTTGATCCAGCGGCTCGAGCTCGCCTCCCGAGACGTTAAAAGGAGCCCGGGGCCTCCTCCTCCGCCCTAGGGTTCCCTCTCCGTTCCCCCCCCCACCGCCGTCAGTTTCTTCCTTCCCTTGTTCTTCCCTGGTAGCTTCTGAGAGGTAGCAGAGAGAGAGAGAGAGTGCAGCGCCTCCTCCATCAACCCGCCGTTCCGTCGTCTCCGGCACCGGCCGCCATGTCCGGGGGCTCGGGGCGGCTCCCCGCGTCCCATTCCCGGCGTTAGGAACCCCGAGGAGCGACCCCTCCTTCGAGCTCGTCCTCGTCAACGGGGCGAACCGGGCGAACGCCTTCCCTGCTTCGGTCTATGGCGGACGAACTTCTTCGGCGTCTCCTTCCCCGGTCCGGCTTCCTCTCCGGCAGTTCGGCGCCCCCTCTCCTCCCCAAGGTGAGGCCGCATCCTCCCCCTTCCTTCCTCCTCCGCGGATCGGCTCAGACCTCGTCGTGGCGCGTCTTCCCCTGTTCGATAGCAGCAGTAGACAGAGATGCAGTAGCTGGACGAGTTGGTCTGCGTGGGTGTACGTAGTAGCAGCCGGCAGCAGACGTGTAGCCTAGCGACGCAGTGGTGCGGCAGATCGACGCGTAGCCTAGCAGCGCAGCAGGTTCCGCAGGGTGGCGCGCCGGAGCTCTCTGTCGCCGGTGCGGCCTCAGCAGCGGCACCAGCAGGTAGCGCCGGTGCAGTTCAAGGCAGCCAACGCGGGGCCTTTTCCCGTGCTCAGGGCGGGAATGGGACCCCTGAGGTTCCCGCATCCCCCGCCGATAGCCCCCCCTGCCGGTGGTAGCCGGGAGTGGCGCCGCCAGCTCCCTCGGGTACGGCCGCCGGCCGAGCTCTCCTCTGAAGTGGAGAGTGTCTTTGTGGTTTTTCTTCCGGTTATAACCAGTCTTCGATCCGTAGCCCGATGGTAGTGTTTTGCTGGCTTATACTAGCGCCTGTAGGAGGGCCTGGGTTCGAGTCCCCCCCTCGGCGCCTTTTGGTTCTTTTGTTTTGATTTATTCCTGCAGGTAGCTTACCTTGCCAATTGCTCTTCTCCTATCAACAACTAGTGCCGCAACGCAGTGGAGTGTTGCTGTTGCTGGACACCAGGGGTCTGGGTTCGAATCCCAGCAGCCCCTATTTTAATTTTTTTGTTGCTTTCTTTTCTTTTTTCTGCCTACTTATTTTGTGTTTTCCCAACTCCTATACAAAGTGGCTTGTTAGTTTTGTTAATTCTACTGTTTAGCTATCTCTTTTACACAGTGGAGTGGTATTTTGTTCCTGCTAATATAATTAGGGTAGACTTAGTTATGTGTGTGTGTTGCACACAAGTGTTGTTATGTGATGCTAACCTTGAGATGCCTATGATGATTACATCTAGTGGTGTGAAGAACACTTGGTAGGGGTGTGTGCTTGTGATGTGCTTTTCTTGTGAGAGATGTTTTTAAGGGGTGATAGAGGCACTAGCTACACATGGTTGGTCACATATTTTGAGCTTAAGAGGGTCAAAGTTGATCTTGTAGTTTTATTTGTTTGCATAGATTTAGTGGGGTGTGGGTGCCTCCCCCTCACCACGTGTCTTGGTGTGATGTGAAGTTCTAGGTGACTTTCTATGTTAGCATGTGTAGGTGTGGTTTCCTAGTTTAGCTAGGGTAGATTGTTGTGGGGGTTGCACCTTGAGTAATACATAATTCCTAGGAAGATCGTAGTAATGCATGTGAGAGTGTGTACCATCACATGCCCATATGTGGGGGGTGGATACTCTCTTGATGGCCTAGGGTTCCATTGTGATGTGTTTGATCTAATAATATTGTGATATGGGTGTGGGTGTTGTTGATGTGCATGACACAAACATGGGGTTCAAACCCCCATGTCACTTTGTCATTGTGCACATAAGATTCACCTATGTATTTGTCATCTTAGAAGCATACCTTGTGGAATTGCATTTGCACTTTGTTGAAAGTTTGGCCTTTGTTTCCATGGTATAGATGGAGCCCAAGGGCATGAATTTTGTGTGTTAATAGTAGGGGTTTGTGCTCAACACCATAGTGGTGTCAATCACCTCTTGGTGACATGTGTGTGCAAACTACGCCTAGCCAAAGTGGGCATGTGGCTGGAAAATTCCAGATTTTTGAACTCTGAAAATTTCACTAAGTCTGGAATGCTGAAAACATTTTCTTCCCCTGTAGATAAGGTTGTGCTGGCCACATATATTATTTGTCTTATTTGAAGACCTGTAGCTATGTTGCATGTGGCTGACAAACAGCTAAGATGCAGAAACTGGCAGATTGCGTAGTTTTGCCATTTTGTTCAAAGTTTGTGTTTAATTGTTGTTGGGGTGTTCTACCTTGCTCCATTTCATTCATGTTGGGTTAATATATGTCTTGGCAACCTGGGAACACCAGATTTGTGCCAATTGTGTGTGTGGTGATGAATCTTTCACGTAGGGCTTCATATCGTGTTTCGTTGATTCCCGTTGATCCGTAGCTCCGTTTGCAAAGTTCTTTACATGGTTTTGCACCGTTTTTACGAGATGCATCTGTTCATATCATTCCCATGCATGTCCAAATAGTTTAGTGCAAAGTTCTGTCCAGGAACTTGTTGTAGTTTATCTTGCTTGTGCTAGTGTTAGAAATAGTGGTGCATGCTCAACTTTCATCTCATGCATCATGTGATTGTTGCATTTTGTGGTACTGTTGTTCATTGGATGTTATTCTTTTGTTGGGTAGCACTGGGAGCGGAGACCGATTACGTGGAGTCAGGAGAGTACGTGCAGGACGATCCAGAACCATTCCAAGCTGAGGATATCACAGGCAAGATGACATGACCTTAATCCCATATCTAGACTTGTTATGTTAGTTTCGATTCCACGTCATATTGCTCGCTGCCTACCACTGAAAATATATTGCCTCCTCATATGCCATGAGCCTAAACACCTTACTCTTTCCTAGCAAACTTGCATGGCTAGGTAGGCTTGCTCAGCTACTAATGTTAGCATTGTTAGTTGCAGGTGTTTATAACTCAGGAGTTGACATGAGCTTGATATCATTATATTAATTACTGTTATTTAATTAATGTATCTATATACTTGGTAAATGACGGGAGGCCTAGCCTTTTGCCAGGTGTCTTGTTCCGTTATTGCCGCCTTAGTTACCGGTTACCGGTGTTTGATTCCATAATGATCGCTCCTAACACGTTCGGGGTTGTTATGGGGACCCCCTTGATAAATCGCATAGTGTTAAGGCTTGTCCGGCAGGACCCAACTTTGGAGTTAATTTGCTAATCACTTAATAATAAACTGCATAGGGAATAGCTACCCCAAGGAATTTAATCAACAACCCGGGCCAGTGCTCCTCATGAGCGTTGGTCCAAACTTGAGTCGTGTGCGGGGCCAACCCGGGGCAACTCGGGAGATGTCTATCAGGCCACCGTACGTTGTGCTCATCCGGCGTGTCCTGAGACTGAGATACGCGGCTCTTATCAGGGTCGTCGACACGTCGGGAGGTCCTGCTAGCCTTGTCTTACCTTAGCGGTATATCTTGCGTATGGGAATCCCGGTGAAGCTTTGGTTTCACCCAGAGTTGAGGTTTTCCTCTAAGGAATCCGACGAGATCACGAGATTCATGATAGAGGATGCCTTTGCGGCCTGTGTCCGTTTGTGATGGACTAGTTGGAGCACCCCTGCAGGGTTTAATCTTTCGAAAAGCCGTGCCCACGGTTATGTGGCTACTTGGAATATTTTGCTAACATCCGGTATTAGAAAACTTAAACATAAACTAATAAAATATGCCAACTGTGTGCGTAACCGTGACTGTCCCTTCGAAGATATCTCTTCGACCGGGAACACGGTGGGGTTATGATTGCCGTAGGTTGGTGTTCAGGATCACTTTCTGATCAAGTATTCCCGATCGTTAGCGTAGACCACTATCACTTCCTTCTCGCGTAAGTTATCCACTTATTCAGTCATAGGATGCAGCAGCCTGAAACACTTCACCCCTTCCTTACCCAATAACATGACTAGTTCTGGCACCAAGGTCTTAGATTGCTGAGTCCCCATGGCTCACAGATTCCTCCGAAACTCCCAGCAGGTACAGGTACCCCAGAGACCGATGATCCCGATGGCACCCAGCTGGCGTGGCAGTATGATAAGGAGATAGATCGCCTTTACGTGAACTATCCAGAGGACTGAGCCGTGGTCGTGATCGTGGGCCTGCAGCGGGTAGCATAGCATTTCCCTTGTTTTGTAGTCCGTACCGGAACTACCTTGTTTGTATCTGCGTTGTACTCTGTATTATTAATAAGAAGACAGTTGAATCCCAGATTGTCTACTATATTTATTATTATGTGCTATGTTTACTTGCTTGCAAAACACTTAGATGCACTTCTTTCCTATTCAGGGGCCTCGACCCCTAGATCGTAAAGGACCGCATCTTGGTCGTTACAAGTTGGTAATCAGAGCCTTACGACCATAGGAGCCTTTGTGTGATCGTATTTGGCTGAGTCGAGTCTAGTAAATGTTTTGAGTCTTAGTTATATCGAAGAGTAGGTTTCATTTTTCTCCTCTTCTTTGCTCTGGTGAGGCTTCCGTCTTAGGAAATCTTTAACTCTACTCCTTTTCTCGGTCAAAATCTTTTTTAGGATCACACGGGTGTTTGCGAAATCTATATGATTTCGATGTGACGGAATCGTGTCCTGGTGCCTCCTATCGGCTCTAAGTATCAGGGGAGTCGAGCTCCAGGGATTATCGCGCACATCGCCATCATTCAGATTTCTGAGTACCTAAGAATGGACGGTGTTCGTTATTGCTTCAATACGGGTAGTGGTGAGATAACCCCGATGTCCCCAGTACTGGTGTAGATTGTTCGGGGATACTACCACACTTGGTATCGAGTGATCACGAGGATCTGTGGTAGACGAAGGTCCGAGATGCTGGTCGTGTGTTGAAGGGTGTGATACAGGTGACGGGTAAGTTTAGGAGTTGTGTGAAATACTCCTTGTATCCGGGTGCCTGATTGCATGACCAGTTATTTCGGGAATTCATAGGTGGGATATCTGGTAGTATCTTATAGGACTATCTTCCTACAGACGCTTGATTGAGGTTTGGGAAATCTTGATCATATGTTTGTTCCGAGCAGTTCTAGCTCACAGTTGTTTGCTGTGGTCTTATCGGAATTCTGTCGTCTGTTACTTTGGGAATGCACTCTTGCTATGTTGTTCGAGTGCAATGCTAAGTTCTATTCAGATATTCTGTCTTTTGATTCAGCTTATCTTCAAATATTCTGTGGACTAATTTGCTGTCCGTCTTCAGGATGGCTCCACCAACTCGTCAGACCCCAGCGCGTGAGGATATGCCGCCTCCACCTCCTCCTCCGCCACCGCCGCCGCCTCCTCCCGCAGAGGCCTGGCAGGCGATGATGGCAGCTACCAATGCAAATACTTAGATGCTGTTGCAGTTGATCCAGGAGAGAGCCAATCATCAGCACGGCAATTTCCAGCAGGGTGGCAATCACTTCGCCAGTCTGAGTCAGCTCCTGTCAAACCAGCCTAGGACGTTCACTTCTTGCGACCAGCCGTTTGATGCGGAAGATTGGATCCGTGATATGAACAAGCATTTCGAGTGTAGCAATGTGCGTCCACAGGATTATGTCAAGTTTGCAACATTCCAGTTGAAGGGGCAGGCTTCTATTTGGTGGCAGCAGCTTAAGGACTCCAGAGGTGGCAGGGTGATGTCTTGGGACGAGTTCTGTCGTGACTTCAGGTCCCACTACATTCCTTCCAGTTTTGTTGAGGAGATGCGTGAGAAGTTCAGGCGCTTGAAGCAGGGCAGCAATTCTGTGTACAAGTACAATGTTGAGTTCCACGAGTTGGCCCGTTATGCATTGCAGGATGTTCCGGATCAGAAGAGCAAGATATACCAGTTCAGGGGTGGCTTGAAGGAGGATTTGCAGTTAGCACTCGCTTTGCACGACCCTGAGGAGTTTGACAAATTCTATAACTTAGCTCTCAGAGCAGAGGCAGCCTTGCTCAGGGTGGAGAAGTCCAAGAAACGTTTCAGAGATTCCAGCTCTTCCTCGACTCAGGTGGTTCAGAAGCAACAGAGGTTTTGGGTTTCTCCTCCTCCTTCTCCTCGGCACTCTCAGCAGCCGAAGCACTCAGGTGGACGTGGTTCTTCCCGCCCACCCAACCCTGGATTCCAGCAGAGATATCAGCATCAGAAGCAAGGGCCTCCTCAGATTTAGTTCCGACAGCCAGCAGAGGTCACTTGTCACAAATGTGGGCAGAAGGGTCACTATGCCAACAAATGCACTTCTCAGCTCCGTCTGCCACCTCCTCCTCCAGGAAAACCTCCTAGCAACGCTCTTGTGAAGTTCAACCCCAGATCAGCTCGAGTCAGCATGGTGAATGCAGCTAAGGCAGAAAATTCATCGGATGTGATCATGGGTAACCTCTTAGTCAATGATTTTCCTGCGAAAGTCTTGTTTGATTCTGGTGCATCACACTGCTTCATGTCCCGTCCTTTCTTTGCTAAGCATGAGTTTGTTTGTCAAGATTTGGTTAAGCCTATGTCCATAGTGTCTCCTGGTAGATTGATGAATTCCAATTGTCGGGTTCCGGATGTTTCTATCAAGTTGGACAATTATGCTTTTCTGGCGTCTCCTATTGTCTTGGGCAAGTCCGACATTGATTTGATCCTTGGTATGGACTGGTTGGCCATGAACAAAGCATCAATTGATTGTGTCGCTAAAGAAGTGAAGCTGACCCACTCTTCGGAGGATGTGATTATATTCGCGGCGCGCGATGAGACAGTCCGCTTGTTCTCCTTGAATGAAAAGGGTGAGATCAATCCCATTGAGCAAGTTCCAGTAGTCTGCGAATATCAGGACATGTTTCCTGAAGAGCTGCCAGGGATGCCTCCGCACCGTGAAGTGGAGTTCGTCATTGAGCTTGAGCCAGGCACAGAGCCAGTGTGCAAGCGGTCGTACAAGCTGGGTCCAGAAGAGTTGAAGGAACTCAAGAGACAACTCGATGAGCAGGAGCGTTTGGGTTTGATCAGACCAAGCTCGTCTTCGTGGGGATGTGGTGTTTTGTTTGTCAAGAAGAAGGATGGCACGGAACGGCTGTGTGTCGATTATCGCCCATTGAACAAGAAGACAATCAAGAACAAATATCCGCTTCCGAACATAAATGAGTTGTTCGAGTAGCTGAAAGGGGCTAAAGTATTCTCCAAGCTTGATCTCAGAATGGGCTATCATCAGATTCGCATTCGTGAGGAAGACATTCCAAAGACGGCATTCAGGACCAGTTTTGGCTCATATGAGTATACGGTCATGTCTTTTGGTCTGGCTAATGCTCCTCCGACTTTTTGCCGATTGATGAACTATATTTTCTCGCCATTCAAGAATGAGTTTGTCTTGCTTTATCTCGATGACATTCTGGTCTTTTCTGAGGATGAGGAAGAACATGAGAAACATCTCAGGTTGGTGCTTGATAAACTGAGAGAATACAAGCTGTATGCCAAGTTTTCCAAGTGCGAGTTCTGGCTGAAAGAAGTGGTGTATCTTGGGCATATTATCTCTGCCGAGGGCATTAAGGTTGACCCGTCCAAGGTTCAAGCCATTGTTGAATGGGAACCTCCGCAGAATGTGAAGCAGCTTCGAAGCTTTCTCGGTCTTGCCGGATATTGCAGAAGATTCGTTGAGAACTTCTCCAAAATCGCCAAGCCGCTCTCTAGTCTTCTTCAGAAGGGTGTCAAGTATGTGTGGTCTCCAGAGTGTCAACTGGCTTTTGATACACTCAAAGAGAAGCTTACCTCCACTCCGGTATTGGCTCCTCCGGATGATTCCAAGCCGTACCAGGTCTTTTGCGATGCTTCTCTTCAGGGTTTTGGTGTAGTCTTGATGCAAGATAGGAAGGTGGTTGCTTATACCTCCAGGCAGCTGAAGCCTGCGGAGAAGAACTATCCTGTGCATGATCTCGAGCTAGCGGCTGTTGTGCACGCCTTGATGACTTGGAGACATCTCTTGTTGGAACGTAAGGTTGAAGTTTTCACCGATCACAAGAGCCTCAAGTATATCTTCACTCAGCCTAACTTGAATCTTCGGCAAACACGTTGGGTGGAAATGCTCCAGGATTTTAATCCGAGTGTTGAGTACATGCCAGGCAAGGCAAATGTTGTGGCAGATGCATTGAGCAGGAAAGCATATTGCAACATTCTGATTCTGCAACCTCTCTAGCCGGGTCTTTCTGAGTCTTTCAGGAAGCTCAATCTTCAGCTGGTTCCTCAGGGTTTTCTTGCGAACCTTCAGATCTCTCCTACCTTGGAAGATCAGGTCAGAGCAGCTCAGCTACTTGATACTATGGTGAAGAAGGTCAAGATTGGTGTGGGAAAGATCCTTCCCAAGTATAAGTGTTTCACTGTGGATGCCAGGGACACTTTGTTTTTCGAGGACCGCCTTGTCGTCCCGAAAGGTGATCTCAGGAAGGTGATCAAGGAAGAAGCTCATAATTCTCTGCTTTCTATTCATCCGGGAAGTTCCAAGATGTACCATGACTTGAAGCAGTCGTTCTGGTGGACCCGTATGAAGCGTGAAATTGCTCAATTTGTTAATGAGTGTGATGTATGTCGAAGGGTGAAAGCAGAACATCAAAGACCAGCGGGCCTCTTACAGCCTTTGCCGATTCCCGAGTGGAAGTTCGATCACATTGAGATGGACTTCGTCACAAGGTTTCCGAAGTCCAAGAAGGGCAATGACGCTATCTTCGTCATCATCGACAAATTGAGTAAGGTGGCGCATTTCCTTCCCGTCAAGGAGTCCATTTCAGCAGCTCAGCTGGCAGAGTTGTACACCTCGAGGGTTGTCTCGTTGCACGGTGTACCTATGTTGATCTCATCAGATCGTGGGAGTATCTTCACTTCCAAGTTCTGGGACTCTTTTCAGTCTTCTATGGGCACGAAGATCCGCTTCAGCACAGCGTTCCATCCTCAGACTAGTGGTCAAGTGGAGAGGGTGAATCAAGTTCTTGAGGACATGCTGAGAGCCTGTGTTATCTCGTTTGGCATGAAGTGGGAGGATTCTCTGCCTTTCGCGGAGTTCTCATATAACAACAGTTATCAAGCTAGCTCTGGCAAGGCTCCGTTCGAAATTCTCTATGGCAGGAAGTGCCGTACTCCGCTCAACTGGTCCCAGGCAGGTGAGCGTCAGATCCTTGGCAATGATATGATAGAAGAAGCCGAGGAGATGTGTCGGATCATTCGCGACAACCTCAGAGCAGCTCAGTCCCGTCAGAAGAGCTATTATGATAGCAAGCACCGTGACATGTCGTATGAGCTTGATGATTTTGTCTATCTCAAGGTGTCGCCTATGAAGGGTATGCAGCGTTTTGGCATCAAAGGCAAGCTTGCGCCTCGTTTCGTTGGTCCGTTCAGAGTGGTTGGCAAGAGGGGCGACCTCGCGTACCAGCTCGAGCTTCCGTCAACCTTTGCAATTGTCCATGATGTGTTCCATGTTTCTCAGCTTCGGAGGTGTTTCAAGAACCCCGAGCGCACTGTGCATCTTCAGGATATCGATCTCCAGCCTGACCTCTCTTATCGCGAGCATCCAGTTGCGGTTCTCGAGGCGACTGAGCACAAGACCCGTAACAAGTCTGTCAAGTTTCTCAAACTGCAGTGGTCACACCATTCCGATAAAGAGGCTACGTGGGAACGCGAGGATCACCTCCGTTCCGAATTTCCCGATTTCTTTCAGTCTTAGATCTCGGGGTGGAGATCTTCTTTGTAGTGTGGGAGAGTTTGTAATGCCCCAAGTGTAGGTCCTTCCCTTTTTGTAACCTTCCATGTGGGGCCACCTTGTCAGAGATTGTGATGATATCATTTTGTGCCATGATTTCATGTGTGTTCCTTAGTGCTTACTTCCCTTGCATGCATGCATAACATATCATTCCTTGCCATACCTTATGATTGCATGCCATGATCATGTTGCATTTGATTTTACTATGAGTAGTGTTGTGGTGTTGAGAGTGCATGTGATCTTGCTAGGGTGAAGTGGTGGTTTTGCGCTACCTTGTGATGCATGTGATAATGGTGTGTGTGATGTAGGAGTGAGTGCTAGTGATTTTAAGCTCTTGCTTTTTAAACTCCTTTTCCCTCCTATTTTTGTTCATGTCAAAATTCCTTCTTCCCAAAAATGATTCTAAAATGTCTGGTGGTTAGATAAAAATGTGGTTATGAGGAGGAGTATTTTTTCTGACTTGTTATTTGTTTTAAAAGGTGCAAATAAATCCAAAACAGCAAATTAATTCCTGTTTTGCATTTATTTCAAACAGCTCCAAATATTGTTTTCCTATTTTTTTCTATTGGGCCATAATTCCTCATGACCAGCATGATTTTCCTTTTAATTTTTAACCCAGTAGTTTTTGGGTAATATTTTCTTCCCTGGGTGCATTTTTTTACCTGTTGATCTATTTGGTTAAAGCTCCTGGTGTTATTTCTTTCCCTGGCCCATTAAGCCTTCCTCCCGTGCTGGCCCAGTAGGTCTCCACCTCTGGCGACAGAGCCCGCTGGCGAGCCATTTTCTTCTTCCTCCCGACATCATGCTGTACGACCTACGCTCCACCACTCGATCGCTCTCTCCTTGATCCAGCGGCTCGAGCTCGCCTCCCGAGACGTTAAAAGGAGCCCGGGGCCTCCTCCTCCGCCCTAGGGTTCCCTCTCCGTCCCCCCCCCCCCCACCGCCGCAAGTTTCCTCCTTCCCTCGTTCTTCCCTGGTAGCTTCTGAGAGGTAGCAGAGAGAGAGAGAGTGCAGCGCCTCCTCCGTCAACCCGCCGTTCCGTCGTCTCCGGCACCGGCCGCCATGTCCGGGGGCTCGGGGCGGCTCCCCGTGTCCCATTCCCGGCGTTAGGAACCCCGAGGAGCGACCCCCCCGTCGAGCTCGTCCTCGTCAACGGGGCGAACCGAGCGAACGCCTTCCCTGCTTCGGTCTACGGCGGACGAACTTCTTCGGCGTCTCCTTCCCCGGTCCGGCTTCCTCTCCGGCAGTTCGGCGCCCCCTCTCCTCCACAAGGTGAGGCCGCGTCCTCCCCCTTCCTTCCTCCTCCGCGGATCGGCTCAGACCTCGTCGTGGCGCGTCTTCCCCTGTTCGATAGCAGCAGTAGACAGAGATGCAGTAGCTGGACGAGTTGGTGTGCGCGGGTGTACGTAGTAGCAGCCGGCAGCAGATGTGTAGCCTACCGGCGCAGTGGTGCGGCAGATCGACGCGTAGCCTAGGAGCGCAGCAGGTTCCAGAGGGTGGCGCGCCGGAGCTCTCTGTCGCCGGTGCGGCCTCAGCAGCGGCACCAGCAGGTAGCGCCGGTGCAGTTCAAGGCAGCCAAGGGGGGCCTTTTCCCGTGCTCAGGGCGGGAATGGGACCCCTGAGGTTCCCGCATCCCCCGCCGATAGCCCCCCTGCCGGTGGTAGCCGGGAGTGGCGCCGGCAGCTCCCTCGGGTACGGCCGTCGGCCGAGCTCTCCTCTGAAGTGGAGAGTGTCTTTGTGGTTTTTCTTCCGGTTATAACCAGTCTTCGATCCGTAGCCCGATGGTAGTGTTGTGCTGGCTTATACTAGCGCCTGTAGGAGGGCGTGGGTTCAAGTCCCCCTCGGCGCCTTTTGGTTCTTTTGTTTTGATTTATTCCTGCAGGTAGCTTACCTTGCCAATTGCTCTTCTCCTGTCAACAACTAGTGCCGCAGCGCAGTGGAGTGTTGCTGTTGCTGGACACCAGGGGTCTGGGTTCGAATCCCAGCAGCCCCTGTTTCTATTTTTTTTTTGCTTTCTTTTCTTTTTTCTGCCTACTTATTTTCTGTTTTCCCAACTCCTATACAAAGTGGCTTGTTAGTTTTGTTAATTCTACTGTTTAGCTATCTCTTTTACACAGTGGAGTGGTATTTTGTTCCTGCTAATATAATTAGGGTAGACTTAGTTATGTGTGTGTGTTGCACACAAGTGTTGTTATGTGATGCTAACCTTGAGATGCCTATGATGATTACATCTAGTGGTGTGAAGAACACTTGGTAGGGGTGTGTGCTTGTGATGTGCTTTTCTTGTGAGAGATGTTTTTAAGGGGTGACAGAGGCACTAGCTACACATGGTTGGTCACATCTTTTGAGCTTAAGAGGGTCAAAGTTGATCTTGTAGTTTTATTTGTTTGCATAGATTTAGTGGGGTGTGGGTGCCTCCCCCTCACCACGTGTCTTGGTGTGATGTGAAGTTCTAGGTGACTTTCTATGTTAGCATGTGTAGGTGTGGTTTCCTAGTTTAGCTAGGGTAGATTGTTGTGGGGATTGCACCTTGAGTAAGACATGATTCCTAGGAAGATCCTAGTAATGCATGTGAGAGTGTGTACCATCACATGCCCATATGTGGGGGGTGCATACTCTCTTGATGGCCTAGGGTTCCATTGTGATGTGTTTGATCTAATAATATTGTGATATGGGTGTGGGTGTTGTTGATGTGCATGACACAAACATGGGGTTCAAACCCCCATGTCACTTTGTCATTGTGCACATAAGATTCACCTATGTATTTGTCATCTTAGAAGCATACCTTGTGGAATTGCATTTGCACTTTGTTGAAAGTTTGGCCTTTGTTTCCATGGTATAGATGGAGCCCAAGGGCATGAATTTTGTGTGTTAGTAGTAGGGGTTTGTGCTCAACAGCATAGTGGTGTCAATCACCTCTTGGTTACATGTGTGTGCAAACTATGCCTAGACAAAGTGGGCATGTGGCTGGAAAATTCCAGATTTTTGAACTCTGAAAATTTCACTAAGTCTGGAATGCTGAAAACATTTTCGTCCCCTGTAGATAAGGTTGTGCTGGTCATTCTGTCGAAAACTGGACTTAGTTCACTGCTAGTGTTTTGAACCTGGGATGTTTGTGAAGCTTCCTGTCCATTTTCAAGTCATTTGGAGTCCAGTAGCTTGTGTTGTGAGTTCTGTCACAAAGCTTCAGAACAGAAATAGAAACTCAGGTGCAGGAATTTTGACAAAGTCCCTGAGAACTGATGGTTTTGGGAAAGTTTGTGGCCTTGTATCTTCTAGAGTTTAATTCCTTTTGCTGTGATTCTTGCTGGAGCTTGTAGTGTTCTTGGTTGGCAACAGCCACATATATTACTTGTCATATTTGAAGACCTGTAGCTATGTTGCATGTGGCTCACAAACAGCTAAGATGCAGAAACTGGCAGATTGCGTAGTTTTGCCATTTTGTTCAAAGTTTGTGTTTAATTGTTGTTGGGGTGTTCTACCTTGCTCCATTTCATTCATGTTGGGTTAATATATGTCTTGGCAACCTGGGAACACCAGATTTGTGCCAATTGTGTGTGTGGTGATGAATCTTTCACGTAGGGCTTCATATCGTGTTTCGTTGATTCCCGTTGATCCGTAGCTCCGTTTGCAAAGTTCTTTACATGGTTTTGCACCGTTTTTACAAGATGCATCTGTTCATAGCATTCCCATGCATGTCCAAATAGTTTAGTGCAAAGTTCTGTCCAGGAACTTGTTGTAGTTTATCTTGCTTGTGCTAGTGTTAGAAATAGTGGTGCATGCTCAACTTTCATCTCATGCATCATGTGATTGTTGCATTTTGTGGTGCTGCTGTTCATTGGATGTTATTCTTGTGTTGGGTAGCACCGGGAGCGGAGACCGATTACGTGGAGTCAGGAGAGTACGTGCAGGACGATCCAGAACCATTCCAAGCTGAGGATATCACAGGCAAGATGACATGACCTTGATCCCATATCTAGACTTGTTATGTTAGTTTCGATTCCACGTCATATTGCTTGCTGCCTACCACTGAAAATATATTGCCTCCTCATATGCCATGAGCCTAAACACCTTACTCTTTCCTAGCAAACTTGCATGGCTAGGTAGGCTTGCTCAGCTACTAATGTTAGCATTGTTAGTTGCAGGTGTTTATAACTCAGGAGTTGACATGAGCTTGATATCATTATATTAATTACTGTTATTTAATTAATATATCTATATACTTGGTAAATGGCGGGAGGCCTAGCCTTTTGCCGGGTGTCTTGTTCCGTTATTGCCGCCTTAGTTACCGGTTACCGGTGTTTGATTCCATAATGATCGCTCCTAACACGTTCGGGGTTGTTATGGGGACCCCCTTGATAAATCGTGTAGTGTTAAGGCTTGTACGGCAGGACCAATCTTTGGTGTCAATTTGCTAATCACTTAATAATAAACTGCATAGGGAATAGCTACCCCGAGGAATTTAATCAACAACCCGGGCCAGTGCTCCTCATGAGCGTTGGTCCAAACTTGAGTCGTGTGCGGGGACAACCCGGGGCAACTCGGGAGATGTCTATCAGGCCACCGTACGTTGTGCTCATCCGGCGTGTCCTGAGCCTTGTCTTACCTTAGCGGTATATCTTGCGTATAGCAATCCCGGTGAAGCTTTGGTTTCACCCAGAGTTGAGGTTTTCCTCTAAGGAATCCGACGAGAAAACGAGATTCGTGATAGAGGATGCCTTTGCGGCCTGTGTCCGTTTGTGATGGACTAGTTGGAGCACCCCTGCAGGGTTTAATCTTTCGGAAAGCCGTGCCCGCGGTTATGTGGCTACTTGGAATATTTTGCTAACATCCGGTATTAGAAAACTTAAACATAAACTAATAAAATATGCCAACTGTGTGCGTAACCGTGACTGTCCCTTCGAAGATCTCTCTTCGACCGGGAACACGATGGGGTTATGATTGCCGTAGGTAGGTGTTCAGGATCACTTTCTGATCAAGTATTCCCGATCGTTAGCGTAGACCACTATCACTTCCTTCTCGCGTAAGTTAGCCACTTATTCAGTCATAGGATGCAGCAGCCTGAAACACTTCACCCCTTCCTTACCCAATAACATGACTAGTTCTGGCATCAAGGTCTTAGATTGCTGAGTCCCCGTGGCTCACAGATTCCTCCGAAACTCCCAGCAGGTACAGGTACCCCAGAGACCGATGATCCCGATGGCACCCAGCTGGCGTGGCAGTATGATGAGGAGACAGATCGCCTTTACGTGAACTATCCAGAGGACTGAGCCGTGGTCGTGATCGTGGGCCTGCAGCGGGTAGCATAGCATTTCCCTTGTTTTGTAGTCCGTACCGGAACTACCTTGTTTGTATCTACGTTGTACTCTGTATTATTAATAAGAAGACAGTTGAATCCCAGATTGTCTACTATATTTATTATTATGTGCTATGTTTACTTGCTTGCAAAACACTTAGATGCGCTTCTTTCCTATTCGGGGGCCTCGACCCTCAGATATGAAAGGACCGCATCTTGGTCGTTACACCCGTATGTCCTGATCTCCACTTTTCGAACCGGGCTTTCTCCCCTTTCCATTACTTTCATAACGGAAATACAATGTCTCAGGGCCAGAAAAAGAGAGGGAAAGGGAAAAAAGCGAGTTCGGAGCAATATCAGGAAACCCGCCATTCGCGCCTGTCATCAGGAACATGATTTGCGGGACGAAAACTTGATATCACCCAAAACCACACTGCAGGAATTACAAGTATCAATACCACTAAATCTATCACGAGACCCGGCTCACCAAAAGAGCACAAAAGACCAAACTGAAAACAAGTTTTACACCCAACAGATCATAAAACCTCGAGCACCATCATGGATAACAGGTTATCATCATCGCAAATCAGCATCACCACTCATCCCAGATTTCTTCACCCTCAGTCCGCTCGGTTGCTTCTGTCCTCGGCGGTTCGCACAGACGTAGCATTTGAGCCGCACTTGTCTTCAACAGTTGGGCTCCCTTCTTGATATTATCAGCCATCTCAGGTTTCTGCATACCTGCCCAGTAATCCAAAAATGCACTTGTTGTGAAAGCAATCTCAAAAGGAGTATTGATCAATTTCTTTTCAAAGGTAGCCCTATTCCGAGCCAACCATATGGACCAACAAACTGCAGCTAAGCCAACATTATATATTTCGCAAAGGCCAGGCAAAAAAGCATATAACCAAGAAAAGACCTGCCAGATTGTTCTCGGAACATAACTAGTACCAACCACAGCACCTACTGTTCTCCATACAATCCTGGCCACAGAACATCCAAAGAAAAGATGATGTGCCGATTCAAGTTCATTACAAAAAGAGCATTTTGGATCTCCCTGCCACTTTCTTTTCTTCATATTATCTCTAGTAAGAATAGAATTTTGGAACAGTTGCCACAGGAAAATTTGTATTTTCAGAGGAATTTTAGGCCCCCAAATCCACTTATAATGAGCCCCGCAAGATTCCTCTCCAGCCATCTATACATAGATTTAGTGGAATACTCTCTGGAGTTATCCAACCTCCAGTAAACCTCATCATTTTGATCTGTACAAATTTTGTCCAACACCCATTGCTTCATATTTTCCCATTTCTGAAGCATAGCTGGAGATAACCTCCTCCTGAAGGAAGTAAGATGATTCATACTTTCTATTTTATCTACAGTACACTCCTTATCTAAACATATTTTAAAAAGATCTGGATATTTATCTTTCAGCAGACAATTCTCACCCAGATCATCTAGCCAGAGACTAGCAATGTTACCTTTCTTAAGTACCACCCCTCTACCAGCCATATAATAATCTTTAACTTTCAGAATATTTTTCCAACAAGGGGAATCAGAAACTTTCTGTTTAACTTTAGCTACAGATGTCCTTTTGAGGTACTTAGCTTTCACAATATCTTGCCATAATCCTTCCTTCTTCTCCAACTTCCACCACC
This sequence comes from Hordeum vulgare subsp. vulgare, assembly GCF_904849725.1. NCBI lineage: Eukaryota > Viridiplantae > Streptophyta > Magnoliopsida > Poales > Poaceae > Hordeum > Hordeum vulgare. The sequence goes on along the minus strand of NC_058523.1, from coordinate 10,698,883 downwards.
ATTTGGTTAACAAGCTAATATTTTGCTTCCTCGGATCTTTAACCCTGAGGCCCCCCTTTTGCTTTAGACATAGAAACACGGGACCATTTCACCATATTATAACCTCTTCTCCCTTTGCGATGCCAAAAGAATTTTCTTCTCGGCTTGTCCCATTTTTCCAGTGTTGATTTCTTAAGCAACGCCATGGACATATAGTATGAGTGGATGTGAGACAGTACCGCATTAACCTTAATAAGTCTACCCCCACTGGATAAAGACTCACTAATCCAGGATTCCCCGTGACTGATGAATTTGTCATCAACAAACAACCAGTCAATGCATTAAAGTCCAGCATAACTGACCGGCATAGCTAAGTATTTAATAGGAAAAGCCCTAATCTCACAATTGAACATATCAGCATATTTTCTCATAATATCATCATCAGCACCAACCGAGAAAATCTCACTTTTCACAAAATTAATCTTCAGACCAGACATGATCTCAAATAGATAAAGCAGTAGATTAATATTCAAGGCGTTCTTAATATTGTCTTCAAAACACAAGATAGTATCATCTGCCACTCCGTTTTCAACTAAGTCTGCTGCTAACCGAGTAAATAAGCCATTATCCTGTGCTTTCAGGACCATCTTAGTAAGGCAATCAGCAGCAAGATTAAAAAGGAAAGGTGATAAGGGATCCCCGTGTCTCACTCCCTTAGCACTCCGGAAATATTCTCCCACCTCATCATTTAGTTTCACACTGACAGTACCACCCACCAGAATTCTCCTAATCCATTCAATCCAGCATGGGTTAAAATTTCTCTTATGATGACATTCCAATAGGAAGTCCCAGTTAACTTTATCATACGCTTCCTCAAAGTCAAGTTTAAGGACAATCCCTTTTTTCTTCTGCGCATAAGTATGGTGTAGGATCTCATGTAGTGACATGATCCCGTCCATAATATCTCTATTTTTAATAAAGGCATTCTGGTGTCGACTAAACAAGATATCTGCATGGGGTTCTAATCTGATAGTTAACACCTTAGTAATCAGCTTGTAGATACATCTAAGCAAGCAGATGGGTCTGAACTGCTGCATTTTATCAGCTCCAGCAACTTTAGGTAACAATGTTATTATACCATAATTGAGTCTCTCCACATAAAGCTTATTTTCATGGAACCAATGGAAAAGGGACATTACATCATCCTTAACAATGTCCCAGGGGCCTTGTTATGTTTCATAGAGAACAAAGCATTTTTCACTTCTGTATCAGAAAAGGGTCTAAGTAAGAGAAAATTTTCAATATCACCCAATTTCTCTTTATCACACCACATATTCCCATCAATCTTGCACAAGTTCCCAGGGGCAGGACCAAAAAGTTCTTTATAAAAAACAGTAGCATGTTTAAGCATGTTCTTGTTCCCTTCTATAATCATATCTCCACAGGTAAGAGACACAATAGTGTTTCTCCTTCTCCTCCCATTCACAATCCTATGAAAATACTCAGTGTTACTATCCCCTTTTAGCAACCAGTTATCATGTGGTTTCTGTAGCCAAGCTACCTCCTCTTCCAGTAGCAAGCCGTTTAGCTCAACCTGCATTTCCACTTTCTTGCAATAGAGCTCAGGACTCAAAATATCATTTTCTTGTAACTCCTCAATACGTCCTAATTCCTCTCTTAGCCACTTTCTTCTTTTCCTGGCATGACCAAAATTACTTGAGCCCCACCCTTTAAAATACTTCTTGAATCTCTTTAGTTTGATATTCATAATGTCAATAGGATTATCAGAATAGACAGGTTGCATCCAGATTTTAGCAACCACAGTATGAAAGTCAGGTTTGTTTAACCAATTCAGGTCAAATCTGAACTCCCTCTTACCAAAATTAATGGGGATATTATCATCAGTATTAAGAATCGGGGGACAATGATCCGAAATCTCTCTAACAATCTTCCTAACAAAAGTGAAAGGAAATAGATGTTCCGAGGATTTGGACATGAATACTCTATCTAGTTTCTCCAATGTGGGATTTTGTTGATTATTAGACCAAGTATACATGCCACCAGTCATATCCACCTCTCGCAAGGAAAGAGCATTTATAAGGGAATTAAAAAGATCTGATGAGTGTCCTAATTTCACCTTCTTATTTTTCTCCCCCACAAATCTAAGAATATTAAAATCTCCTCCCACAATATAAGGACAGGTAATGTGACTGCACGTAGCCGCCAACTCTGTCAAGAAGTCAGTTTTAAATTCTTCATGAGCTGATCCATACACCACCATAATACAACATTTCATCTTAAGAATCTTGTTCCATAATTCGAAATTCATATGGTATTTGCCCTCCGCACAACTCACAAGATCAAAAACATTGTTTCTAAAGCCTCCTAGTATCCCACATGACTTCCCTTCCGAAGGGATCCACCTCCCACCAGAAGTTTCCCCAGGATCAATCTTTCTCAAGAATTTAGGTGAAAAGTCCTTCTTCATAGTTTCCTGAATCCAGATAAATTCAAGTTTAAAATCCCTGACCAAGTCAGAGATATATGTCCCATGCCTCTTTTTCCAATTCCTCTACAATTCCAAAAGCTACTAATCATTTTTTCTATTTCTAGTATTGTGTTTTTTGGTGCTAGGTTTGCCAGGAGCCATAGCCTTACCTGCACCATCTACCACTTTCTGTTTTTGACTTCTAGTCACAGGTTTAGATATAGTAACATTAACTTTTTTCCTCTCTTTTTTCCTGGATCTAACCACATTAAAGTCATCCATATCTACATACTCAACTCCTCCCCACTTAGTATCTAAGAGAGATGCTTCCCTAGCAGCATTAGTAATCAACAAAACTGTATCCTGTCGAATCTCATTTTTATCAACTTTTTTAGCAATGTTAGCTCTAGAAATCTCAAGTTCTCTAATGATATCTATGGAATCAAAATCATCATCAGGAATATTAACACCCATTTTAACAGCAGCAGATATAATCTCAAGATTTGATAAAACTTCAAAAGAGTTCACATGAGATATGTTATTACCTTGCAGGTCTCTTTTTTGAGCCATCCTCTCAGCTCTGAGCCCCATATGTTCCATATTGCCTCCTATATTCCTCTTGCTATATCTGGTCTGCATTTCCTCCCTCACAGGGGGAGTAGGGATCACTTCCACTTGCTCACTAGAGTTATCAGGGGACTGCACCAGATAGGATTGATTTTTTTGATCATCATAGATGTCAGTAGGATCCAGCTCAGTCACCACAGGTTCCCCCATACAGGCATCAAGATAAGATAAGAATTTTTTGCTAGGAAAAGATACAGAGCTTGGCATAATCTGCAGAGAATTCACAATAATTTCATCATAGGATACCCTTCCAGAATCCACATTTCCCCTTTCCTCGTTCTTTTGATTTTTCTCAGCCTCTTTTACCATAGTATCAATGAGCATCTCATTTCCCATTTCATCACTCTCTTCTTCAGACAACATGTCCTCACTCACATTTTCTTTTTTTTCCTCTTCCATATTTTCTTCCACAGGTTTCATCACCACATTTTTTCCATAATATCCACCAGTTCTTCCCAGGGGAGCCGAAGACTCCCCCATATTAGATGATGATGCAATGTTTCTTTCCCCAGGGGTCTCAGTAGTGAGTCTAGCTTTTTTAGCAGCATTACCTTCCTCATTCTCCTGCTGTACTCCAATTCTTTCCCTTGGAGGGTTTTTAATCAGGATTTTATCAACATAAAAGAAGAAGTCATAAAAGTGCCCTCCCAACACCCCTTCTGCTGAAGCAGGGATATCCTCAACATCTCTACAACCTAACTTAATTCTAACAGATTCAGGTCTATTAATAGAAGCTTTATCAATCTCCAAGGTTACCCCCACAAGAGATCCCACATAAGCAATGTTCTTCTCATGTCTCTTATCCAGAGGTATATTACTCACATTAACCCAAGCAACATTCGGCACCCCTTTAGCCCCCACAGATTCAGACCATTTTCTCAAATTAATAACAGCACCACAACTCTTAACATTCATACTTTCAGCAAAGCAAGCTTTATCCACATCTCTAGGAGATGGGAACCTCATAACAAAGGTATTAGGGCCAATAGATCTGGCCGAGCACCTCCAGTTAGTATTGATGTAAGAATTAAAGAATTCCTCCAACTGCCTACCAGATGCATGACCTTCTACAGTAGATATCACAATAAATCTGTTTCTATCAGTAGTCTGGCTAGGAGTGCTATAGTCATGGATATAGAAAAAGCCTTTCCCCTCTGCCTGGAACCCACACATAGGTGCTACACATTCCCAAGGAAGAACAGTATTGCAAATCGGAGCCAAATGCCCATGAATCCCACATCTACCACAAACACGCGGACAATAGGCAGGTAAGTGTCCAGGATCCCTGCAAGTAACGCAAACCTCGGCGCCCCCACTAGTGGATAGGCGTTCCTCTTGCCGGGCGTGGGATGTCGACGATCAGCGGGTTGTTGTTGTGGACGCGTCTACTGAAGTCGCCCCTCCCCCCCCCCCCGCAGATCCGCCTGCAGCGACCTGGGTGCTATTGTCGCCCCACTTCTCCCCGCTGGTTCCTCCTTGCGCCTCCATGGCCGCCGCCTCCCATCTGGTCTTGTCAGAGCCGCCGTGGCGCGGATCTGCGTTGGAGGAGATTTGTCCGCCATCCTCGGCTTCGCGCATCCATACCATGTTGCGGCCGCCTCCGCCTCCGCCACGGCCGCGACCTCCTCCAGGCCCGATCCGACCACCACCTCCGCCGTGCCCGAATCGACCATCGCCGCCTCCATCTCCGCGGAACCCACGGCCACCCATCTCTCGCCCAGCCATGGGTGGATTCCGCGGTGGCGATGCCAACACCTCAGCGAACGATCTGCTGTCTCCACCGACCTTCCCCTCCCACCAGCCGAATGAAGGTGGAACCCTAGGTGGCGAAACCCTAGCTTTTCCCCAGAAGTGGCCGAGGAGGGAGGAGAGATCGGGAATGGGCGATGCTACGGGTGCGGGTGGGGATATCGTCGAAACCGTACCGCCGCATCCTGTATCACGCGGGCCTTCTCCTGTCGGGGCCGTGGCCTCGCTTGGCACGGGCCTAGGCCCGAGAATGCCCGACTCGCGTGTAGCTTGCGGCACACGGTCACTCAGGCGTACGTGGACACTGCCCACGGTCACGCTCCCCTGCGTGCCGGCCCGAGTTGCCGACGACGATGAGCGCCGTCGCGGGTGCGTCGGCGGTGAGGGGGACGAGAGGGATGTGAGGAAAGCCATGGCACCCACACATTAAGGTCCTCTCACCGTCCTGATCTCCACTTGAAAACAAAGACTCGAGACTCCACAAAGTCAGTCAATGCGAGAGGAGAGTTTTGAATTGTACCGAAATATCCAGAGCCGTTCAGTGGCAGAGAATACACGGACTTGTTCTTGCCACAAGTAAGTATGTGTTACATCAGAAATTAATACTGTACAACATTCTAACCCGTGGTAGGGGATATACTGAATGCTTCAAAGACGTTCCCTGCCTTACAAAACCAAGTTCGGAACATGTCTCTTCTTTTTTCACCACAACAGCGACGGAACGTGTAATTCCGTTTGAAGATTGAATACGAGTGTATAATTCCGTTTAGCAGGGTGTTGGACAGGTACATATATATGCAAGAGAACCAATGCTGGAAGCTAAAGCAGCGAGACACCTAAAGCTCAATACACCATTTTCCCACAAATACTGTGATGAAGACGATGAGGCTCCTCTGCTTGCTCGTGCTGCTGTTGCTATGGACGGCAACGGTGCGAGCATCCGCTGGCGTGCAAGGAAGCCGGGCCGGGAACAGGAGTGCTCTTCCCTCTCTGGCCGGCTGTCAGAAGAGGTGTGGCAACCTCAGCTTCGACTACCCGTTCGGCATAGGGTCCGGCTGCTTCCGGCCGCCGCGGCGAGAGTTTGAGCTCTTCTGTAACAGAACCCACGGTGCGTCGCAGCCCCCAAGACTCTTCCTGCACGACGGCATCACCGAGGTCGTCGCTGACATCAAACCCGACGATCGCGATGTCGAACCATATATCGAGGTGTCGTTTTCCCAATCCGTCCCCGTGAGACCTGAGGAGGATGCCTACAGCATCTCCTGGAATCATGGGAGATCTCCCACTAGCTATTCTTTACAATTAAACTTCATTGGTTGCGACTTCGACATGTACGTGCTCGAACACGGTACAAACAAGACGGTGGGTCAGTGCACTACTACATGCCCTGACGAAGACATCACGGATAAGGTGTCCAGCCTCAGGCAGGACTGCAACGGTACAGGATGTTGCTCCACCTATGTTAGATCCGAGTCTACTACCGGCTTCGACATCAAGTTAGTCCGCCACAAGATTGGGAAGCTGAAGTTCAAAGCGCACAGTAACCGAAGCTCCATATGGGATACAATTGATGTAAGCACTGATTACGCCTCTATCTCCTGGGGTATCACCGTTGATGAAGCTGGTGGCCCCTTCCAAAACAGCACAGATTATGCATGTCTCAGCAACAATAGCAGCAGTCGCCTGATGTTTCAGTATGGTCCTGCTCAGTATTACTGTGACTGCGACGGTGGTTACGGAGGCAATCCATACATAACGGATGGCTGCTCGCGTGACAAAGGTAATTGCTCTGAGATAAAAAGCCTAGTTTTTTAGCAGTGAGATGTGCAATGTTTCATGGTGAAAATGCATTTGTGGAAGTCGTGGCAAAAAAGAACTTTTTATTTTGCCACCACTTCCACAAATATGATTTCGTACTGAAATTTTGCAAGATCTTAGAACAATTTTCATTGTTTTTTGAAAAAAACCAGATTTTTTAAATATATTTTGAATTTATTGTTGACCCAAAGCTCATTTGAGCTCGGCTGTAAAAGGGCATTTTCATCTTTAGGGTCGTTTTTTCCCAGACCAGCCACAAGTCTGTTCTCATGAAAATTTTCACATGTATGGAAGAAACAAAAATGGTCATTGCAGAAAAAAGGACTTCTTAAAACCAATTATTGGATTTTGTACATGCAGGAGCATATGAGTACAAGCTTCGTTTTGAATTTCCGGCATGTTTAGGCTCTTTTATTTCATGATGAGTTGTAGGATTATTTTACCTTTTCTAAGGTGTCTCCTAGGAAACTCCAAAACCGTGGTCCGTGTAGTTCCTTACATGAAACGTTCGCAAACAGGTCTGCTTTTTCAAATTCCCGCAAATCACGGGGATATTTGCGGACCGGGCATCCAGAGGTCCACCACGTAGTTGTCAGACTGAGCAGTTTTGAGATAGGGGAGCAATTGGAGTTGCACTTATAGCACACAAAACAGTTTCCCTAGAAATCTTTTTCCCTAGAAACGGTGGAGGCATGCCTATCTCCCGTGTCCCAGGGGTGGTGCGGGGCCCCTACATGTGGGGAAGCATGGCCGATCTGCTGAGCGACGATGATGGTTGCGTCGACGACGACGGTGGCCGGCCCTGCCTCGGGAGGTTCCTCGCCAACAGAAAGCTTTGAAAAAAGATGAGATCTTTGCAGAACATTCTTATCATTGTTAGATCCTAGCAATCCAGAATATGAATGCCATTTAATGACACAAATTCTAGAATTATAGTTACATCCTTATCTTTTCCTTCAACTGTCCACGCTATGTAGTAGGGCAAAATTTTCACTTCCAATGCGTGCAATCCATACTTTCAAGCATTCATGGAAAACCTTTTAATGAACCCGTCTCAAGAATTCTTATGGTGTCCGCTTCATTTGGAGCTTGAAAATATACTTCTCCAAATATCTCAATGATGGACTTCATAAATTCTGGTCATGGTATGAAAATATTCCAAATATGAAACTGTGTGTTTTGGTCATGTCATTCAATTTTTAGGATCTTTAGGAGTTGATCACGTGACCTCTTGCATTAGGTAGGATTTTCTTCTTGTTTGAGCGGTAAGGTAATCTTAAAATATATGCACTGAATTTTTTTATTCAATCAGGGTATGATCCGATACAGCGGAAGACCAACTGTTCTAGATTGTGTGGGGAAATCAGTGTCCCTTTCCCATTTGGCCTAGAGGACGGTTGTTCTGCAAGGATGTCATTTCAGCTCGATTGTACAAATTCATCTTTGTCTACCCTCCAGTTTCTTAACATGAACGGCGATACAGGAGAGATCACTTATGTTAAGTCTATAAATATCATGAAGGGGCTAGTGAATGTTAAATACAGCTTATACCAAGAAGAGTACCTTTCGGTGAGGGTACATCAAGATCCCGACCACTATGTTGCCTTCGCAGGTGTAGTACCACAACAGTGGGCCGTAGCCAATTTAACATGCCTAGAGGCACAGGCGAATAATACCGGATATGCATGTGTCAGCATGAATAGCAAATGCTTGGCTGTCAATTCCGAACGAGAATATTATGGTTACCGTTGCACATGTATGGACGGTTTTGACGGGAATCCATATACTATCTCCGATGGGTGCAAAGGTACACACTGCATCTCTCTGCCTCCTCCTCTGTTAGGGAAATGCCATAATGAATGGGTAATCACACACCTTTTCGAAAAGTGATACCTTTATATCTCCAAACAATGTCAAAGTAAAAAATATATAGATATGCAAAAATGCGCTCAAGCTCGACCTCTATATATACTCACATGGTAACATCTAAATAAGTTGTCTATGAACAAAGATCTGTATGGGTTCATTCTATAATTTCTGTTGTGCCCCTAATATTCAAATTACATTAAGCTCAAATAACCTACGGTAGCACTACGTGCAGACACTAATGAGAAACTTAATTAGAATACTTATGTATTTTAATCTTGCGTTATACATACTTATTGTTGCAGATGTTGACGAGTGCACGAAACCAGGCACATGTAATGGGACTTGTCAAAACACCGAAGGAAGTTACCATTGCACTGAATGTCCTAGTAATACAGTGTATGACACTGCAACAAAGATGTGCACATCGACCAAAAAACAAAATCTGGTACTAGGTGAGTCCATGGTACAACCAATTCCACTTAATGAGTTACATAAAATCCTGAACAATAATGACGGGCATAATCATTACAGGTATCGTCATTGGGATTAGCGTTGGTTTTGGAATTATACTTCTCATGTCAATTGTAATATTACTCATCCGTAGATGGAAAAAAGACATCAAGAAGAAACTACGAAGAAAGCATTTTCGCGAGAACCAAGGTCTACTCCTCGAACAATTGATATTGTCAGATGAAAATGCAAGTGAGAACACTAAGATTTTCTCACTATCAGAGTTAGAAAAGGCAACAAATAATTTTGATCCCACGCGTATCGTTGGTCGTGGAGGGCATGGCATGGTTTATAAAGGCATCTTATCCGATCAACGGGTAGTGGCCATAAAGAAGTCTAAAGTCATTGAGCAAATTGAGATAAGCCAGTTTATCAATGAGGTTGCAGTCCTTTCCCAAGTAAATCACCGGAATATTGTGAAGCTCTTGGGTTGTTGTCTTGAGACCGAAGTCCCACTGCTAGTGTATGACTTCATCCCTAATGGTTCGTTATTTGGAATCCTTCATGCTAGTACCACTAGCAGCTCTATCTTCTCCTGGGATGATTGTTTGAAAATTGCTGCGGAAGCTGCTGGAGCACTGTATTACCTCCACTCAGCTGCTTCGGTATCGATATTTCATCGTGATGTGAAGTCCACTAACATACTATTAGATGGAAATTACACTGCAAAAGTATCAGATTTTGGTGCTTCAAGGTTAGTTCCTATTGACCAAACTCACGTTGTTACAAATATACAAGGCACATTTGGATACTTGGATCCAGAATATTACCACACGGGTATGTTGAATGAGAAGAGTGATGTCTACAGTTTTGGTGTAGTACTTGTAGAGTTGCTGCTCAGAAAGAAGCCTATTTTTACATGTGACTCTGGGCTAACGCAAAACTTGTCCAATTACTTCCTTTGGGAGATGAGGGAGAAACCACTTGCAGAAATAGTAGCTACTCAAGTTCTCGAGGAAGCAACAAATGAAGAGATTAATGATGTTGCCAATCTTGCGGAGACTTGCTTGCAACTACGAGGTGAAGAGAGACCTACAATGAAACAAGTGGAAATGAAATTGCAGTATGTGCGATCTAGAAGGTTGAGATCATCTCAGGTTGTTCTGAAAAATGAAGGCATGCAACCCTTGTCAAGTGGACAAAGCCAAGACACTCTTCCGATGTTGACTACTCCGAGTGGTAGAGTAGACCGATTTAATATAGCTTCTCAAAGGAACCAAAATTGCTACAGCTTGGAGCAAGAGTTCATGGCATCGGCGACTCTCCCGCGCTAGCTGATCATGTTCTCAACATTAATGTGTGGTTGTCTGCCTTTTTTATTGAAGAGCTATATTATTTTTTGTCGTTTGATGGAGAGGGTAAAGTATAATGCAGTAAATAATGTCCGGTTTATAGTATTCAGATTGAAAAAGTTCCATTCCTGTTATTGCCCCAAAAAAAGTGTAGTTATGCTACGGATCTACCATACTATTATGTCTGGACCTGACGGTTGGGCATTGTGAATTGTAACATCCTGATACGGACACCATGGTTGTTTAAATGAAGTAATGTATTTTATTTGAAGTAACCCAATAAATCCAAAAAAGTTATTAATGCATGAATGTAATGCCATTGTTAAATTGTGATTCAAATTCTACCATATTGAACTAGACGTATTACAAACGGTGTGGGCCTTTGCGTTGGTACCGACACGTACGAGTACAACTCGTTTACTTGTCCTTCAAGGACTCTCATGTATTGCCCCTCATATATACTCCATGTAGTCGCACCTAAAGACGGCATGTCGTCTCGTGCTTGTAATACTCCACCCTCATAGTGATTGCGCCTTCGTGCATCCGTGGTTTTCTTCTGCAAGGGTTTCCACGTAAAAATCCGTGTCTCTCATGTCTCGTTAATCTCGTTTTATCTAACAAATAGTATACAGAGCTGAGGTTCTACACATACAAGATTTGGGACGAGAGCTAGGGTTCGACATCGTGTGAGCCGCCGCCGACGCGACCTGGCGATCCGAAGCCAGATCGATTACGGAGCCGAGTTCGACACGCTGCTGCAGTTGTCGTACGCGGCGTAGTATATATCCACGAGTTCCGCTGCTGTGCACAGGATACAAGTCTTGATCGAGGGTTTCGGCGGCAAGTGCCCTTACCAGCCTTCGCTTTCTCGCATCGCCGCGTGCTGTACAAGCTGCAAGTCGCCGAGTTCCACCGCTGATCCACCACGTTCAAGCTCAAGTCCCGAGGAGATCAAATATCGCTGCGCTGCTACTTCCCAGCCACAAAGTTTGTGCTACTATTTTGACGTGGAGATACCAACCGCTCGTGAAGACTACTACTAGTTACTAGTAGTCCGACTTGGTTTCTTTTTTCTCCAATTGCTACGTCTACATCCGAGACATACTACCAGGTGATATTTATCCTATTCTGTTTGATCCATAAATTAATTCTGTCAAGAAATTTTCTACCGGCTTGTACTACTTTGTGTACACAGATTTATCTACTCATGGCATTCATGAAGTATGATCTTCCGTTGCTGGACCATGACACAAGGTTTACCCTATGACAATTTAAGATGCGGGCGTTGTTGGCACAGGCCGACTATGATGATGCACTGGATAGTTTTGGGAAGAATAGAATTGAGGACTGGACTGCTGATGAGAAAATAAGGGATCGTAAGGCTTTGTCACAAATTCAACTCCATTTGCATAATAATATTTTGCAGGAAGTTTTGAGCGAGAAAACTGCCGCCGCTCTATGGTTAAAGCTGGAAGGGATTTGCATGACAAAAGATCTCATGAGCAAGATGCATTTGAAGCAAAAAATATTCATGCACAGGTTACCCGAGGGAGGTAATGTTTTGACTCATATTTCAGAATTTAAAGAGATCATATCCGGTCTAGCTGCAATGAAGGTTACGTATGATGAAGAAGATACTGCTTTAATGTTACTTTGTTCGCTGCCAAGTTCTTATACCAATTTTCGAGACATCATATTATATAGTCGTGATACTCTCACGCTAAATGAAGTTTATGAAGCTTTGGACTCTAAGGAGAAGAAGAAATTAATGGTGCATCATGATGGTTCAAGTTCATCCCAAGCCGAAGGATTATCTGTTCGTGGCAGGACAAAGGAGAAGAACTCACATAATGGAAACCGTGGCAAAAGTAAGGACGGCCAGAGGGGCTGGTCGCAATCCAGAGACAAGAAGCAGTCTTGCAGGTATTGCAAGAGAGACGGGCATGACATCTTAGAATGTTTCAAGTTGCAGAACAAGAAAAAGAGGAATGGTATGTATAAACCGAAAGGTAACAAACAAGGTGAAAATTCTGCTAATGTTGCTCGTGATGAAAGTTCTGATGATGCTCTTTTTGTTATTGCTGGATGTGCTGAGACCAATGATGAGTGGGTACTTGACACTGCGTGTACTTTTCATATGTGCCCGCATAGAGATTGATTTACTACTTTTGATTCTACTACTGCTGCTGGTTCCGTTTTGGGTTTTGCTAATTCACCATGCAAGATTGAAGGCATAGGTTTCATTCGAATCAAGATGTTTAATAGCACAATCAGAACTTTGACAGATGTTCGGTATATTCCGAAGATGAAGAGAAATCTTATCTCTCTGAGTGCCCTTGATGCAAAGGGCTACAAGTATTCAGATGGAGATAGCGTTTTGAAGGTCACCAAAGGTTCTCTCATTGTGATGAAAGGTGACTTAAGTTCGACCAATGGTCTTTATTACCTTCGAGGTTCTACCGTTTCAGGTAACGCTACTCAAGTTATTTCAAAAAATTCTGGTTGCGATGCTTCTAACCTTTGGCATATGCGTCTTGGACATATGAGTGAACTTGGTTTGGCAGAGTTAAATAAGAGAGGTCTTCTCAAAGGATACCAAACTGGTAAACTGAAATTTTGTGAGCATTGTATCTTCGGCAAGCACAAGAGGGTGAAGTTCAACACTTCCACTCATACAACTGAAGGTATTCTTGATTATGTGCATTCTGATTTATGGGGACCATCTCGCAAAAAGTCACTAGGTGGTGCTAGTTACATGTTGACTATTATTGATGATTATTCGAGAAAGGTTTGGCCTTATTTCTTGAAGCATAAATGGCAAGCTTTCTCAGCTTTTAAGGAGTGGGAGATTATGATTGAGAGACAAACTGAAAAGAAGGTAAAAATACTTCGCACTGATAATGATATAGAATTCTGTTCTAAGCAATTTAGGAATTATTGCAAGTCTGGAGGCATTGTCAGACACCACACCGTTCCTTATACTCCTCAACAAAACGGTGTTGCTGAGCGTATGAACAGGACCATTATTTCCAGAGCCCGTTGCATGTTGTCCAATGCATGTTTGCATACGCGTTTTTGGGCTGAGGCCGCTTCCACTGCTTGTTATCTCATCAACCGTTCACCATCTATTCCTCTTAATAAGAAAACTCCAATTGAGGTATGGTCTGGTACACCTCCTGATTATTCACAGTTGAGAGTTTTTGGTTGCACTGCTTATGCTCATGTTGATAATGGGAAGTTGGAGCCTAGGGCTGTTAAGTGCATCTTTCTTGGTTATAAATCTGGTGTTAAAGGTTTTAAACTATGGAATCCTGAAACACAAAAGATTGTTATTAGCAGAAATGTTATCTTTAGTGAATCTGCTATGTTACATGATGTTCCATCTACTAATGTTCCTCTTGAGAGTGAATAGCAGTCTACTGTTCAGCAGCCTATTGTTCAGGTGGAACATGTTATCGATTCAGGTGATACTTCTGATAAGGAAAATGTTGATGCACATGATGAACCCGTATTTGATGATGAACATCTCACTCCAAATCAGCCTATTGTTCCACCCAGTTGGAATCTTGCTCGTGACAGAGTTAGGCGGGGTATTAATGCACCTGAAAGGTTAATTGAGGAGTGCAATATTGTTTCTTTTGCTTTATCTGTTGCAGAAGAAATTGAAGGTAATGCCGAGCCTTCTTCATATTCTGAGGCTATTATTTCTGGTGATAGTAATAAGTGGATGAGTGCTATGCATGATGAGATGGAATCACTTGAAAAGAATGGCACTTGGGATTTAGTAAGATTACCTAGAGAGAAGAAACCTATTCGTTGAAAGTGGGTTTTCAAAATAAAGGAAGGTGTTTCTCCTAATGATGAGGCAAGATATAAAGCAACGTTGGTTGCTAAAGGTTATAGCCAAATTCCAGGTATTGACTATAACGAAGTCTTTTCTCCTGTTGTGAAGCATAGCTCTATTCGCACTTTACTTAGTATTGTTGCCATGAATGATTTTGAGCTTGAACAATTGAATGTTAAAACTGCATTCTTACATGGAGAATTAGAAGAGGATATTTATATGGAACGACCTGAAGGTTTTTTTATTCCTAGAAAAGAAAAACTTGTCCGTAAGTTAAAGAAATCTCTTTATGGATTGAAGCAATCCCCTCAACAGTGGTACAAGAGATTTGACACCTTTATGCTCTCTCAAGGTTTCAATCGGTCTAATTATGATAGTTGTGTTTATTTGAAAACTGTCAATGGTTCAGCTATTTATTTGCTCCTTTCTGTTGATGATATGTTAATTGCTGCAAAGAGCATGTCAGAGATTGATGAACTAAAGAAGCAATTGAGTAATGAATTTGAGATGAAGGATTTGGGTGCAGCAAAGAAAATACATGGCATGGAAATATCCAGAGATAGACCATTTGGAAAATTATATCTCAGTTAGAAGGGATATATTGATAAAGTTCTTCGTTGTTTTAATATGCATAATGCCAAGCCAGTAAGTACTCCGTTAGCTGCACACTTCAAATTATCATCAGCCTTATGTCCTGAGTCAGATGCAGACATTGAGTACATGTCTAGAGTTTCCTATTCGAGTGCAGTTGATTCACTTATGTATGCCATGGTTTGTTCTCGTCGGATTTATCTTATGCACTGAGTGTTGTTAGTAGATACATGGCTAATCCTGGAAAAGAGCATTGGAAAGCAGTTCAGTGGATTTTCAGATACCTGCGGGGTACTTCTAATGCTTATTTACAGTTTGGGAAAACTGGAGATGGACTTGTTGGTTTTGTTGATTCTGATTTTGCTGGTAATTTGGATAAGAGAAGATCGCTCACAGGTTATGTTTTCACCATTGGTGGTTGTTCTGCGAGTTGGAGAGCAACTTTGCAGTCTATTGTGGCTTGTTCCACTACTGATGCCGAGTATATGGCTATTTCTGAGGCATGGAAAGAAGCTATCTGGTTGAGAGGTTTGTACACTGAGCTTTGTGGAGATTCATCTTGCCCTACCATATTTTCTCACAGTCAAAGTGCTATATATCTTACAAAGAATCCAATGTATCACGAGAGAACAAAACACATTGATGTCAGATTTCACTATGTTCGAGATGTTGTTGCTAAAGGTGATTTGAAGGTATGCAAGATAAGTACTCATGATAATCCAGCTCATATGATGACAAAGCCAGTTCCTACCAATAAGTTTGAGCTTTGCTCAGGCTTAGTTGGTATTTCTCACTAGTCCTATGGACTTTCACGCACAAGGTGTTTATGCTGATTTGGATGGAGTTATTCACTTTCTTCGACTACTGGAGGGAATTTGCTCAAGGTGGAGATTGTTAAATTGTGATCCAAATTCTACCGTATTGGACTAGACGTAGTACAAATGGTGTGGGCCTTTGCGTTGGTACCGACGCGTACGAGTACAACTCGTTTACTTGTCCTCCAAGGACTCTCATGTATTGTCCCTCATATATACACCATGTAGTCGCACCTAAAGACGGCATGTCGTCTCGTGCTTGTAATACTCCACCCTCATACTGATTGCTCCTTCGTGCGTCCGTGGTTTTCTCCCGCAAGGGTTTCCACGTAAAAATCCGTGTCTCTCGTGTCTCTTTAATCTCGTTTTATCTAACAGCCACTTCACTATTGTGGATACGGAAAAGGATACTTCTCTGTCCCTCCGCTCACGCCCCCATCCGACTCCTCCCAAGCGGATCGGGGGAAAACCATAGCCGCCGCTAGCAGGTCAACCCCTCCAGCGCCCCATCTCCTCCGCCATCGTCGTCGGCCTAGGTGAGCTGGCGACAGCCCCCAGTTTCCGAAGGAGGTTCAGGGAGAGCAAATGGTCGTGGTGGATGCTCATGCTCCAACTACTCGGATGGGAGGGGGGAAATATCTGGTGCACCGGAGCCTGTGGTGCTACCGGTGCGCCGAACTTACATTGTGCTTTTCAAATGTTTGAAACAATTTGAAAAAATAGCACACTCATAGAACATTAATGTAGGTTGTCACAAAATTTGAAGTCAAAATTCCAAACATAACTTGACAAATAAAAATGACAAATTCAATACTGAATAGTACACAACATAACTTGGGCTTTAGATTCGGCCCATTATCACACTAATGTCAAATTTGTTATTTTCATATCTTAAAAAATATTTTAAATTTTTATACGAATTTTTGTGACATCATACATTGATGTTGCGCTAACATGCTAGATTTTGTTCAGAATGTTTAACACGTTTGGTGCACCAGTAGCACAACAAGTACGGATGCACCGGATACATTCCCATGGGCGGTCTCGCATGTCCCGTTCGCAATGACTACTCCCCATGCGTGGGTGCCTCCCCTCAGCAGCGGATATGACACCCACACCTAGATCTGGGTTGATCCACGGGATGCGCGTTCCTCTGCCTCTCGATGTCTGCGCGCCAAGGATGGTGGTCCCCATTGGTCCTGCTATGGTGCTGCTGCTCGGATCTGCTGTTATGGCTCTAGATCAGGCCGTGCCTGGTTCGTGGTGAGTACGAATGTCAACCACAAAGGCTCCGGGCAGTGGAGGTTGGTGTTCGGTGCTCTAGTCATGTGGATGGCAGGCCACAGGTTGGTGGTCGACCGGTTGCAATGCCTCTGTTTCTAATGTTGTGCCCCCAGGATCCTTTTGCACTCTGGTTGAAATTCCAGCACCTTCTCTTTTGTTAAACAACATGTAATCTACGGTGTTTGTATAAATCATATATGTACGGTTTAAGTTGCCGGGTTGTTGGCTGTTGAGATAGAATCCTTGCGGATTAATCCGCCCAACAAACCATGTAAATCTTACCTGTAATCTCGATGCCTATATAACACGCAACACGTTCCTGCAACAAGCATACACTTAACCTACGTTTTTCTACATGGTATACAAAGCTATTTTCTTCCATCGCACCTAGGGTACATGTCTTCGTCCTCCTCCTCCATCGCCATGGTGTCCCCTCCCTTGCTACGCTAGGCCACTGTTGGAAATATGCCCTAGAGGCAATAATAAAATGGTTATTATCATATTTCCCTGTTCATGATAATCGTCTATTGTTCATGCTATAATTGTATTAACAGGAAACAGTAATACATGTGTGAATAAATAGATCACAATGTGTCCCTAGCAAGCCTCTAGTAGGCTAGCTCGTTAGTCAATAGATGATCATGGTTTCCTGATCATGGGCATTAGATGTCATTGATAACGGGATCACATCATTGGGAGAATGATGTGATGGACAAGACCCAATCCTAAGCCTAGCACTAGACCGTGTTGTTCGTATGCTAATGCTTTTCTAATGTCAAGTATCTTTTCCTTCGACCGTGAGATTGTGCAACTCCCGGATACCGTAGGAGTGCTTTGGGTGTATCAAACGTCACAACGTAACTGGGTGACTATAAAGGTGCACTACGGGTACCTCCGAAAGTGTCTGTTGGGTTGGCACGAATCGAGATCGGGATTTGTCACTCCGTGTGACGGAGAGGTATCTCTGGGCCCACTCGGTAGAACATCATCATGAGCTCAATGTGACTAAGGAGTTAGTCACACGATGACGTGCTACGGAACGAGTAAAGAGACTTACCGGTAACGAGATTGAACAAGGTATAGGTATACCGACGATCGAATCCCGGGCAAGTTCTATACCGACAGACAAAGGGAATCGTATACGGGATTGATTGAATCCTTGACATCGTGGTTCATCTGATGAGATCATCGTGGAGCAAGTGGGAGTCACCATGGGTATCCAGACCCCGCTGATGGTTATTGGCCAGAGAGGTGTCTCGGTCATGTCTGCCTGTCTCCCGAACCCGTAGGGTCTACACACTTAAGGTTCGATGACGCTAGGGTTATAGGGAATTGTTGTACGAGGTTACCGAAAGTTGTTCGGAGTCCCGGATGAGTCCCGGACGTCACGAGGAGCTCCGGAATGGTCCGGAGGTAAAGATTTATATATAGGACGGATGGTTTTGGACACCGGAAGTGTTTCGGTTGTCACCGGTAACGTACCAGGACGACCGGGACCACCGGAGGTGGTCCCGGGGGACCACCGAAGGGGGGCAACGACCCCGGGAGGCTAGATGGGCCAAGTGGGGAAGGGAACCATTCCCTAGGTGGGCTGGTGCGCCCCCTCCCCCCCCCACTTAGCCCATGGCGCAGGAAGAGGGGAGAAGGGGGGAACCCTAACATAGGTGGGCCTAAGGCCCACCAGAGGGGTGCGCCACCCCTCCTTCCTGCCCTGGCCGCCGCCCCCTCTCCCATCTGGGGCTGCCGCACCCCTTGGGGTGGGAACCCTAAGGGCTGCGCCCCTCCCTCTCCCCCTATATATAGTTGAGGATTCGGGGCTGTTTGACACACCGTTTTATCTCTCTCTCGGCGCAGCCCTGCTCCTCTCCCTCCTCCTCTCTGTCGGCGCTTGGCGAAGCCCTGCCGGGAGACCTCGTCTCTCCATCGACACCACGCCGTCGTGCTGCTGGAGTTCTTCCCCAACCTCTCCCTCCTCCTTGCTGGATCAAGGTGCGGGAGACGTCACCGGGCTGCACGTGTGTTGAACGCGGAGGTGCCGTTGTTCGGCACTAGATCGGAATCGCTGCGAGTACGACTCCATCAACCGCGTTCTAGCAACGCTTCCGCTTAGCGATCTTCAAAGGTATGAAGATGCTCTTACTCCTCTCTCGTTGCTGGTCTCTCCATAGGAAGATGTGAACTTGCGTAGGAAAATTTTGAATTTATGCTACGTTACCCAACAGCCGCACCATCACAAACAAGCTGGACCGTGAAAACTTCCTCATATGGAGGGTATAGGTGCTGCCCCATCCAAGGGACGCTGGCATCATGGGGTTTCATGATGGCTCGATCAAGGAGCCAGCTGTCGAGCTCCTCCTGGAGAAGGAAATCTCTGGAAAGAAGGAAACTAGCCTGGTTCCCAACCCCGAGCATGTTGTGTGGGTCTCGCAAGATCAGCTGGTATTGACCTTTCTACAAGCGTCGCTCTCCCGCGAAGTTTTGCTTCATGTGAGAAACTGCACCACCACCGCCACCGCTTGGACTACTCTGCTGCAAAGTTTTTCCTCACAATCTGTGCCATAAACATTCAGCTTCAATCCCAGATTGATAGCACCCGGAAGGGGGACCTCTTTGCCGTTGTTTACTTCACCAAGATGAAATGCCTTGCAGATGAGCTAGCTGCTGCCGGAAAGCCTCTGGAGGAAGAAGACGTAGTCTCTCATATCCTCGAGGGGCTCATGCACGAACCGGAGTACAACGGGTTCGTGACCACAATCTCTACGTAGACCATCACTGACCAACCCATCAGCCTCGGTGAGCTCTTCTCGCTTCTACTTGTTGTCCAGGCGCGCATCACCGCTCAGACGACCGCCACTCTGCCAACCTCGCCGCTAAGGGCGGCGTCCGCGGCGGCTCTGGCCGTGGAAATGACAACTCCCGCAGCAACGGCGGTTTCCGTGGCTACAACAACAACACCAACATGAGAGCCCGCTTCTCCGACAACTCCTCCGGCGGCTTTGGTGGTGACCACGCGCGGTCGTGACCATGGTGGTCGCGGCGACCAAAAACGTGAGAAGTGCCAGATCTGCAAGGAGCTTGTACACGGTGCATGACGCTGTAAGATGCGTTATGATCGTGGCTACAACAACAACATGTGCAATCCCGCGAGAAGTGGTGGCTGACATCGCTCCTATGGAGTTGATACCAATTGGTATCTCGACACCGGTCCAACAGATCATGTGACCAGAGAACTAGAGAAGCTTGTCATCCATGATCGGCACACGGGCACGGAACCAATCCACACTGCGAGTGGTCAAGGTATGAACATTGCACATGTTGGTCATTAAGTTCTATCTACTCCCTATGGCTCCCTAGATCTTAGTAACATCCTTCATGCTCCCCAAGCTAATAAGAGTCTTCTATCTGCTTACCAACTTATGATTGATAATCATGCCCTTCTTGAATTTACCCTGAAATTGTTTTTGTTAAGGATCATGAAACTTGGAGAACCATTCTACAAAGCAAGAGTAGGGATGGGCTCTTTCCTGTCCATGGCCACCAAGAGGTGCCGCATCGTCAAGTCCTTGGCATGATAAAGCCATCCACCTCACGGTGACATAAACATCTAGGGCATCCTACCTTACCGGTGGTCCAGAATATTCTGTGAGATTTTTCCCTTCCATTTTCCAATAAAAAGGATCATTTGCTAGTATGTGATTCTTGCCAAATGGCCAAGAGCCATCAGCTTCCTTTCTCTCGATCTAGTAGTGAGACAAAAGCTCCTTTAGAGCTTGTTTTTTCGGATGTGTGGGGTCCTGGACCCGTCTCTGTTGGCAGACAGAAGTATTATGTGAGTTTCATTGATGATTTTAGCAAATTCAGTTGGATATACTTGCTCAAAAATAAGTCCAATGTCTTTGAGAAGTTTCATAATTTTCAGCAACATGTTGAACGCCTCTTTGATCGCAAAATTCTTGCTATGCAAACTAACTGGGGTGGTGAGTACGAAAAACTCATTCCTTTTTTGAGCGAATTGGCATCATCCACCATGATTCATGTCCACATACACATCATTAAAATGGTTCTGCCAAACATAAACATAGACATATTTTCAAAGTTGGT
The DNA here is from genome assembly GCF_904849725.1 of Hordeum vulgare subsp. vulgare. Lineage (NCBI taxonomy): Eukaryota > Viridiplantae > Streptophyta > Magnoliopsida > Poales > Poaceae > Hordeum > Hordeum vulgare. The sequence continues at coordinate 10,677,916 of NC_058523.1, read as the reverse complement.
CTATCCTTCCTTGCTCATGCTTTTATGCCACTAAAATTTTGGAATGAGGCATTCCTCACTCCTGTTTATCTTATAAATCGTGTTCCCAGTAGGGTCATCAACAACCAAACCCCTCTAGGGCATCTCTTTGACACAAAACCAGATTACCCTTTTCTTCGTATTTTTGGGTGTGCTGTGTGGCCCAACTTACATCCCTACAATAAGCATAAGCTCGAATTTCGCTCCAAATAGTGTTTTCTTGGACTACAGTTCCATGCACAAAGGTTACAAGTGTCTAGATATTGCATCTGGCCGGGTCTATATCTCACGGGGTGTGGTATTTGATGAGCATGTCTTTCCCTTCTCCAAACTCCACCCAAATGTCGGCGCACAATTTCGCAAGGAACTCATTCTCTTGCCATCTCATCTTCTGCCATCTCCCACTTTTCTATCACGGGGTGCTAATACTACTGACGATCACATGTCCTTGTTGTTGGAAATATGCCCTAGAGGCAATTATAAAATTGTTATTATTATATTTCCTGTTTCAAGGTAATCGTTTATTATCCATGCTATAATTGTATTGAATGAAAGCATAGATACATGTGTGGATATATAGACAAAACAATGTCCCTAGTAAGCCTCTAGTTGCCTAGCCAGTTGATCAAGGATGGTTAAGGTTTTCTGACCATACGCAAGGTGTTTTCACTTGATAACTCGATCACATAATTAGGAGAATGATGTGATGGACAAGACCCAAACTATGAACGTAGCATGTGATCGTGTCATTTTGTTGCTATTATTTTCTGCGTGTCAAGTATTCATTCCTATGACCATGAGATCATGTAACTCACTGACACCGGAGGAATACCTTGTGTGTATCAAACGTCACAACATTACTGGGTGACTATAAATGTGTTGTACAGGTGTCTCCGAAGGTGTCCATTGAGTTACATGGATCAAGACTGGGATTTGTCACTCTGTGTGACGGAGAGGTATCTCGGGGCCCACTCAATAATACAACATCACATATAAGCCTTGCAAGAAATGTGACTCAAGTGTAAGTCACGGGATCTTGTATTACGGAACGAGTAAATAGACTTTCCAGCAACAAGACTGAAATAGGTATTGAGATATCGACGATCAAATCTCGGGCAAGTAACATACCGAAGGACAAAGGGAATGGTATACGGGATTATATGAATCCTTGGAACAGAGGTTCAACCGATAAGATCTTCGTAGAATATGTAGGATCCAATATGGACATCCAGGTCCCGCCATTGGATATTGACCAAGGAGTGTCTCGGGTCATGTCTGCATAGTTCTCGAACCCGCAGGGTCTGCACAGTTAAGGTTCGATGACGTTTTAGTATAGTTGAGTTACATGTGTTGGTGACCGAAGGTTGTTCGGAGTCCCGGATGAGATCACGGACGTCACGAGGGTTTCTGGAATGGTCTGGAAACAAAGATTGATATATAGGATGGTTTCATTTGGTCACCAGAAAGATTTCGGGCATTACCGACAGTGTACCGGGAGTGACGAATGGGTTCCGAGTATTCACCGGGAGGGGCCCACCCACCCGGGAGTGAGCCCAATAGCACTAGGGTGGTGCACCAGCCCTTAGTGGGCTCGTGAGGCCAGCCCAACTATACCTCGTAGTTCTTCCTCTAGATCGGATTTCTGCAGAGCTCGGGCGGAGCCCTGCAGGAATAGATCATCACCATCACCGGCACGCCATCACGCTGCCGGAGAACTCATCTACTTCCTCGTCTCTCTTGCTGGATCAAGAAGGCGGAGATCGTCATCGAGCTATACGTGTGCTGAACGCGGAGGTGTCATCCGTTCGGTGCTAGATCGGGACGGATCGTGGGACGACGGTGATTGGAATCATGAAGTTGTACCACTACATCAACCGCATTTCTTAACGCTTCCCGCTTAGCGATCTATAATGGTATGTGGATCCGATCTCCCTCTCGTAGATGAACATCACCATGATAGGTCTCTGTGTGCGTAGGAAATTTTTTCTTTCTCATGCAACATTCCGCAACACTTGTCTCATGGTAATACCTTTGATGACAGTTTTGTCTGCAGATGCCACAGCAACCACAGATGATCCGGGCTCCCCACCCCGGTGTACATCCTAGCGCCCCCTCCTCAGGATCGGGCTCATAGGGCGTTGCACGCGCTCGAGGGCGATCTCATGCAGGGTCCGCTCTAGCCCCTGATTCGCCCGTCCGACGTACCAGTGGGCCAGGCGCCACGCACCACGTGCCTGCGTCATGACCAGGAGGGTACCCCGCATGTGCCTCCGGTAGGCCTGCTCCCGTGCCTGGTCGTGACGGGCCCAGATCCTCGGCGGTCGTTGTCACCCACGGGCCATCCGCGGACGGTGATTCGCAGGTGCGCGTCCCACCGACTGCGTCGCCCCTGTCCTCCGCTTCACAGGCACCAAGTGGAAGTTCTAAATATGGCGCGGATCCAGATGTTCCTTCTTCTGGAGAGGAGCTGTCTGGTGGATTCTCTGCGGCTAATTCTGGATCGGTTGTGCCTTCCTCGTCCAACTGGCTACATCAACAAATCGCACTGCCAACGCAGCCTCCTCCTGAGCGTGCACAAACACGTTCTCAAGGAGGTATTATTAAGCCAAAGATTTATAAAGTTGGATGCATTCGTTTGGGCTCTTTTTGTGCCACGGGTGAACAGCAGAATTTGCAAGACGCTCTTCTGACACCCGAGTGGAAGCAAGCCATGAATGAATAGTACATGGCACTCATGGCAAATAAAACATGAAGTCCTGTTCCACTTGTCACGGGCAGAAATATAATTGACTGCAAGTGGGTCTATAAGGTAAACATATAGTCTGATGGTACTATTGACATGTGTGCATGCTTGGTGGCTAAAGGGTTCAAACAGAGGTATGGCATTGACTATGAGGACACGTTTAGTCCAGTGGTCAAAGCTGCTACCATCCGGTTAATTCTTTCAGTTGCAGTTTCCTGAAATTGGTGCATGAGACAACTAGATATGAAGAACGCGTTTTTGCATGATGTTCACGAAGAGGAAGTGTTCATGCGACAACCTCGTGGGCATGAAAATCCGAACTCACCCTATTTTGTCTGCGAACTTGATAAATGAATTGTACGGGTTGAAACAAGCACCTCGAGCTTGGTATTCTCGGCTATCCACCAAACTTCAATCTCTTTGTTTTGTTCCTTCCAAGGGAGATACCTCGTTGTTCTTTTATCGTAATCATGGCACCATTATCTTTATGCTCATATACGTTGATGATATAGTTGTTACAAGCTCTTCATCAAAAGCAGTGTAAGCCCTCCTCAAAGATCTAGACAGGGAGTTTGCTCTCAAGGATCTTGGCCGCCTACATTTCTTCCTTGGGATTGAGGTGAAGAGTGTTCCAAATGGAATTATCATGTCCCAAGAGAAATATGTGCAGGAAATACTTCAGAGAATGGGTATGCAAGGGTGTAAGCAATATTCCACGCCATTGTCCACTTCAGAGAAGGTGTCCCTTCATGATGGAGAGGCACTTGGGATGGTGGACTCAACCAGGTATCTTAGTATTGTGGATGCACTATAGTACTTGACATTAACTCTCCCAGACATTGCATATTCAGTGAGTAAAGTATGCCAGTTTTTACATGCTCCCACTAGTTCACATTGGACAGCAGTGAAACAAATTCTTAGATACCTCCAAGGAACAAAGGGCCATGGACTCGGACTTGGGAAATCTGATTCAATGCTTGTAAGTGCTTTCTCTGATGCAGATTGTACATGTTGCCCTGGTGACAGAAGGTCTATAGGTGGTTTTGCAGTATTTTTGGGAGGCAATCTTGTTTCTTGGAGTTGACGCAAACAGCCCACTTCCTATAGGGCCAGCACATAAGCTGAGTATAAGGCCTTAGCAAATGCAACTGCTGAGATAATTTAGGTTCATAATTTGTTGACTGAGTTGGGTGTCTACCATCCAAGAGCAACATTAGTTTGGTGTGATAATCTCGGCACTACATATCTATCTGTTAACCCTGTTTTCCATGCTAGGAAAAAGCATATTAAGATAGACTATCACTTTGTTCGCGAGCGAGTAGCTGAGAAGTTGCTGAATATCAGGTTCATACCTACTAGTGATCAAGTTGCAGATGGCTTCACTAAGCCTCTTACTCTTCGTCGGCTAGAGTAATTTAGACAAAATCTAAACTTAGATAGTTGTGATTGAGGGGGAATGTTAAATAACATGTAATCTACGGTGTCCGTATAAACTGTATATGAAAGGTTTAAGTTGCTAGGTTGTTGGCTATTGAGATAGAATCCTTGCGGATCAATCCACCCAACCCACCATATGTAAATATTACATGTAATTTCGACGGCTTCGACTTATATAACACGCAACGCGTGTTGGAAATATTCCCTAGAGGCAATAATAAAATGGTTATTATCATATTTCCTTGTTCATGATAATCTTCTATTCTTCATGCTATAATTGTATTAACAGGAAACAGTAATACATGTGTGAATAAATAGATCACAATGTGTCCCTAGCAAGCCTCTAGTTGGCTAGCTCGTTAGTCAATAGATGATCATTGTTTCCTGGTCATGGGCATTGGATGTCATTGATAACGGGATCACATCATTGGGAGAATGATGTGATGGACAAGACCCAATCCTAAGCGTAGCACTAGATCGTATTGTTCGTATGCTAAAGCTTTTCTAATGTCAAGTGTCTTTTCCTTCGACCGTGAGATTGTGCAACTCCCGGATACCGTAGGAGTTCTTTGGGTGTATCAAACGTCACAACGTAACTGGGTGACTATAAAGGTGCACTACGGGTACCTCTGAAAGTGTCTGTTGGGTTGGTACGAATCGAGATCGGGATTTGTCACTCCGTGTGACGGAGAGGTATCTCTGGGCCCACTCGGTAGAACATCATAATGGGCTCAATGTGACTAAGGAGTTAGTCACATGATGACGTGCTACGGAACGAGTAAAGAGACTTACCGGTAACGAGATTGAACAAGGTATAGGTATACCGACGATCGAATCTCGGGCAAGTTCTATACCGACAGACAAAGGGAATCGTATACGGGATTGATTGAATCCTTGACATCGTGGTTCATCCGATGAGATCATCATGGAGAAAGTGGGAGCCACCATGGGTACCCAGACCCCGCTGATGGTTATTGGCTAGAGAGGTGTCTCGGTCATGTCTACCTGTCTCCCGAACCTGTAGGGTCTACACACTTAAAGTTCGATGACGCTAGGGTTACAGGGAATTGTTATACGAGGTTATCAAAATTTGTTCGGAGTCTCGGATGAGATCTTGGACGTCACGAGGAGCTCCGGAATGGTCCGGAGGTAAAAATTGATATATAGGACGAATGGTTTCGGACACCGGAAGTGTTTCGGGCATCACCGATAACGTACTGGGACCACCGGGACCACCGGAGGTGGCCCCAGAGGTCCACCGAAGGGGGCGACGACCCCGGGAGGCTAGATGGGCCAAGTGGGGAAGGGAACCAGCCGCTAGGTGGGCGGGTGCGCCCCCCACTCAGCCCATGGCGCAGGAAGAGGGTTGAGGGGGGGGAACCCTAGCGCAGGTGGGCCTAAGGCCCACCAGAGGGGTGCGCCACCCCTCCCCCCTTCCCTGGCCGCCGCCCCCTCTCCCATCTGGGGCTGTCGCACCCCTTGGGGGTGGGAACCCTAAGGGCTGCGCCCCCTCCCTCTCCCCCTATATATAGTTGAGGTTTCGGGGCTGTTTTGCACACGGTTTTCTCTCTCTCGGCGCAACCCTGCCCTTCTTTCTCCTCCTCTGTGCCGGTGCTTGGCGAAGCCCTGCCGGGAGACCTCGTCTCTCCATCGACACCACGCCGTCTTGCTGCTGGATTTCTTCCCCAACCTCTCCCTCCTCCTTGTTGGATCAAGGTGCGGGAGACGTCACCGGGCTGCACGTGTGTGGAACGTGGAGGTACCGTAGTTCGGCACTATATCGGAATCACACCGCAATTTGAATCGCCCCGAGTACGACTCCATCAACCTCGTTCTAGTAACGCTTCCGCTTAGCAATCTTAAAAGGTATGAAGATGCTCTCACCCCTCTCTCGTTGCTGGTCTCTCCATAGGAAGATCTTAATATGCGTAGGAATTTTTTTGAATTTATGCTACGTTCCCCTAGAGTGGTATCAGAGCCAGTTTTCTATGCGTAGATTCTATGCACGAGTAGAACACAAAAGGTTGTGGGCGATGATTTGTCAATTGCTTGCCGCTACTAGTCTTATTCTTTTCCGGCGGTATTGTGGGATGAAGCGGCCCGGACCGACTTTACACGTACGCTTACGTGAGACTGGTTCCACCGACAGACATGCACACCGTGCATAAAGGTGGCTAGCGGGTGTCTGTCTCTCCTACTCTCGTCGGATTGGATTTGATGAAAAGGGTCCTTATGACGGGTAAATAGCTTTGAGATATCATCGTTGTGGCTGTCACGTAGGTAAGAAGGCGTTCTTGCTAGAAGCCCAAATCAGCCACGTAAAACTTGCAACAACAATTAGAGGACGTCTAACTTGCTTTTGCAGGGTTTGACATGTGATGTGATATGGTCTAAGTTATGATGTTGCATGTATGATGTATGAGATGATCATGTTATTGTAATAGGTTTCACGACTTGCATGTCGATGAGTATGACAACTGGCCGGAGCCATAGGAGTTGTCTTAATTTATTGTATGAGATGCAACGCCATGGGCTTACTACTTTTACTTCATTGCTAACGGTTAGCTATAGTAGTAGGGATAGTAGTAGTTGGCGTGACGACTTCACAGAGACACGATGATGGAGATCATGATGATGGATATCATGGTGTCACGCCGGTGACGATGATGATCATGCGATGCCTGAAGATGGAGATCGAAAGAGCAAACATGATAATGGCCATATCATGTCACTATATGATTGCATTGTGATGTTTATCATGTTTTTCATCTTATTGCTTAGAACAACGGTACATAATAAGATGATCCCTCTGAAAATTTCAAAAACGTATTCCCCTAAGTGTGCACCGTTGCGAAGGATCGTTGTCTTGAAGCACCACATGATGATCGGGTGTGATAGATTCTAACGTTGGCATACAACGGGTGTCGTGGGTATAAGCCTGACAGTAGATGTGTAGGGTACGAAAAGGATGGGCAGAGCCTTAGCTACGGCGAGGTCGAATGAGTTCAGGCCCCTCTGCAGTGGAGGTAATAGCCCTACGTCTCAGTGCTCTGGGAGCTTGTTGTCGAGTGGAATATAGAATACAATGAGTTGCTAACCCTTGCACCAGTGGGGAAGGATGTCTTATATAGAGTGCGCTGCCCTTCACAACGGTTGGTCCACAAGGGTGGAATAATGGCGAATAAATGCCTACGTTACAGGTAACGTACGGCCTAAATGCTAATAAAAGCGTGACGAAACGTACGACCGTTTCCCTCCTGGGGTGTTACGATGTACAGAGTGGAATCCAGTCGGTCCGTTCGATGCGCTCCGAATGCTCGCCTTCGAATGGAAGGTCGGAGGTCTGTTACCGACTGGATGATGGGAACTTCTTAGTTCAGTCGGAACTGACTAAGGGCCTTGTCCCTTATGAAGGGTAGTCCTTGGGTAGGACCTATAAGGCAGGCTTATGACCCTACCCTAGGACTATAACCCCATCATTAGTCCCCGAATGGATTGAGGTTGGAACGACGAAGTGACGCTTGAAGTTTGGATCCGACTGGCACGGACGTGACTTTGGCGTTGCTTCCTCGGTCCATTTTATCTTTTCTGATCGACGGTCCGAGTGGAAGTACTCGTGAAACAAACTGTCGGAAACCGAGTGCTTCTGTGGTATCTTCTGACGTGACCGGTCAACTGACAGCGGCGGATTTTCCGGGATCCTCAAATTTCAGTTTCCGCGCGCTCAGCGGGGATGACGCCATCGCGCTCGAGTAGCGCCTGACGCCTCGATTCTCGCGCCTTCAACCTCTCCACTAATATCGCCGCGGTTGGTCGGGGGATAAGGTTTCGGCGCCACCTGCCAGCGTCCTAGTCGGAACCTTACTTAAATCTCAGCGGCGAGGGTTTTTCGTTACGCTCGCCGAATTTCTTGCCTTCGCTTGCTCCGTCCTTCTCGCCACCTCCAGTGCCTCTACACTCCTTCCTCCTCTTTGCTCCCGTGGATTCGCAGCTTCCGCCATGACCAAGGGTCAGACCAGCAAGATGGAGGCGAGGAAGAAGGGGAAGGCGGCGGCTCCTGCTTAGCGGCGGCAGCGGCTGCTGCCGGCGGGGTGGATTCAAGCTGACTTCCTCCCCTCCACGGTGACGGAGGGGGATCTGCTGCAGCTGGTGGAGCACGGGATGATCGTGCACAAGTCTTGGAGGCTGCCGGTGGAGAACGAGATCGAGCCGGCGCCCCGGGAGGGGGAGCGCGTCCTGCTGCTCAACCATGTCTATCGAGGTTTCTCCTTGCCCCCGCATCCTTTCTTCAAGGGCATTATGAATCACTTCGGGGCACAGCTTCACCACTTTCCCCCGAACGCTATTGCTCATCTCTCTGCTTCCATAGTTCTGTGCGAGTGTTTCATTGGCTGTCCTCCCCATTGGGGGCTCTTCAAGCACATATTCTCTGCTAGATCGCAAACCATCAAACGACTCAGCCAGTCGGACGATAAGACACATCTTCTCCAGCTCTGCGGGGGCTTAGGTTTCCAGAAAAAGTGTCGGAGTAGTTATCCTGCCCTTCAGTTAAGTGAGTCGGTCAGGAACTGGCAGTCGACGTGGTTCTACTGCCAGGACGTTGCCTGTCCGAATGCCGCGACAGGGCTGCCTCCCTTTAGCTTAGATCGGCCCGCTCCGCCTAAGCAGCTCGCGCTCACGAAGGCAGAGAAGAACGACATCCAGCCTCTGGTCGAGACACTCGTAGATGTCGTCAGAAGGGGGGTCACCGGCATAGACTTGCTGGAGGTCTTCCTCGGTCGGTGCATCCAACCCCTGCAGGCTCGCGACCACGCCATGTCGCATTATACGGGGCCCGAGGATTCCACTCGGACCATCGTTGTGGGCGTGACTGAGGAGAAGGTGACCTCGTGGGTGCTCCAGATCACAGGCCCCTGCGAGAATCCCAAAGGATCCCGGCGAGTGAAGCCTTTCTGCGCGGATAATCCTCCTCCGAATCAGGTGGGTAACATTTGTCGAGTGCGCGTAACTGTCTTAATCTTATCGTTTGCTTGAATCTCTGTGTGACGTTTCATGTCGCCGACTGAATTTTATGCAGAAGTGGACCAACTGGTTTTCTCTCGTCTCGAACGGGAACCCGGCCGAGGAGGAGGAGGAAGGCAGCCAGGAAGGCAGCGTGGAGAGCGCTGAGTATGTCTCCGACAGCGGGGAATCGGAGGAAGAGACTAGCGAGGAAGAGGAGGAAGACGAAGAGCAGGACTCGCCGCCTCCGCAGTTAGAGAATCGGACCAAGCGCCGACACGAGCCTGCTATTCCCTCGGTCCCTTCGGCATCCTCGAGTGCTCCGCCCACTGCCCCCGTGGTCCCGAGTGCTCGGAGCACCAAGAGGGCCAGGGATGTTGCTGCTGAGCCTGCGGGTCAGTCTTCCAAGGCGGCCAAACCGAGTGGGTCTAAGCCTCAGAAGGCTCTGCCGCGGATGAGGGTTGCTGTCCCCGTCACCTCCACGTAAGTGCATCGATCTTCTAATTTCTTCTGATATCCGAGTGGACTCCTGTTTATTGGTCGAATGGATTTCACTCGACAGAGTTGCTACCTCCACCACCTCTCCGGCGCGCCAGGAGGATGACCCCATGGACACGGACAACGTCGTCTCATCCCAGCCAGGTGCGTTGTAGTAACTCCGAGAGTTTTATACTATCGCGTCGCGAATTCTATCATAGGTCTTGCCTCTTTCTTTTCTGAGATCTCGCACCGTTCGGTCTATCAGGGGCGATTTGCATGGACGAGGGTGACCAGGGGAGAGCTGAACAAGCTGCGGAGCCTGTTCTTGAGGCTGCTCCGCCTGTCACTGCTCTCGCCGCAGACGTGCTCCCGACTGAGGTGCTGCCGCCGACTGAACCGGCGCTGGTGGTTGAAGAACCGACTGGAGCGGACCTTGGGATGCCTCAGGAACTTCCAACGATGCCAGGCTCGTCGAATGTCGAGTTCAACATCCAGCGTCTCCCGGAGGAGCAGGTGGGAGCGGCCAAGGGAGCCATGGTGCAGGCGGAGCTGATGGCTGGAGAAGCCAAGAAGGCCTACGACTCCGTCGCATCCTTGTACGAGCGGAGCTTGGAGCTGCGGGATGATATCCGAGTAAGTGGACTAGTAAGTATATACTTTTCTCTTGTAACCCACTGGGTGTTCTTGGATAGCATATGTTGTTTGCAATGGGTTCACTCTGAGTGAACCCAGTGGGTGTAGTCCCCGAGACTTTTGTCGAGTGCTTGCACCGACAGTTGTCTTTATACATATTGTCTTTCCTTTGGTAAGATCTGTAAATAATATGGCCGACTGCGAACAGTTGTGGCACTCGGGGTGCACTTACTGTAAGAGTCCCCGAGAGTAATTTGTACTCAGGTCGGGTAGTATTAGCCTCGTAGGCGTAGGTGGTAACATGTATCTCAATAGGGCGGGCCTGCTTGAGTTGCATGCCAGTGGGGTCACTCTTAGTGAACCCACTGGGTGTAGTCCCCGAGACCGCTGTCGACTGCTTGCGTCGGTAGGGGTCTGAAGAACTTAGACTTTTATTGTTGAATTTTTTGATTGTCTCTTGGTGTTGGCTGGCAGAAAAGTTGTGAAATGGGAACAACCTATGAGACTCTCAGGGCGGAGAGGAGTCAGTTAGCTGATGAGCTTGATGCGGCGCTGCTTGCAATGGCTGGCATGAAGGATGTTCTGGCGGAACGAGACAAGTCATTGGAGCAGGCTCGTGAAGCGAACAAAGTGCTGACTGAGGAAGTTGAGAAGATGGGGAAACAGAGGACTGCTCTGATGGGACAGATGGACGTGCTGAACAAACGATGCATAACTCAGGAGAAATACGTCAGCGACTGGGCTCGGCAGATGATGACGCGTCTGGCTGGTAAGTCCAGTTTTTTCCGAGTGCTTGTGGTATGTGCGTCACACTCGGCGCTTATTGTTTGCGTGTCCTTCTATTGCAGATTTTTGCATTGATGCTGAAGTTGAAGCAGCTGACGTGGAGCGGTCGATTCGCGAGAACGTTCCACTCGGCGAGGACGCCAATCGGGATCTGCTCTGAGCGCACATCCGCATGAGCAAAGTTGGCCCTTTCATCGGTCGACTGAGAGAAGTCGTCGGCCGAATCGACAAGGAGCTTTGGCCAGAAGATGAGTCGCGGCAGGAGATGGAAAACTTGATGACTCGACTGGAGGAGATTCCGAACCGAGTGCAGTGGTGGAAGAAATCTGCATCTCGTTGTGGTGCAGATGTTGCTCTGTCCCTGGTCCGAGTTCATTGCAAGGAGGTGCGCGAGGAGAAGCTGAAGACATTGAAGGTCGCCAACACGAAGAAACTTGATTCGAAGACTTCATGGAAACTTTCCTTGAGAGTGCCACCCGCATCGCCGACGGTATTGATCTGGACACGTTCGTAGAGCCCTCCAGTCCTGGCGCTAATCCAGATGATGTGTAAGAAGACTTTTATCCTCGGTATGCCGAGTGTTGATCTGTAAGGAACTTTGGCCACTGTTGTTGGCCGTCACATTCTTGGATCGGTGCGGGTAAGCTCAATCTGCACCGAGTGAACTATCTTTGTTGGAACTTTTGAATCTGAATCAAATCGTTTGCTCTTGTGTTTCAATTTTGCTTCGAATTTTCTGTTTGGCGTTTTTTGGTGAAGCCAATGGCAAACATGCGTAGCACGTAAGTGTTACTCATGTATTTAGGCGATTCTGTATCGCAGCTAAATCTCCGAGTGTACGCTCGGAGAAAGTTGATACTTAGGTGATTCTTGATCGCATCTAAGTCCCCGAGTGTGGCGTGAAGTGCACACTTGAAGAAAGTTAATACTTAGGCGATTCTTGACCGCATCTAAGTCCCCGAGTGCGACATTTAGTGCACACTCGGAGAAAGTTAATACTTAGGTGATTCTTAATCGCAGCTAAGTCTCCGAGTGCGACGTTTAGTGCACACTCGGAGAAAGTTATTCCTTAGGTGATTCTTGATCACAGCTAAGTCCCCGAGTGCGACGTTTAGTGCACACTCAGAGAAATTTAGTACTTAGGCGATTCTTGATCACAACTAAGTCCCCGAGTGCGGCGTTTAGTGCACACTCGGAGAAAGTTATTCCTTAGGTGATTCTTGATCACAGCTAAGTCCCCGAGTGGGACGTTTAGTGCACACTCGGAGAAATTTATTACTTAGGTGATTCTAGATCACAGCTAAGTCCCCGAGTGCGACTTTTAGTGCATACTCGGAGAAAATTAGTGCCTAGGCGATTCGTGATCGCAACTAAGTCCCTGAGTGCGACGTTTAGTGCACACTCGGAGAAAGTTATTCCTTAGGTGATTCTTGATCACAGCTAAGTCCCCGAGTGCGACGTTTAGTGCACACTCGGAGAAATTTATTACTTAGGTGATTCTTGATCACAGCTAAGTCCCCGAGTGCGACGTTTAGTGCACACTCGGAGAAATTTAGTGCTTAGGTGATTCTTAATCGCAGCTAAGTCTCCGAGTGCGACGTTTAGTGCACACTCGGAGAAAGTTATTCCTTAGGTGATTCTTGATCACAGCTAAGTCCCCGAGTGCGACGTTTAGTGCACACTCGGAGAAATTTATTACTTAGGTGATTCCTGATCACAGCTAAGTCCCCGAGTGCGACGTTTAGTGCATACTCGGAGAAATTTAGTACTTAGGCGATTCGTGATCGCAGCTAAGTCCCCGAGTGCAACGTTTAGTGCACACTCGGAGGAAGTTAGAACTTAGGCGATTCTGGATCGCAACTAAGGTTTTTTTTTGAGACCGGAGTCTGCGACCGCGGAAGAATTCTGAATCTACAAAAGCTCAATCTGCTTTATATTATTTCATCTATACTTGTTCTTTACACTGCTTCAGTCGACGATCACGTGTAGAAGCGCTTCAGGAGATCTCCGTTCCATGCTCGCGGCTCGTCTGTCTCCCTATCGATGTTGTAGAGTCTGTATGCTCTGTTGTTCAGCACCTTGGAGATGATGAAAGGTCCTTCCCAGGCAGGAGCCAACTTGTGAGGTCTTTGCTGATCCACTCGGAGCACCACGTCGCCTCCTTGGAACGTGCGACTCCTGACGTGGTGTGCATGAAAGCGCCGCAGATCTTGTTGATAAATGGTTGAGCGAGTCAGTGACATCTCGCGCTCCTCCTCCAGAAGGTCCACTCCATCTTTCCTTGCTTGTTCTGCTTCGGCTTCGGAGAAGAGTTCAACTCGTGGAGCATTGTGAAGCAAGTCACTCGGAAGGACCGCTTCTGCGCCATAAACGAGGAAGAACGGTGATCGCCTTGTAGATTTGTTCGGGGTTGTGCGGAGACCCCAAAGTACTGAAGGTAACTCGGTGACCCATGCGCCAGCGGCTTGTCCCACCTCTCGTACGAGTCGGGGCTTCAAACCTTGCAGAATAAGTCCATTCGCCCGCTTTGCTTGTCCATTGGATTGAGGATGTGCTACGGAAGCAAAATCTACTCGGATACCTTGGCTTGCACGGAAACCTTTGAACCTGTCTGAGTCGAAGTTTGTTCCATTGTCTGTAATTATACTGTGAGGCACACCAAATCTGGAGATGATGTCCCTCACAAACTTGATGGCTGTTAAGGCGTCGAGCTTTTTGATGGGCTTGGCTTCAATCCATTTTGTGAACTTGTCGACCACCACCAACAGATGTGTGTATCCACCTTGGCCTGTCTTGAACGGACCGACTGTATCTAATCCCCATACTGCAAACGGCCACACAAGAGGGATTGTCATCAACGCAGATGTCGGCTTGTGGGACTTGTTGGAGTAGAACTGAGAGCCCTCACATCGGTCGACCATATCTTTAGCCATCTCGTTTGCCTGCAGCCAGAAAAAACCAGCCCTGAATGCCTTGGCGACGATTGCTCTTGAAGAGGCTGATGACCGCAGGTCCCCGAATGAACATCCTCCAGGATTAGCTGCCCCTCTTCTGGGGAGATGCATCGTTGAAGAACGCCTGAAACGCTTTCCTTGTACAATTGGCCATCAATGACAGTGAATGACTTCGACCTGCGGACTATCTGCCTGGCTTGGACTTCGTCTTCTGGTAGTTCATGCCTCAGGATATATGCAATGATCGGACAGTCCAATCGGGGATGACAGCAAGAATTTCCATGACCAGATCAACCACAGCAGGTACATCGACTTCAGTCGGGTCTGTTGAACTCTTTGGTTGTACTGGTTCTTCTGTGAAAGGATCTTCTTTAACTCAGGGCAGGTGAAGGTGCTCGAGGGAGACGTCACTGGTCTCCGAGTGGATCCGAGTTTTGCCAACTCATCAGCTGCTTGGTTCTTCAGTCTCGGAACATGATGAAGTTCTAGACCTTCAAACTTCTTCTCAAGCTTCCTCACTGCATTGCAATATGTGGTCATGGTGGGGTTCCTAACGTCCCACTCTTTCATCACTTGATTGACCACCAAATCTGAATCGCCGTAGACCATCAGGCGACGGACGCCGAGTGAGATGGCCATGCGCAATCCGTAGAGGAGAGCTTCATACTCTGCCTCGTTGTTGGAGGAATCAAAGTGTATCTGCAACACGTACTTGAGTTTGTTGCCCTTTGGCGATATGATCACAACGCCAGCGCCGGAGCCGTTCAACATCTTGGACCCATCGAAGACATTGTCCAATGGGCCGAGTGGATGTGGGTCGGTTGCTGTTGTTCTACCCATTCTGCTATGAAGTCAGCCAGAGCTTGAGACTTAATAGTTTTCTTGGCCTCGAACTTGATGTCGCAGTACAACATCTCCATTGCCCACTTCGCCACTCGGCCTGACGCATCTCGATTGTGGAGAATTTCCGACAACGGAGCATCAGAAACGACAAACACCGAGTGGTATTGGAAATAATGGGCCACTTTCTTCGCAGTCATGTAAATCCCGTAGATAAGTTTTTGATAGTGGGGATACCTCTGCTTGGAAGGAGTCAGGACCTTGGAGACGTAGTACACTGGCCGCTGAACTTTGTATGCTTTTCCTTCTTCTTCTCGTTCGACTGTAAGAACAGTACAGACGACTTGATTTGTAGCCGCGATATACAGAAGAAGGGGCTCTTTACTGAGCGGAGCAGTAAGAACCGGCTGGGTGGAAAGTAGGACTTTGAGGTCGTCGAATGCGACTTGGGATTCGTCTGTCCACTCGAAAGTATCTGATTTCTTCATGAGTCGGTACAGAGGAAGTGCTTTCTCGCCGAGTCGACTAATGAACCTGCTCAAAGCCGCTAGGCAACCTGTGAGCCGTTGAACGTAGTGTATTCTGACCGGCCTCTCCATTCAGACGATGGTCCCGATCTTTTCGGGGTTGACATCGATTCCTTGTTCGGAAACGAAGAAACCGAGTAACTTTCCGCTGGGAACGCTGAATGAACATTTGGCGGGGTTGAGCTTGATATCGTACCTACGAAGGTTGGCGAATGTTTCTGCCAAGTCAGGCAGCAGGTCAGAACCTTTGCGTGACTTGACTACGATATCATCCATATATGCCTCCACATTCCGACCGATCTGGTCGAGAAGGCATTTTTGGATCATGCGCATAAAGGTAGCCCCTGCATTCTTCAAACCAAATGGCACAGTGATGTTGCAGAAGCACCCGAATGGGGTGATAAAGGTTGTCTTTAATTCATCGGGGCCATACAGACGGATCTGATGATAGCCCGAGTAGGCATCAAGAAATGACAAACGCTCGCAGCCCGCAGTCGAATCGACAATTTGATCTATGCGGGGGAGCGGAAAATGGTCCTTCGGGCATACCTTATTGAGATGTTTGAAGTCGATGCACATTCGGAGCGACTTGTCCTTCTTAGGCACCATGACAACATTGGCGAGCCACTCGGAATGGTGAACCTCGCGAATGAAGTTGGCTGCCAGCAGCTTGGCCAACTCCTCCCTGATTGCTTTCCTCTTGTGCGCGGCAGACTGGCGCAGGCGCTCTCGGACGGGCCGAGCGACGGGGTCCACATGCAGTCGGTGCTCAACCAACTCCCTGGGTACACCTGGCATGTCAGAGGGTTTCCATGCGAAGATGTCCCAGTTCTCACGGAGGAATTGGGTGAGCTCGGCTTCCTATTTAGGATCGAGGGTGGTGGAGATGTTGGTCGGGGCAGCAGTGTCGTCCGTCGGGTGAATGCTGACCTTCTTCGTCTCTCCCGCCGACTGGAATGCAGACTCTGAAGTTGGCTTCTTTGAGCGCATCAGGTCGGCGGGGTCGACTGTTTTCTTGTACTTGCCGAGCTTGAGGACAGCCATCTGCTGGTCGGCGATTCTTGATCCCTGCTGCAGACACTCTTTGGCTCGCTGTCGATTGCCCATGATGGTGATCACGCCTTTTGGGCCTAGCATCTTCAGCTTCAAGTATACGTAACATGGACGGGCCATGAAACTCACATACGCTGGGCGGCCCAGAATTGTGTGGTAAGCGCTGTGGAAATCCACCACCTCAAACGTGAGCTTTTCATTGCGAAAGTTCTTGTCGGAGCCAAAAACGATGTCCAACGCGATCTGGCCCAGTGACTTGGCCTTCCGTCCAGGGACGACTCCATGGAACTGCATGCTGCTCTCGCTGAGTTTGGACATCGGAATGCCCATCCCCTTGAGAGTGTCGGCGTAAATGATGTTCAAACCGCTGCCACCGTCCATGAGGACTTTGCGCAGTCGGACTCCTTCTACCACCGGGTCGACGACCAGAGCTTGTCTTCTTTGGGTGGGTACGTGTGCTGGATGATCCGACTGGTCAAAGGTGATCGCAGTCTGAGACCATTTGAGGAACTTGGGGCTGGTAGGGGTGGCCATGTTCAGCTCCCTGTTCACCAGCTTCAGTCGACTCTTGCTCTCAACATCAGCAAAAATCATGAGTGTCGCATGGACTTGGGGGAACGGATCCTCCTTATCCTCCTCATCCTGTTCATTGACCTTTTCACTCGGTTGCCCTTCGCCGAACCCCTGGATCAGGAGGCGACACTATCGAGGGGTATGCTTTGGATATATGGGGTTGCCCTCTTCATCCATCTTCGTATGAACCGGACATGGCTGGTCCAGGATGGGATTATTGAACTACTTCTTCTTGGGGGTAAACTGCGCCTTCCCTTTGCCCTTGAATTTGGCATTGGTCACGACCGCAGCTTCTGCCTGCGGAGTGGATGGAGCTTTTTGCTTTTGCTTTCGAGTGTTTCTTCCATCTCCATCACCGACTGTCTTGTGCTTGACACTTCGGATGCGGTCCTCTTCTTCGCCGTTTGCGTAGCGTGCTACAATCTCCATCATCTTGCTCATGGAGATGTCTCCTGTTCGGCCGAACTTTAGATACAGATCTCTGTACCGCACGCCTGTCTTGAAGGCGCAGACTGCTTGATGCTCGGTGACGTTCTCCACGGTGTGGTAGAGTGTTGTCCATCGCTGAATGAAGTCATGCAGGGGCTCGTTCTGCTTCTGGACACAATGCTGGAGCTCCACGAGGCCCGCAGGGCGCTTGCACGTCCATTCGAAGGTCTTGATGAACACTCGGGCCAGATCTGCCCAACTGTAGATGCTTGAGGGGGCCAGCTGATTCAGCCACGCCCGTGCCGAGCTGTCGAGCATCAGAGGGAGGTGCTTCATGGCGACATGGTCGTCTCCTCCTCCGATCTGGACTGCCACTTGGCAATCATCTAGCCATGTTTCTGGCTTGGACTCTCCTGTAAACTTGCTAATTCCCGTCGCCAATCGGAAGTTGGGCGGGATGTCAGCCGAACGGATGGCTCGACTGAAACACTTGGGACCAGACACGATGGTCCTGCTTCCACTCGGACGGTCCATATCGTGACCATCGCGGTGGGCTCGGCCCCTGTCGACTCTTCGCTGGGCGATACGCCCTCTTGCGTCGGGCCTTGGGTCGTAAGTGTCGCCGACTGAACGCCGATCATCATGATGTCGGGGTCCATAGGGCCCACCCCGCGGAGGGGTGCGTGAATGGTGGCGATCTTCGTGATTTATGGAATGGCTGCCTCCCCTGTGTCGCTGATGGGAACCAAGGCTGTGAACCGACCGATGCGTATTCGCATGAAGAGAACGATTATGGATCCTGTTGTGCGACTGGGAGACTGCCGAATTCTGCTGCTGCGTCGTGTGCAACAGGGCTCGGATCTGCTCGATCCCTCTACCAGCCTCTGAATCAGTTGGCCGGAGGGAATCGGCTATCTTGGCAGCCGCAGCCAAGTTGAGGAGGGGTGTGCGGAACAACTCCACGTTGCTCCGCCGAGTGTGCTGACTAGCAGAACGGCGAGTTGGACGGCGCGCGCCGGACGTTTCGCCGACCTCGCGCTCGTTTCGGCCAGCTTGACGAGGATCTTCATGGGAGTTGGCCATGTGTAGTTCTGCTGTGGGCCCGCGACCCGCATACTCGGAAGGAAACTCAGTCGGAACCGAGTCCGAGTGCTGGGATAGCGGGGCAACCACAACGGACTCTAGAACCGCCACTTGTGAAGACGCGTTCTGGCGCGCCTGGGCGTGTTGCACCCAACGCTGGAGCCGCGGACGGCGAGACCGCTTGCTGCGGCACGTGACGGTGGTGCAGGTCGACACCGGAGCTGACTGTTGGAGAAGAAGAATGCCGCGGGCGCCGGCACAGAAGTGCGTAGCCCCACGACGGGGAAGCACCTCGACGTCGAGAGGAGCATCCCGAAGCCATGCCGAATCGTCGATGATGAAGGAGACAGCGCCGAAGAAGATCTGGTGCCCATGCTCGAACCTCCACCACACGACATGACGAAAGGAAGTAGTCGCAAACTCGCCGTAAGTCGCTTAGACGCCTGCCCCACGGTGGGCGCCAACTGTCGTGGGTATAAGCCTGACAGTAGATGTGTAGGGTACGAAAAGGATGGGCAGAGCCTTAGCTACGGCGAGGTCGTATGAGTTCAGGCCCCTCTGCGGTGGAGGTAATAGCCCTACGTCTCAGTGCTCTGGGAGCTTGTTGTCGAGTGGAATATAGAATACAATGAGTTGCTAACCCTTGCACCAGTGGGGAAGGATGGCTTATATAGAGTGCGCTGCCCTTCACAACGGTTGGTGCACAGGGGTGGAATAATGGCGAATAAATGCCTACGTTACACGTAACGTACGACCTAAATGCTAATAAAAGCGTGAGGAAACGTACGACCGTTTCCCTCCTGGGGGGTTACGATGTACAGAGTGGAATCCAGTCGGTCCGTTCGATGCGCTCCGAATGCTCGCCTTCGACTGGAAGGTCGGAGGTCTGTTACCGACTGGATGATGGGAACTTCTTAGTTCAGTCGGAACTGACTAAGGGCCTTGTCCCTTATGAAGGGTAGTCCTTGGGTAGGACTTATAAGGCAGGCTTATGACCCTACCCTAGGACTACAACCCCATCAACGGGTGTAAGCCAGATTTACGCACGCGAAACACCTAGGTTGACTCGACGAGCTTAGCATGTACAGACATGACCTCGAATACAAGAGACCGAAAGGTCGAACATGAATCGTATGGTTGAATACGATCAGCATGAAGTTGCTCACCATGGTGACTAGTCCGTCTCACGTGATGATCGGACACGGGTTAGTCGACACGGATCACGTATCACTTAGATGACTAGAGGGATGTCAATTTAAGTGAGAGTTCATACTTAATTTGATTAAATGAACTTAATTGTCATGAACTTAGTCTAAAAGTTGTCTTTATAAATATTGTAGATGGCCAACGCCAACCTCAATTTCAACGCGTTCCTAGAGAAAAACAAGCTGAAAGATGATGGTAGCAACTATGCGGACTGGGTTCGCAACTTGAAGCTCATCCTTGAAGCAGCTAAAAAGGCTTATGTCCTTGATGCGCCGCTAGGTGACCCTCCCGCTCCCGCAGCAGCTCAGGACATTCTGAACGTCTGGCAAACGCGGAGTGATGACTACTCTCTGGTTAGGTGTGGCATGTTATACAGTTTAGAAACGGGGCTCCAAAGGCGTTTTGAGCAACACGGTGCATATGAGATGTTCCAAGAGCTGAAGCTAGTTTTCAAGCTCATGCCCGTGTCGAGAGATATGAAGTCTCCGACAAGTTCTTTAGCTGTAAGATGAAGGAGAACAGTTCTGTCAGTGAGCACATACTCAAAATGTCTGGGTTACATGGTTGTCTGACTTCACTTAGAGTCGAACTTTCAGATGATTCTATAATTGACAGAATCCTCCAGTCTTTCCCACCAAGCTACAAAGGCTTTGTGCTTAACTACAACATGCAAGGGATGGAGAAGACCATTCCCGAGTTGTACTCGATGCTCTAGTCTGCAGAAGTAGAAATCAAGAAAGAGCATCAAGTGTTGACGGTCAACAAGACCACTAGTTTCAAGAAGGGCAAGGGTAAGAAGAATTTCAAGAAAGACGGCAAAGCCGTTGCCGCGCCCGGTAAGCCAGATGCCGGGAAGAATAAAAAGAATGGACCCAAGCCTGAGACTGAGTGCTTCTATTGCAAGGGAAAGGGTCACTGGAAGCGGAACTGCCCCAAATACTTAGCGGACAAGAAGGCCGGCAACGTTAAAGGTATATGTGATATACATGTTATTGATGTGTACCTTACCGGCGCTCGTAGTAGCTCCTGGGTATTTGATACCACTGCTTTTGCTCACATTTGCAACTCAAAGCAGGAACTGCGGAATAAGCGAAGACTTGCCAAGGACGAGGTGACGATGCACGTCGGGAATGGTTCCAAGGTCGATGTGATCGTCGTCAGCACGCTACCTCTACATCTATCGTCGGGATTAGTTTTAAAACTTAATAATTGTTATTTAGTACCAGCTTTAAGCATGAACATTGTATCAGGGTCTTGCTTAATGCGAGACGGCTACTAATTTAAGTCCGAGAATAATGGTTGTTCTATTTATATGAGTGATATGTTTTATGGTCATGCTCCGCTGGTAAATGGTTTATTCTTGATTAATCTCGATCGTGATGTTACGCATATTCATAGTGTGAGTACCAAAAGATGTAAAGTTGATAATGATAGTCCCACATACTTGTGGCACTGCCGCCTTGGTCATATCGGCGTTAAGCGCATGAAGAAGCTCCATACTGATGAACTATTAGAGTCTCGTGACTTTGAATCATTTGACACATGCGAACCGTGCCTCATGGGCAAGATGACTAAGACTCCATTCTCGGGAATAATGGAGAGAGCAACCGACTTATTGGAAATAATACATACTGATGCGTGTGGTCCAATGTGACAGCCCGATGCCGATGTTCCAGAAGATTCCCCTCTCTTTCCGTTTTCGTCGTGTGTCTATTTTTTTCTTTTGTCGCATCATCATCGCATCATGCGCATCATCAGCATGGCATTGGCATCCCGTTGCCGCCCGTTTTCAAAACTTGCATCCGCTAGTAGTTGTCGGTTCTCGTCGTTGTCCGTTCTGAGTCCGACCACACTCGCACGCGCCCGCGGCACCGTCGAAACCCTGTTTTTAAAAGTGTGTTGAAAACTTTCTCTGATTGGGTTGAGATTTGTGGTGCGGTGTTATTTTAATATAGCTAGGTCGCCTGTCGAATTTCGTCGCGATCGACCGTAGCGGCACCGTATTCGGTCTATCGTCGGACTTTTTGCGGTATTTTAAATCTCGTTGCCGAGCTGCCCATTTTCCCTCTCATCTCCGCCTAGCCCCTCTGCACAGTGCACCGACCCTACACGCAACCTAGTCCGAAAACCTCCCGAAGCCCGAACCGGGTGCTCGTGACCGTTGGGTCCGGATCAACCCGGTTTTACTGCAAATCGTCATCGGTTTGTCCATTAGACTCCTCAGGCTATTTATTGTCGACCGTCCGATCAAATCAGAGGGTCCAGATCAGGCTTGAGATTTCGCTAGCTATTTAAGCAGATGAAACCCTAGAACCTAGGACCCGTGTCCCATCCGTCAAATCCTCCCCGTGTCCAATAGCGGCCGCCACCCACTCCAGGTCTCCTCCCACCTCGGGATCCCCCAGATCCAATCAGCACCCAAGAACCCAAGCCTTTGAGTCAGCCTCCTCCCCTGCCTCCCGAACGCGTCCATGGATGCTCGTGGCTTCCTTCTTCCGTGCGCAAGCAGCAGCCAGGAGCCCGAGCTCTTCCTCGGCCTCGAGGAAGGCCAGCTGCATCCAATGCCTTGCCAAGTCAACAGCAGCTCGCTAGGTCGTCCCTGCCGTGGTCATCGGAGGGAACCACGCCGCGTGCGTCGTCTGCCCCAAGCGTAGCCGGGAGCTCTTCTGCCGCTCAGGCCCTGCCGCCGTCACCTGCAGCAAGCGCCGCTGGAGCCAGCATCCGCCGCGCAGCCTTGCCCCGTGCTCCTTCAGGCCCGCCGTGGCCCTGTTCCGGCCGGCCGCCGGGACCTCCAGGTTGGCCCCCTCGTGCCGCCTGCCCTGCTCCTTCTCCCTTCCCTCTTCCCTCTCTCACCTCGTCTCTCTCCCTCTCTGTCCTGTCCAACAGGTACAGCTCCACCCCGCCATGGACGAGAGCTCGCAGCTCGTGCCTTGGTCGTCCCAACTTCGATTCGAGCTCCTGGTGATGGGAATGGAGCCCCAACCGCCGGGTCTAGCACCTCTGTTCCCTTAGGATCTGCGCGGGGAGCCGCTGCAGCACCGCGCCGCTGCGAACAGAGCCAGGGTCGGCCGTGTTCGTCAGGTTCAGTTTCCCCCTTCTGCGATTCAGATTTGTTCAGGTTCCATGTTCAGCGTGGACTTTGTATATGTAGCGTAGGAATCTCTTTTTTTCCACAAGACTCCACCTAGCCCAGCTGGTCAGCGCGCTCGGTAGCAACCCTGAGGTCCAGGGATCAAATCCCGCTGGCGCCCCTTTTGTTTAATTCGCTTTTCCCCCTGTTGCAGTAGCAGTAGAGTGAGTTAATTCGTTTCCCCCCTGTTGCACTAGCAGTAGAGTTAGTTTAGCTATGCTAAGTCCTCATCTATGGTCAGCTGTGCTGCAGTAGCATAGTGGTGTGGAGTTGTGCTTATGGTACCCTAGGTTCAGGGTTTGAATCCCCTTGCACCCATTTTATTTTTTTAGGTGTGTGGTGCAGTAGTTGGGGTGTGTGTATTGTGGGGGTATGGCCCACTTGCATACACCCATTAGGGGCCCTGGTGAGTATGACCAGTGGGACCCCCTGATGTTTATATGTTTTTTTTTTGTTGTTCTTGTTGCTTTGTTTTGTTTAGTTTTTGTGATGTATTTCAAAATCTGGAATATTCCATAAGAGGAATATGCCAAATCTGGAATATCAAGAACAACCCATGTTCTTGTTATTAGCGGAGTTTGATCTTGTGTAGTTTTTCCTTTGTTGTTTCTGATGTTTTCTGCATGCATATATAGCAGTGTAATATACGAATTTGGGGTAGAAGAACCCAATGAATCCAATGGTGGCACTGGATTCCAGTTGTGAGCAGTTTTGCAGAACTGGCACTTTGTGATGAGGTGGCACTTGTTGACCTCGTAGGTTGGTGTAAGTGCATAGTTAGGGATTGAGCATACATGCATCATTTTAGTTAGTGCTTCCTGTTGTGCATGTCTCTTGATTGTAGCTCCGTTCTTTGTTCCACGTGTTAACCGACTAGGATGACAGGTAGAATCACCCGCTTCACCCCTTGTCATGTTAACTACAATTTAATATTGCCGTGTAAATAATCGGGAGTGAACTAATTAATTAATCGTGGAGTTTCGTCGGTATGCAACTCGTTGCATATCGAGCTTCATTTAATGTGTAGTGTTTGCGTGAGGTGAATTGCCATGCCATCACTTGCATCATTGATCTGTTCATGCATCATATTAGGGTGTGCATCATGTCTTGCTTTTGCGGTGGTGAATATCGTGTGTTGATGCTTGTTTCCGTTTCCCTTTGTCACGATAGAGTTCCGCAAGCGTGTCGGATGTGAGGACCGTTCGACTACGTCGGTTCGTCTGCTTCACGGAGTCATTCTTCTTCTCAACGGGATATCAGGCAAGATGACCATTTCCCTAGATACCATTACTATCATTGCCATGCTAGTTTTACCGCTTCTACCGATTATGTCTCGTTGCCTACCACATGTTAATTATCAGCCTCTCAACAATGCCATGAAACCTTCAGCCTTTTCAACCTAGCAAACCACTGATTGGCTATGTTACTGCTTGCTTAACCCTGTTGATAGCGTTGCTAGTTGCAGGTGCAGATGCTTCCATGTGAAAACATGGGTTCCTTGTTATATCACGATATTAAATGCTATTTAATTTAATGCACCTATATACTTGGTAAAAGGTGTAAGGCTCGGCCTTTCTAGCCTGGTGTTTTGTTCCACCTTTGCCCCCTTAGATTCGGCTACCGGTGTTATGTTCCATAAATGAGCGCTCCTAACACGATCGGGGTTGTTATGGGGACCCCCTTGATAATTCGTTTTAGATTAAAGCTGGTCTAGCAAGGCCCAACTTTGGTACTACATTTGCCTAAACACCTAATAAAAATTGCATAGGGACTTTCCGGACCCCGAGGATAAATTAATCAACCCCCGGGCCAGTGCTCCTCATGAGTGTTGGCCCCACCTGAGCGATGTCCGGCGCCCCTCTGGTCACCCGGAGGTTTAGCGATCCCGACGTCTAGCTCATCCGCCGTGTCCTGAGAACGAGGTACGCGACTCCTATCAGGATCGTCGACACGTCGGGCGGCCTTGCTATATTAGTTTTACCTTTGACGAGATATCTTGTGCATCAGGATTCCGGTGATGCTTTGGGTAATCTCAGAGTTGAGGTTTTCCACTAGGGAATCCGACGAGATCGCGAGCTTCGTGATTGAGGATTTCTATGCGGCTTGTGGTAATTTGTGATGGACTAGTTGGAGCACCCCTGCAGGGTTAAATCTTTCGGAAAGCCGTGCCCGCGGTTATGTGGCAACGTGGAAAGTTTGTTTAACACTGGTTCTAGATAACTTGAAGTTAACTTAATTAAAACTTGGCAACTGTGTGCGTAACCGTGACTGTCTCTTTCGTGAGTTCCTTCTCCAATCGAGGACACGGTGGGGTTATGTCTGACGTAGGTAGGTGTTTAGGATCATTCATTTGATCATCAGTAGGCACGTCCGTTATGCGTAGATCACCCCCCCTCTTTATTCTTGTACTCGTAAGTTTAGCCACCAAATATATGCTTAGCCGCTGCTGCAACCTCACCACTTAACCATACCTCACCCATTAAGCTTGCTAGTCTTGATACCTTTGGAAATGAGATTGCTGAGTCCCCTGTGGCTCACAGATTACTACAACACCAGTTGTAGGTACAGGTAAAGGGTACGTGACGCGAGCGCGTTAATTGTTCATTTGGAGTTGCTTCTTCTTCTTCTTCCTCATCGATCTAGGATGGGTTCCAGGCCGGCAGCCTGGGATAGCAAGGATGAACGTTGTTCTTCTTTTGTCGTTTGTTTTCGTCCGTAGTCGGACCCTGCTCTTACTCTTGATGATTATGTAATGTACTGATGTGACTCTGATGTAGCTTGTGGCGAGTGTAAGCCAACTCTGAATATATACCTCTTCTTTTCAGTACATGTACTTGTAACGATATCCATTCTTGCGACACGACGAGATGCGCTTCTATCCCTGACAAGGCCTTCGTGCCAAATTGAGGATAGGGCCGCATCTTGGGCGTGACATCCAATGAACGTTGAAGCTCACGGTGGCTATCGTTATGTTCTCACTCTCACCGATGATTTGAGTAGGTATGGGTATATCTACTTTATGAAGCACAAATCTGAGACATTTGAAAAGTTCAAGGAATTTCAGAGTGAGGTCGAGAATCAACGTGACAGAAAAATTAAGTGTCTACGATCTGATCGTGGAGGAGAATATTTGAGTCACGAGTTTGGCACACACCTAAGGAAGTGTGGAATCGTTTCACAACTGACGCCGCCTGGCACACCGCAACGCAACGGAGTGTCTGAATATCGTAATCGCACTTTATTAGATATGGTATGATCTATGATGTCTCTTACCGACTTACCGCTATCATTTTGGGGATACGCATTAGAAACTGCAGCATTCACTTTAAATAGGGCACCGTCTAAATCCGTTGAGACGACACCGTATGAACTATGGTTTGTAAAGAAACCCAAGTTGTCGTTTCTTAAAGTTTGGGGCTGCGATGCTTATGTGAAGAAACTTCAACCAGAAAAGCTCGAACCCAATGCGGCGAAATGCGTATTCATAGGATACCCTAAGGAAACTTTGGGTATACCTTCTATCTGAGATCCAAAGGTAAAACCTTTGTTGCCAAGAACGGATCCTTTCTAGAGAAAGAGTTTCTCTCGAAAGAAGTAAGTGGGAGAAAGGTAGAACTTGATGAGGTAATTACACCCCCCCCCTCGAACCTGATAGTAGCGCAGCACGGGAAGTTGTTCATGTGGCGCCTGCACCAACTGAAGAGGAAGTTAATGATAATGATCACGAAGCTTCGGATCAAGTTACTATGAACCGCGAAGGTCCACGAGGGCACGCTCCGCACCAGAATGGTACGGTAACCCTTTGATGGAAATCATGTTGTTAGACAACGGTGAACCTTCGAACTATGAAGAAGCAATGGCGGGCCCGGATTCCAACAAATGGCTTGAAGCTATGAAATTCGAGATAGGATCCATGTATGAGAACAAAGTATGTACTTTGGTGGACTTGGCCGATGACCGGCGAGCCATAGAAAATAAATGGATCTTCAAGAAGAAGACTGATGCAGACGGTAATGTAACCGTTTATAAAGCTCGACTTGTCGCAAACGGTTTACTAAAAATTCAAGGAGTTGACTACGAAGAGACTTTCTCTCCCGTAGCGAAGCTGAAATCAGTCCAAATCATGTTAGCAATTGCCGCCTTTTATGATTATGAAATTTGGCAATTGGACGTCAAAACAGCGTTCCTTAACGGGAACCTTAAGGAAGAGTTGTATATGATGCAACCAGAAGGTTTTGTCGACCCTAAAGGTGCTAACAAAGGGTGCAAGCTCAAGCGCTCCATCTATGGGCTGGTGCAAGCATCTCGGAGTTGGAACATTCGCTTTAATGAGGTGATTAAAGCGTTTGGGTTCATACAGGTTTACGGAGAAGCCTGTCTGTACAAGAAAGTGAGTGGGAGCTCTGTAGCTTTCCTCATACTGTATGTGGATGACATATTATTGATGGGGAACAATACAGAAATGTTGGAGAGCATAAAGGCCTATTTGAACAAGAGTTTTTCAATGAAGGACCTTGGAGAAGCTGCATACATATTAGGCATCAAGAACTATAGAGATAGATCGAGACGCCTCATAGGTCTTTCGCAAAGTACATACCTTGACAAGATATTGAAGAAGTTCAATATGGAAAACTCAAAGAAAGGGTTCTTGCCAGTTTTACAAGGTGTGAGATTGAGTAAGACTCAGTCGCCGACAACGGCAGCAGATAGAGAGAAGATGAGTTATGTCCCCTATGCTTCAGTCGTAGGCTCTCTAATGTATGCCATGCTGTGTACCAGACCTGATATAAACCTTGCCATAAGTTTGGTAGGGAGGTAACAAAGTGATCCCGGTATGGAACACTGTACAGCGGTCAAGAATATCCTTAAGTATCTGAAAAGGACTAAGGAAATGTTTCTCGTTTATGGAGGTGACAAAGAGCTCATCGTAAAGGGTTACGTCGACGCTAGCTTCGACACAGATCCGGATGACTCTAAGTCACAGACCGGATACGTATATGTTTTGAATGGTGGGGCGGTGAGCTGGTGCAGCAGCAAGCAAGAAGTCGTGGCAGCATCTACATGTGAAGCGGAGTACATAGCTGCTTCAGAAGCAGCTCATGAAGGAATTTGGTTGAAGGAGCTCATCACCGACCTTGGAGTGGTTCCAAGCGCGTCGGGTCCAATGACACTCTTCTATGATAACACTGGGGCCATTGCCATAGCCAAGGAGCCCAGGTTTCACCGGAAGACGAAGCACATCAAACGCCGCTACAACTCCATCCAGGAACATGTCCAGAGTGGAGTAATAGAGATTTGTAAAGTACACACGGATCTGAATGTTGCAGACCCGTTGACTAAACCTCTTCCACGAGCAAAACATGATCAACACCATAATGCTATGGGTGTTCGATACATCACAATGTAACTAGATTATTGACTCTAGTGCAAGTGGGAGACTGTTGGAAATATGCCTTAGAGGCAATAATAAAATGGTTATTATCATATTTCCTTGTTCATGATAATCGTCTATCGTTCATGCTATAATTGTATTAACAGAAAACCGTAATATATGTGTGAATAAATAGATCACAATGTGTCCCTAGCAAGCCTCTAGTAGGCTAGCTCGTTAGTCAATAGATGATCATGGTTTCCTGGTCATGGGCATTGGATGTCATTGATAACGGGATCACATCATTGGGCGAATGATGTGATGGACAAGACCCAATCCTAAGCATAGCACTAGATCGTATTGTTCGTATGCTAAAGCTTTTCTAATGTCAAGTGTCTTTTCCCACTACAAGAAATAAGGTCAATTATGACTCCCCGTTTTGGTCGTTGATTTGTCATTGTTTTCGTTTATTGACCTTTTTTTGACCAAATTCAGAACGTCAACAGTTGGCCGTCAAGAACGAACAAAGATGACCTTTTTTGGAATTTTGGTCATGGCCACCCTTGACCAAAATTTTGGTCGTAAAATCCACGACCAAAATTATGGTCATTACGGATGAGCCTAAAACACGTAGGATCTGATGTGGCCAGCCAACATGGCAATGCCCATGTGGCACATGATGACGTGTCAAAATGACATGTGGACGCCATGTAGGACTAGTTGAAATCTGTTGTTTAAATGGGCCGAGCCCAATAATGGATCAAGCCCATTAACTCAATCAATTTTTAGATTTACTTTTGGGCCACAACCATTGAAAGAGCCCAACAAATCAACCTGTTAACGTTAATTCTTAGGCTGAGGCAACGTACATGCTATTTGTTCATGTCATCATCAATTGGCCCAGCTCTTATTCAAGGAAAATCAACAGTATTTCTGTTGACAATTTCGTAGTCAACCAAAAGAATAGAAGAATATAATGATAATAATAATATAACTCAAATAACATAGTAGTATCATTACATCAGAGGATCACAAAATTTGAAGGTTGACTCAAGGCCAAAATTTTGAAGGAATGTGCTAAGAGACATTTTGTAGTGAGAATGTGAGCAACAACAGCAACAATTTGGTTCTCCAGGTGGTGGTACCTCTTTTTCCATAACACTTTCCATGTTAGCCTGGCATTTAAAGAAAGATGTACAATGTCCATAAATATATTCAGCCACATATTTTACTAAAAATAAAGCCTACACATTGCACACGATACTTATTTGAAAACAAGTCAAGAAGACAAGTAATGTTATTTAAAAAAGGGGCAACATCTTATTTACAGCACGCACGAATCTGGCTACATAATACTACTTAATATAGTAACGCAACTAGACACAGGATATCAGTAGTCGATTAAATACTTATCAATATTCAATTAAATATTTAGCACAAACATGACAACAAGCACTTATATCAATAGGATAGGTTGAGAACATAGCTCTCAAGACAATATAACAGTAGTAATAATAACGAACATAATTCTAGAAGACTACAACCCGAGCAAATATCAAAGTATAATGTAGTCATCATTTTAATCACACAACACATGCGATCAAAAGTTACATGCTCCTCCACTAGGAGATGAATAACTCGTACATTATACAACTACTATAATGATGGCTTCAGTCAATTAATCAAGGACATCTTAAGTTTAGTGTTTTGACAGCAAGCCATACATAAAAAGAATTAAGAAGCACATGATTTATTAACAAAGTAGCAAACATGATTTATATAAACACATGAGTTTGGCAACGACTATTAATAAATTCAGAAAGCAAAGAATATTGCATCACATGAAGTTGTACTGGAACTTATCATCTCTGTCTGTCAAACTGAAAACAA
Organism: Hordeum vulgare subsp. vulgare; assembly: GCF_904849725.1. Classification (NCBI taxonomy): domain Eukaryota; kingdom Viridiplantae; phylum Streptophyta; class Magnoliopsida; order Poales; family Poaceae; genus Hordeum; species Hordeum vulgare. The sequence goes on along the minus strand of NC_058523.1, from coordinate 10,647,762 downwards.
CATTGCTGGTTACCAATTACATATTCTAGAAATATCAGACATGAATTATATGATGATACTCGTATTTATCAGCCATTGTTGGCTATTCTGTAGAAATATAACAGTATTCAACATTGTTTGCTATTGTATTTATTCTAGAAATATAACAATATTCAACATTGTTGGCTATTGTGTATTAGCAGTGTACTAGGAGATAACAGAATCGCCCTACAAAAATATAGGGGCAAGAACCAGTTTTGTGATGGAACTTAACTTACGAACGGTTCCAGTTGTTCGACTGACATGTTTCCTACCATGAAAAAACAAACATCAGAATTAATGGAGCAACCATAAAGGCTCATAAGGATTATAATCCAATTTGCAATTCAGAAGTACTCGTCATCAAACTGTGCACCTGCACGGTCTAGGGATTTTGTTAAGTTAATAGTACTTATTTTTAATAGGTTTGGTTACATGTGAAAAAAATGTAGGAAGTTCACTAACATACTTTTGTTATGTATTTGGGAATATATTAAAAAGTTGATACATGTCAGCAATCTGCAAGCATTTTCTCAACGTGGTCACTGAATAAACATTGTACAAGACATTTATCAGTAACTTATGGAACAATTCGAAAAGAACATTGGAGTCTAAAAATTAGCCCCATTGAATATTTTGAAAACTGGATACATAACAATCACATCACATTAGATTACACAATCAGAGATTCTAGTTGGAGGCTGGATCTGTTCTAAGATTGGAATCCAACTTTTTGTAGCAACAAACTACTATTGTAGTACATCCCTCATAGTGCGACTACCTTTTTCTACTAAAGCACACCTAAAATCTGTTCTAATGCACACTGCTGAAAAAATATAGTATATTTGATATATCCTCTTAGAGAAGCAAGACAACACAAACAGAAATTCAGTTATAGACCAAGGCATCATGTAATGCTATAACTTAGCATTTATGAAGCCAACTTGTTCTCTACGTGCGATTCAAGCAAGTTATCCTACTATGTATTTATTTCATTTTAGTTACTTAATACAGAATACAAATGAGGAGCGAACTATTAGCAATCCTAGAAGACGTAAACTTCAATTATTAGGTTACAAACATTAGCTAGGCACAAAACTATACAAAGCACAATTCACATCTATAGAAAATCAAACAACACACTCAACAAACAAGTTGTATACCTGCGGCTTTCTTGCTTCTTCTCATCTTTGTCATTGTGGATTTCAAGGGACTTGGATCTATGCTAGTGAACTTGGTGATGCTTAGTTGCCTGATTGGTTGTTGCTACTGTCCTTGCTTGTTGGACGAGTTGATGGCCTAGGGAACAACATAGTAGTTACGAGTTACAAACATAAAGTGGGCAGATACTTTGAAAGGTAGATAAGCACTTAAGTTGCACATATAATATCTAGACACACACACTTCACTACTTGTCGTTGACATAAATTATGCACTGTCATACCAAAATACACAAGTTGTAGTCTGCATATTTTTAGCTATTGAAAAATATTGCTTATGTATCATATCTTCATATAATATACTATTTGTTCAGTTTACAGCCACTGCAAAATAAAATACTTTTGCAGTTCAGTGCATTATATTTGCACAAATTTAAGTGTAAGAGGAGGATTAAATATTTAAGTTTACAGCAAATGCAAAACAGATGTTAATTTGGAAATTTTCTATCTCCAAAAGTGATTCCATCTAAAGAAAAGAAAAACAAAAAGGCAGTGCCTGAAACGCCTTTTTCTTTTGACCACTAACAAACCACTTTGTTAACATGGTCATGGACATTGAGTTCTGTCAAAACGATCGCCCAGATCGCAAGCTTTGCTATCGGCATGCAATAACATTTAGGCCGACATTTCTTTTCATTTCCTAACAAACACTACATACAGCACCAATGAAAAAGTTTCTTCTTATCAACAACTATAATAGAAGATGAGATGATGCATCATGATTCCCGCTCCCACTAGCAATACTGCTAATGCTGAAAAGCTAGGAAGAACTTAGCAAGAAGAATTAATCTTAAGCTAAACAAGTAGGAAGAACACCAGCTCGCTGAACCGAGATCGCGTGTCCTCCCACAGCAGTGTCGATCAGCGGAGCAATGACAATGATCAGAGCATGACATGGAAGAACACCACCGTCCCAGCCGACGACATCCTAATCTGCATCATCAAACGAAACCGGAATCAGGGCACCGTGCAGCAGAGCAGGCGAGAGATGTACTAGCGATGGATGTGTGGTTACCAGTCAGTGGACGAGGTGCGTATGGATAGAAACTATGGATGGATGGATGATCAGCGCGAAAACCAAGCAAGCAGGCTCGTGGACAGCAGGAAGATCTGCTTGCGCCGCCCCTCGGTGGTTGGACCATCCGTTGCTCGCCCCACCACGCAAGCGGCTGGATTGACTGAGCCGTTGCTCGCGCCGCCCTGCCGATGGCTGGATCGATTGGGCCGTTGCTCGCGTCGCGTCGCCGGTGGCTGGATCGATGGGGCTGTTGCTCGCGCCGTGCCGCCGGTGGTTGGACCGATGGCCCACTGCTCGCTTTACGTCACCGATGGCTGGATCAGCCGCTACTCGAGCTCGAGGGGACGCGCCACCGGTGGCTGGATCGGCCGCTGCTTGCGCTCGAGGGGACGCGCCGCCGGTGGCTGGATCGATTGGGCCCTGCTCGCGTTGCGCCGCCGGTGTCTGGATCGGCCGTTGCTCGCGCTCGAGGGGAAGGCAGGGGTGGCTAGGGTTCGAGGGGGGACATGGCGGCTAGGGTTCGAGGGGATTTGGGGGAAATGTTTGGACGGGAGCAGCTGTATGGTGCGGTGCGGCTGAAATACTTGATGAAAATACCCTCAGATGTGAAGCGGGAATGTTTTTGGTAGTAGCGGGAAAGATTTTAGGTGTGACTGGAGACGATTTGGAGCTAAAAATCTTTGCACATATTATTTAGACAGAAACATAATTCCTCTAATCGAGTGAATGCACATATCATTTTTCTGAGATGCGTGTTGCCTGCCTGACGTAATTTATGGTCGGCCATGGCGCCACCCGCTGCCCGCTGGGTGCAAGTGATGGTCAGTCGCGCCACCGCTGCCCCTTGAGATAGACTTGACCCGGTATTTTTGTTTTCTAGGGTTTGTTTCTAGTAACAGGCTTTCAACCAATAGTTTTTCTTTTATTTATAAAAATATGGACTTGGTTCAGGTTTGGCCCAAAGGAGGCCCATAACAGAACACATATATAATTAAAAAGATTTCCAACCGCTACTACAGCATGTGCACGATAAATGCCTACTCGTATGTGCTTCTTGAACTAGTGACATGTCTTTGATTGAGTCTTGTTGGCCCCATTTTTATCAATTTTATCAATTATATGCCATTGACAACCACGCGACACGTCTGTCAATTTGTCCATCATAGTCGTGTGTCTGGCTATTAAAATTGACAACTAGACATACACCTAGACAAAAAATTGACAATTAAACACACACCTTGATAAAATTGTTGAGTTGTCATCCAGACACCCTCAGCAGATTTCTATGATAATATAATTTCGTCATGATGGACTTGAAATAAGCTAGTATGCATCATTCACATCTTTATGACCATTCTATGCAATTAGATAATGACCTATTCACCCTAAATGGTCATGACATGATAGGGTTTTAACCCATCCACAGTCTTCACGACCAATTTGTGAATTTTGGTCATTGATCTATGACCAATTAAACCTCCGTCAATAATTTTGGTCATAATTGACCATATTTCTTGTGGTGTCCTTCGACCGTGAGATTGTGCAACTCCCGGATACCGTAGGAGTGCTTTGGGTGTATCAAACATCACAACATAACTCGGTGACTATAAAGGTGCACTACGGGTACTTCTGAAAGTGTCTGTTGGGTTGGTACGAATCGAGATCGGGATTTGTCACTCCGTGTGACGGAGAGGTATCCCTAGGCCCACTCGGTAGAACATCATCATGAGCACAATGTGACTAAGGAGTTAGTCACACGATGACGTGCTACGGAACGAGTAAAGAGACTTACCGGTAACGAGATTGAACAAGGTATAGGTATACCGACGATCGAATCTCGGGCAAGTTCTATACCGACACACAAAGGGAATCGTATACGGGATTGATTGAATCCTTGACATCGTGGTTCATCCGATGAGATCATCGTGGAGCAAGTGAGAGCCACCATGGGTATCCAGACCCCGCTGATGGTTATTGGCCAGAGAGGTGTCTCGGTCATGTCTACCTCTCTCCCGAACCCGTAGGGTCTACACACTTAAGGTTCGATGACGCCAGGGTTATAGGGAATTGTTATACGAGATTATCGCAAGTTGTTCGGAGTCCTGGATGAGATCCCGGGCGTCACGAGGAGCTCCAGAATGGTCCGGCGGTAAAGATTGATATATAGGACGGATGGTTTCAGACACCGGAAGTGTTTCGAGCATCACCGCTAACGTACCGGGACCACGGGAACCACCGGAGGTGGCCCCGGAGGTCCACCGAAGGGGGGCAACGATCCCGGGAGGCTAGATGGGCCAAGTGGGGAAGGGAACCAGCCCCTAGGTGGGCGGGTGCGCCCCCACTCAGCCCATGGCGCAGGAAGAGGGGAGAGGGGGGAACCCTAGCGCAGGTGGGCCTAAGGCCCATTAGAGGGGTGCGCCACCCCTCCTCCTTGCCCTGGCCGCCGCCCCCTCTCCCATCTGGGGCTGCCGCACCCCTTGGGGGTGGGAACCCTAAGGGTTGCGCCCCCTCCCTCTCCCCCTATATATAGTTGAGGTTTCGGGGTTGTTTTGCACATGGTTTTCTCTCTCTCTCTCTCTCTCTCTCTCTCTCTCTCTCTCTCTCGGCGCAGCCCTGCCCTTCTTTCTCCTCCTCTCTGCCGGTGCTTGGCGAAGCCCTGCCGGGAGACCTCGTCTCTCCATCGACACCACGCCGTCGTGCTGCTGGAGTTCTTCCCCAACCTCTCCCTCCTCCTTGCTGGATCAAAGTGCGGGAGACGTCACGGGGCTGCACGTGTGTTGAAGGCGGAGGTGTCGTAGTTCGGCACTATATCGGAATCACACCGCAATTTGAATCGCCGCGAGTACGACTCGATCAACTGCGTTCTAGTAACGCTTCCGCTTAGCGATCTTCAAAGGTATGAAGATGCTCTCACCCCTCTCTCGTTGCTGGTCTCTCCATAGGAAGATCTGAATATGCGTAGGAATTTTTTTGAATTTATGCTACGTTACCCTACAACGCGTCGCTGCAACAAGCATATACTTAACCTACGTTTTTCTACATCTTTTGGTGCCGATGAGGACGACATCTTTCTCACCCTATTCCTTCCTGAAGGCCTCGTTTGTGGGGCTTGCCTATTCTTTGCCGCGATGTCAAGTGATCTTCAGGTGAAAACTCATGCTCACTTCCAACGGGAAATGCTAACACCGATGTGACTACCTTCTTAAACGTGCCACCTTGGAATCCTTTGACATTGTGGGGCGGCAGATCTGTGGTTGACATTGTGGGGCGGCTGATCTGTGGAAGTTGTGTTGGATCTTGTTGTGGTCTATGGCGGTGGATGCTGGGGTGGCTGCTCCGGACAATGGATGGGTTCTGAGGCGGTGGCCTCGAACAGCGAAGCAACAACGGCTCTACGTGGTTTTGCATGGCTTGGGTAGCGACCTCATCCTGCGAGGGTAGCGAGTCCCTTGACCTGGTCAATGCAATTAGAGGGGTCGATCTGGCTAGTATGTTAGGGCAGCGGCCCTGCACTTATGGCACACCATTAGTGGTCTGCAGATGGTCTTTTCATGTAGCAAGGGCTATAGGGTGTTCATGTCATGCATCGTTGTTGCTCGCGTGTGAGCAGAGGTAGTCGGAGCGGCGGATCCGGACCCACGGGTGTGTCTTGGTGCGACTGCAGCCTTATGTCGTGTGGACCACAGGGCTTCGTTGCTTGTGCGGGATTTGGCCTGCTTTTTTATAAACTGGGCAGCCATGTTTGGTTTTCGATCTGGTTTTTTCTTACAAACAGGACCAAATTTTTTTTTGAAATATATTCAGGTGAGGAGTCTTTCTCCCTCGATGGCAGAGTTAGAAAAAGCTATTGTGGATACTGTTGGAATTATGCCCTAGAGGCAATAATAAATATAGTTATTATTATAATTCCTGTATCAAGATAATCGTTTATTATCCATGCTATAATTGTATTGAATAAAGACTTATATACATATGTGGATACATAAACAAAACATTGTCCCTAGCAAACCTCTAGTTGGCTAGCCAGTTGATCAAAGATAGTCAGTGTCTTCTGATTATGAACAAGGTGTTGTTGCTTGAAGATAACCGGATCACGTCATTAGGAGAATCACGTGATGGACTAGACCCAAACTAATAAACGTAGCATGTTGATCGTGTCATTTTATTGCTACTGTTTTCTGCGTGTCAAGTATTTGTTCCTATGACCATGAGATCATATAACTTACTAACACCGGAGGAATACTTTGTGTGTATCAAACGTCGCAACGTAACTGCGTGATTATAAAGATGCTCTACAGGTATCTCCGAAGGTGTTCGTTAAGTTAGTATGGATCAAGACTAGGATTTGTCACTCCGTGTGACGGAGAGGTATCTCGGGGCCAACTCGGTAATACAACATCACACACAAGCCTTGCAAGCAATGTGACTTAGTGTAAGTTGCGGGATCTTGTATTACGAAACGAGTAAAGAGACTTGCCGGTAAACGAGATTGAAATAGGTATACGGATACTGACGATCGAATCTCGGGCAAGTAACATACCGAAGGACAAAGGAATGACATACGGGATTATATGAATCCTTGGCACTGAGGTTCAAACGATAAGATCTTCGTAGAATATGTAGGATCCAATATGGGCATCCAGGTCCCGCTATTGGATATTGACCGAGGAGTCTCTCGGGTCATGTCTACATAGTTCTCGAACCCGCAGGGTCTGCACACTTAAGGTTCGACGTTGTTTTATGCGTATTTGAGTTATATGGTTGGTTACCGAATGTTGTTCGGAGATCCGGATTAGATCACGGACGTCACGAGGGTTTCCCGAATGGTCCGGAAACGAAGATTGATATATAGGATGACCTCATTTGATTACCGGAAGGTTTTTGGAGTTACCGGGAATGTACCGGGAATGACGAATGGGTTCCGGGAGTTCACCGGGGGGGGCAACCCACCCCGGGGGAAGCCCATAGGCATTGGGGTGGCGCACAAGCCTTTAGTGGGCTGGTGGGACAGGGCAAAAGAGCCCTATGCGCCATAGGAAGAAAAATCAAAGAGAAAAGAAAAAAAAGAGGAGGTGGGAAAAGGGGGAAGGACTCCTCCTTCCAAACCTAGTTGGACTCGGTTTGGAAGGGGAGATCTCCCCCCCTTGGCTCGGCCGAAGCCCTTAGGGGTCCATGGACCCCAAGGCAAGGCTCCCTCTCTTCCCCCTATATATACGGAGGTTTTAGGGCTGCTTTTATACAACTTTGCCACGGCAGCCCGACCACATATCTCCACGGTTTTACCTCTAGATCGCGTTTCTGCGGAACTCGGGCGGAGCCCTGCTGAGACCAGATCATCACGAACCTCCGGAGCGCCGTCACGCTGCCGGAGAACTCTTCTACCTCTCTGTCTCTCTTGCTGGATCAAGAAGGCCGAGATCATCGTCGAGCTGTACGTGTGCTGAACGCGGAGGTGCCGTCCGTTCGGCACTAGATCGTGGGACTGATCGTGGGATAGTTCGCGGGGCGGATCGAGGGACGTGAGGACGTTCCACTACATCAACCGCGTTCACTAACGCTTCTGTTGTACGGTCTACAAGGGTACGTAGATCACACGTCCCCTCTCGTAGATGGACATCACCATGATAGGTCTTCGTGCGCGTAGGAAATTTTTTGTTTCCCATACGACGTTCCCCAACAGTGGCATCATGAGCTAGGTTCATGCGTAGATGTCTTCTCGAGTAGAACACAAAAGTTTTTGTGGGAGGTGATGTGCGTTTTGCTGCCCTCCTTAGTCTTTTCTTGATTCCGCGGTATTGTTGGATGGAAGCGGCTCGGACCGACATTGCTCGTACGCTTACGAGAGATTGGTTTCATCGCTACGAGTAACTCCGTTGCTCAAAGATGACTGGCGGGTGTCAGTTTCTCCAACTTTAGTTGAATCGGATTTGACCGAGGAGGTCCTTGGATGAGGTTAAATAGCAACTCATATATCTCCGTTGTGGTGTTTGCGTAAGTAAGATGCGATCCTACTAGATACGCATGGTCACCACGTAAAACATGCGACAACAAAATTAGAGGACGTCTAACTTGTTTTTGCAAGGGATGCTTGTGATGTGATATGGCCAACGATGTGATGTGATATATTGAATGTATGAGATGACCATGTTGTAATAGATAATATAGACTTGCACGTCGATGGTACGGCAACCGGCAGGAGCCATAGGGTTGTCTTTATAACTAACGTTTGTGCTTGCAGATGCGTTTACTGCTAGGATGTAGCTTTAGTAGTAATAGCATGAGTAGCACGACAACGCTGATGGCGACCCGTTGATGGAGATCATGGTGTGGCGCCGGTGACAAGAAGATCGTGCCGGTGCTTTGGTGATGGAGATCAAGGAGCACATGATGATGGCCATATCATGTCACTTATGAATTGCATGTGATGTTAATCCTTTTATGTACCTTATTTTGCTTAGAACGACGGTAGCATTATGAGGTGATCTCTCACTAAAATTTTAAGACGAAATTGTGTTCCCCCCGACTGTGCACCGTTGCTACAGTTCGTCGTTTCGAGACACCACGTGATGATTGGGTGTGATAGACTCAACGTTCACATACAACGGGTGCAAAACAGTTGCGCACGCGGAACACTCGGGTTACGCTTGACGAGCCTAGCATGTGCAGACATGGCCTCGGAACACATGAGACCGAAAGGTTGATCATGAATCATATAGATGATATGATTAGCATGGGGATGCTTACCACTGAAACTATGCTCAACTCATGTGATGATCGGACTTGAGCAAGTGTAAGTGGATCATGAACCACTCAAATGACTAGAGAGATGTACTTTTTGAGTGGGAGTTTAGCGAGTAATTTGATTAAGTTAAACTCTAATTATCTTGAACATAGTCTAAGTCCACTTTGAATATATTTGTGTTGTAGATCATGGCTCACACAACAGTCATCCTGAATTTTACTATGTTCCTAGAGAAAGCTAAGTTGAAAGATGATGGAAGCAACTTTGTAGACTGGGCTCGTAATCTTAAGCTAATCTTACAAGATGGGAAAAAGGATTATGTCCTTAATGCTGCGCTAGGAGATGAACCACCCGCTACGGCTGATTAGGATGTTAAGAACGCTTGGTTAGCACGTAAGGAGGACTACTCAATAGTTCAATGTGCAGTCTTGTATGGCTTAGAACCGGGACTTCAACGTCGCTTTGAGCGTCATGGAGCATTTGAGATGTTCCAGGAGTTGAAGTTTATCTTTCAGAAGAACGCCCGGATCGAGAGGTATGAGACCTCCGATAAATTCTATGCTTGCAAAATGGAGGAGAACTCGCCTGTCAGTGAACATGTGCTCAAAATGTCTGGGTACTCAAACCGTCTAGCTGAGCTGGGGATTGAACTCCCACAAGAAGCTACCACTGACAGAATCCTTCAATCACTACCGCCAAGCTATAAAGGCTTTGTGTTGAACTACAACATGCAAGGGATGAACAAGTCTCCCAGCGAGTTGTTTGCGATGCTGAAAGTCGCAGAGTCTGAACTCCGTAAAGAGCATCAAGTGTTGATGGTGAATAAGACCACTAGTTTCAAGAGAAACGGCAAAGGAAAAAAGGGTAATTCAAAGAAGAGCGGCAAGCCTGTTGCCAATCCGACGAAGAAACTCAAAGCTGGACCTAAGCCTGAAACAGAGTGTTACTATTGCAAGGGTATGGGTCACTGGAAGCAAAATTGCCCCAAGTATCTGGCTGATAAGAAGGCGGCCAAAGAAAAATCAGGTATATTTGATATACATGTTATTGATGTGTACTTAACCAGCTCTCGTAGTAGTGCATGGGTATTCGATACCGGTTCTGTTGCTCATATTTGCAACTCGAAACAGGAACTGCGGAATAGACGAAGGCTGGCGAAAGATGAAGTGACGATGCGCGTAGGAAATGGTTCCAAGGTTGATGCAATCGCCGTCGGCACAGTTTCACTTCAGTTACCATCAGGATTAGTTATGAACTTGAATCATTGTTATTTAGTGCCTGCGTTGAGCATGAACATTATATCTGGATCTTGTTTATTGCGAGACGGTTACTCTTTTAAGTCAGAGAATAATGGTTGTTCTATTTCTATGAGTAACATCTTTTATGGTCATGCACCCAATGTGAGAGGATTGTTCATATTGAATCTTGATAGTGATACACACATATATAACATTGAGACCAAAAGAGTTAGAGTTAACAATGATAGCGCCATATTTTTGTGGCACTGCCGCTTAGGTCATATTGGTGTAAAGCGCATGAAGAAACTCCATGCCGATGGACTTTTGGAGTCACTTGACTTTGATTCACTTGACACGTGAGAACCATGCCTCATGGGCAAGATGACTAAAACCCCGTTCTCCAGAACAATGGAGCGTGCAAGTGACTTGTTGGAAATCATACATACCAATGTGTGTGGTCCGATGAGTGTAGAGGCACGCGGCAGATATCGTTATTTTCTCACCTTCACTGACGATTTGAGTAGATATGGTTATGTCTACTTAATGAAGCATAAGTCTGAAACATTTGAAAAGTTCAAGCAATTTCAGAGTGAAGTTGAAAATCATCGTAACAAGAAGATCAAGTTCCTACGGTCTTATCGTGGGGGTGAATATCTGAGTTTCGAGTTTGGTGCTCACTTAAGACAATGTGGAATTGTTTCACAGTTGACACCGCCTGGAACACCACAGCGTAATGGTGTGTCCGAACGTCGTAATCGTACTTTATTAGAGATGGTGCGATCTATGATGTCTCTTACCGATTTTCCATTATCATTTTGGGGTTATGCATTAGAAACAGCTGCATTCACTTTAAATAGGGCACCATCAAAATCCGTTGAAACGACACCATACGAACTGTGGTATGGCAAAAGGCCAAAGTTGTCGTTTCTTAAAGTTTGGGGATGTGATGCTTATGTCAATAAGCTTCAGCCTGAAAAGCTGGAACCCAAAGCGGAAAAGTGCATCTTCATAGGTTACCCAAAAGAGACAGTTGGGTACACCTTCTATCTCAAATCCGAGGGCAAAGTGTTTGTTGCTAAAAACGGAGCTTTTCTCGAGAAGGAGTTTCTCTCGAGAGAATTGAGTGGGAGGAATATAGAACTTGACGAGGTTGTCGAACCTCTCATCCCTCTGGATGGTGGCGCAGGGCAAGGGGAAACCTCTGTCGTTGCGACGCCGGTTGAGGAGGAAGTTAATGATGATGATCATGAAACTCCGGTTCAAGTTTCTGTCGAACCACGCAGGTTGACGAGACCACGTGCTGCTCCAGAGTGGTACGGTAATCCCGTCTTATCAATCATGTTGTTAGACAACAATGAACCTGCAAATTATGAAGAAGCAATGGTGGGCCCAGATTCCAACAAATGGCTAGAAGCCATGAAATCCGAGATAGGATCCATGTATGAGAACAAAGTGTGGACTTTGGAAGTACTGCCTGAGGGCCGCAAGGCTATTCAGAACAAATGGATCTTTAAGAGGAAGACGGGCGCTGACGGCGATGTGACCGTTTATAAAGCTCGACTTGTGGCAAAGGGTTTTTCACAAGTTCAAGGAGTTGACTACGATGAGACATTCTCACCCGTAGCGATGCTTAAGTCCATCAGAATCATGTTAGCAGTAGCTGCATTTTTCGATTATGAAATCTGGCAGATGGATGTCAAAACAGCGTTCCTTAACGGTTTCATTAAGGAAGAGTTGTATATGATGCAACCCGAAGGTTTTGTCGATCCTAAGAATGCTAACAAGGTGTGCAAGCTCCAGCAATCCATTTATGGACTGGTGCAAGCATCTCGGAGTTGGAACAAACGCTTTGATGAGGTGATCAAAGCGTTTGGGTTTATACAAGTGGTTGGAGAATCTTGTATTTACAAGAAAGTGAGTGGGAGCTCTCTGGCGTTTCTAATATTATATGTGGATGACATATTGCTGATTGGAAACAATGTAGAGTTTTTGGAGAGCGTAAAGGATTACTTGAATAAAAGTTTCTCTATGAAGGACCTAGGAGAAGCTGCTTACGTTCTAGGCATTAAGATCTACATGGATAGATCAAAACGCCTGATAGGACTTTCACAAAGCACATACCTTGATAAAGTTTTGAAGAGGTTCAAAATGGAACAGTCCAAGAAAGGGTTCTTGCCAGTTTTACAAGGTACAAGATTGAGTAAGACTCAGTGCCCAGCAACTGATGAGGATAGAGAGCATATGCGCTCCGTCCCCTATGCTTCAGCCATAGGTTCTATCATGTATGCAATGTTGTGCACTAGACCGGACGTTAGCCTGGCCATAAGTATGGCAGGTAGGTTCCAAAGTAATTCAGGAGTGGATCACTGGACGGCGGTCAAGAATATCTGATGTACCTGAAAAGGACCAAGGAGATGTTTCTCGTGTATGGAAGTGACGAAGAGCTCGTTGTAAAAGGTTACGTCGATGCAAGCTTTGACAAAGATCCGGACGACTCTAAGTCGCAAACCGGATACGTATTTATTCTTAATGGGGGTGCGGTAAGCTGGTGCAGTTCCAAGCAGAGTGTCGTAGCAGATTCTACATGTGAAGCGGAGTACATGGCTGCCTCGGAGGCGGCTAAGGAGGGTGTCTGGATGAAGCAGTTCATGACGGATCTTGGAGTGGTGCCAAGCGCACTAAATCCAATAACCTTGTTCTGTGACAACACGGGTGCCATTGCCCTAGCAAAGGAACCACGGTTTCACAAGAAGTCCAGACACATCAAACGACGCTTCAACCTCATCCACGACTACGTCGAAGGGGAGGACGTAAATATATGCAAAGTGCACACGGATCTGAATGTAGCAGACCCGCTGACTAAACCTCTTCCACGGGCAAAGCATGATCAACACCAGAACTGTATGGGTGTTAGATTTATTACAATGTAATTCGCATGATGATGTGAGGGCTAGATTATTGACTCTAGTGCAAGTGGGAGACTTTTGGAATTATGCCCTAGAGGCAATAATAAATATAGTTATTATTATAATTCCTGTATCAAGATAATCGTTTATTATCCATGCTATAATTGTATTGAATAAAGACTTATATACATGTGTGGATACATAGACAAAACACTGTCCCTAGCAAGCCTCTAGTTGGCTAGACAGTTGATCAAAGATAGTCAGTGTCTTCTGATTATGAACAAGGTGTTGTTGCTTGATAACTGGATCACGTCATTAGGAGAATCACGTGATGGACTAGACCCAAACTAATAGACGTAGCATGTTGATCGTGTCATTTTATTGCTACTGTTTTCTGCGTGTCAAGTATTTGTTCCTATGACCATGAGATTATATAACTTACTAACACCGGAGGAATACTTTGTGTGTATCAAACGTCGCAACGTAACTGGGTGGCTATAAAGATGCTCTACAGGTATCTCCGAAGGTGTTAGTTAAGTTAGTATGGATCAAGACTGGGATTTGTCACTCCGTGTGACGGAGAGGTATCTCGGGGCCCACTCGGTAATACAACATCACACACAAGCCTTGCAAGCAATGTGACTTAGTGTAAGTTGCGGGATCTTGTATTACGAAACGAGTAAAGAGACTTGCCGGTAAACGAGATTGAAATAGGTATACGGATACTGACGATCGAATCTCCGGCAAATAACATACCGAAGGACAAAGGGAATGACATACGGGATTATATGAATCCTTGGCATTGAGGTTCAAACGATAAGATCTTCGTAGAATATGTAGGATCCAATATGGGCATCCAGGTCCCGCTATTGGATATTGACCGAGGAGTCTCTCAGGTCATGTCTACATAGTTCTCGAACCCGCAGGGTCTGCACATTTAAGGTTCGACGTTGTTTTATGCGTATTTGAGTTATATGGTTGGTTACCGAATGTTGTTCGGAGTCCCGGATTAGATCACGGATGTCAAGAGGGTTTCCGGAATGGTCCGGAAACGAAGATTGATATATAGGATGGCCTCATTTGATTACCGGAAGGTTTTCGGAGTTACCGGGAATGTACCGGGAATGACGAATGGGTTCCGGAAGTTCACCGGGGGGGAACCCACCCCGGGGGAAGCCCATAGGCATTGGGGTGGCGCACCAGCCTTTAGTGGGCTGGTGGGACAGCCCAAAAGAGCCCTATGCGCCATAGGAAGAAAAATCAAAGAGAAAAAAAAAGAGGAGGTGGGAAAAGGGGGAAGGACTCCTCCTTCCAAACCTAGTTGGACTCGGTTTGGAAGGGGAGATCTCCCCCCCTTGGCTCGGCCGAAGCCCTTAGGGGTCCTTGGACCCCAAGGCAAGGCTCCCCCTCTTCCCCCCTATATATACGTAGGTTTTAGGGCTGATTTTATACAACTTTGCCACGGCAGCCCGACCACATATCTCCACGGTTTTACCTCTAGACCGCGTGTCTGCGGAGCTCGGGCGGAGCCCTGCTGCGACAAGATCATCACCAACCTCCGGAGCATCGTCACGCTGCCGGAGAACTCTTCTACCTATCCGTCTCTCTTGCTGGATCAAGAAGGCCGAGATCATCTCGAGCTGTATGTGTGCTGAACGCGGAGGTGCCGTCCGTTCGGCACTAGATCGTGGGACTGATCGCGGGATAGTTCGCGGGTCGAATCGAGGGACGTGAGGACGTTCCACTACATCAACCGCGTTCACTAACGCTTCTGCTGTACGGTCTACAAGGGTACGTAGATCACACATTCCCTCTCGTAGATGGACATCACTATGATAGGTCTTCGTGCGCGTAGGAAATTTTTTGTTTCCCATGCGACGTTCCCCAACAGATACGTTGTCAATCACAATAAGGTAGTTGTTGCTACACAACTGTACATTAAAGACAGGGACTAAATAACTTTGTTCCATGTTCAAACTAACCCAAGCATACAACCCAAATTGTTTCAATACCTTTGGGTCGTCGAACCTCCTTGGTGGAAGGCATCTTCCCGACACCAAATAAGAAAAAAATACCTTTCTGTGGAACAAATAAATAGTTTGATCACGTGACAACTGCTTGAAGTCTGAAAGTCGGTACGGTTTCTTTGTGCACAAGCTTGCAATTTCAGCTTGCTGCGTCGAAACAATGATTCTACCTTGCTTCTTGTTGTCGGGCAAGTACTTCGTAATGCAGTGCCTCTCCACTATTGTGGATAGGTCATCAATTACAATCAGGTAGCTATTGCTACATAACACCGCATTAAACACACAGACTAAATCACTTTGATTCATCGTCTCCAACTTGACCAAAACATTAACCCCAACACACTTGTTGCTTGTTCTGCCTTTCCAACTTCATCGTGGTAATTTTCATAGAATTTCCTTACCAAGCTACACAAGAGCTCTTGTGGATTGAACGGATGCATCAACCTAATCGAAACACGGAATTCAAATCTTTCAAGAACCATTGGGTGATCATAAATTTCCTAGATGCTAGACGTCTTCTCGAGATCCCAGCTAGTTCCCCACATGGAGATCACCCTAAGGTTCACATCATTGCTACTAACCAGCTGGTGGACGTTCACCTTTGATGATGAGTTGTGTTCCGAAGTGGCAAACATTACAGTGGCGGCAGTGCTGGCCTGCCCCTCTGTGCTGATAGGCTTGGAGCCCGAGCCCTCCTTGATGAGCCGATAGCGCAGGTTCATGTTGCTCAAATCCTCCACCTTAGCCCTCAACTCCTTCACCTCCTTTGCGATGCGGCATAGATTACCTGGGTTGCGGGGGATGCTGATACGTCCAAAATACATCACTATTTTGTATCATAATTTGTCTCTATTCATTGATATATTTCACATTATGATGATGTACTGATAGTGTTTTGGCTTATTTTACACAGTTTACAACTTTCCGGTGCGGAAACAACAGACACATGATTTAGCAAAGAAAATAGCACGAAGAGTTACAATATCAGAACATCTCCAACTGCGCTGAAATTTTGAGGGAGAAGTTTCCGAACAGATCACGAAGACTGGTCGAAGGAGGGCCGAAGGGGGGGCACAGGTCACCCACGGGACCTGTTGGCGCGGGCCACCGCTAGGCCGCGCCCAGAGGCCACCTGGGTGGTGGGTCCTACCTCTGGCGCTCTCCTGTGGCCTATATCATCCTCTTGACCTAAAATTTACGTGGACAGAAGAGTTTTCGTAGTTCTGCCGCCGCTCCGTGGCGGAAACCTACACAGAAGAAAAGACCTTTCCGGCGGGCAGATTCCGCCTGGGAGAACTCCTCCCGGAAGGGGAGATCGTCCCCATCGTCATCACCATCGTCACGGGCATCATCGAGATCATCATCACCATCATCACCATCACCAGCACCATCTCCATCTTCATCCCATCTACTTCACCATTGCAATCGGAGTTGTACCTTGCACTATTCATCCCCTCTACTCTACCGGTGTTGATTACTCTTTTGTGGTGAATGCTATTGAGTTTTGTTGGAGAATTATTGTTATGACCAAATTGTTAATCATATTTTCATCACCTCTGATCATGATCTCTTTTATGTCTTGTGAGTAGTTTCGTTAGTTCTTGAGGACATGGGAAAAGTCTAGATGCTAGTAGTCATATGATGTTGAAGTAATATGTGTTGATTCATATTTAAGTTATGGTGTTATTCTTCTAGTGGTGTTATGTGAACGTCGACTACATAACACTTCGCCTTTTTAAGGACCTAGGGGAATGCATCGTGTATAAAGAATGCTTATGGTGGGTTGCCGGAGTGACAGAAACCTGAACTCCAGTTTGCATACTTTTGCATGAGGGGGTATTGGATCCTAAAGCTTATTGTTATGATTAGGCTTTGCCTTAATTTCTCTCTTGTATTTGCGGATGCTTGCCAGAGGGATTAATCATAAAAGTGTTCTTGTCTTAGCCTAGACGATGCACTAGTTAAGATCCACCCACATAACATTTATTAATATAAAACATAGTACTAGACAGAGTATGGCGAAAGCACTTGACTATCTCTCCCGTGTGTCTTCAGGAACGCCTTAGTCTTTATAAGTTTAGTCCCTCGGCTTATCCTTTGTGTTCGAAAGGATCCAAACTATTAAAAACGGGAAAAGAACCTGTCAACATGCATGCACGCTAGCTAGCCTAACACATCGATTGGTCTCTGGAAGAAACCAGCCGCATCGCTGGCCTTCGTCTAGTGTGTATTTTTTTTAATGTTGGCAGGAAAGCTGCCAAATTCATTGATCAGACTCACTGCTCGCAGCCTTATCTCCTCTATTTCACTTCCGCGAGGCCCTTGCCAGTTTTTCCCACCCCGACCTCCCCATACCCAGATACCACGACCTCCTCTGGGACACGCCGCCGCTTCCGACTGCACCCACCACCTCCGGGACCCCCACCCCTAAGCTCTACAACCGTTACGAAGGGGCGGTCAGCAGAAGCGTCCGCCAAGTTTAAGAGAGATGGTTCGTACTACCTCCGTTCCTAATTGTAAGTCTTTCTAGAGATTCCACTAATGGACTATATACGGACGTATATAGACATATTTTTTAGTGTAGATTCGTTCATTTGGCTCCGCATGTAGACTCCTAGTGAAATCTTTTAAAAGACTTATATTTAGGAATGAAGGTAGTAGTTGTCGTCATATGTGTTTTAAATATTCATATAGACACACTATTCACCATTTTAGGGCTGTTCAAAAAAATTGATAACAATTTTGCTATTAGGCTGCTATTGGAGCGGCTTTTTTGCCCTCTCATGCCCTAAAAATGCTTCGTGCCCTATCGGCCCATGGAAGGGGAGAATAGGGCCTCTAACAATGCGGCCTCTTCATAGCGAGTGCAACCAACACTTCCTTGTTGAGGACCATGGAAGGGGAGAATAGGGACCACAAAATCTGTGAGGACCGCCCCATGGGCGAGGAATGGACGACCCGTAAAAAGCGGATCAGCCGATTTTATCCGTCGCCCCATCTCCGATAACTTAAGGTACAAACTGCCCGTAGCTGAAATTACCGGAAAGCTTCTTCTCCTTCTCATTATTCCCCTTCCCTGGTCTTGGCATCCTTGAAGTACACCGTATCCCAGTCCCAGTCCCACCCCAGCCCAAAAATAAGTTTCAGTTTGCACCTAAGGCACCCCACTGGGTATTAGGTCTCCATGATCAAGCTAGTTAGGTTGAGTTTTTTCTTTGTATACCCTATCGTTTTATTTTTGTGAACTCTTGGATCTGTCTAGTTTGGAGGGCAGGCGCCTGTCGGCATTTTTCCCACCCGGCCTGTTTTCTTCCTTTTGAAAATTCTAACAAGGCCAGCAGGTGGATGATGGGGAAAGGGTCCCAAATTATTCGATTGATACGAAGGATTTTTCCACCCTAAATTAAGTGAGAGACAAAGGATCCCCCTCCCCCCAAAAAATAGAAAATTAAATGAGAGACGAAGAATTATTTGTTTTCAACAAGAATGAAATACGTGCACACACACCCTAGCGGACATGTGTCCAAACACAATATTAGACAGGAAATTTGATTGAGAGTTTGAGACCAAAATGCACACACCCTTACTTTTTCAATCTATCACATTGATTCAGTTATCTCGGTGCTAGCCCCTAATTTTCTCTCTTGCAGCAATAATAACAGAAGACACCGATTTATTTCTACGATGCAAGCAGCTCTGCCTGTCTCTAGTAGTCTACTCTCGCAACACCGCGGGAACCATGCCGCATCAATCTATCTGTCTTGGAACTAATGCTAAAGATCCCTGTTTCCTTGTAGTTGGATCTCTCACTCTTTGAAATGTTCTAAATTCCACTTGAGCATCCGAATCTGGATCAATATATACCAGCAAACACATATCGGTACGTAATGGACCTGCTGCTCGATCGCTCCAAGAGGATAGGAAAAGATCATGGCGGCATGCCTGCTGCATGCTATGCTATGGCAGTGCTGGTTGCATCCATGCCGTTGGGTTGGCTGTGG
The DNA here is from genome assembly GCF_904849725.1 of Hordeum vulgare subsp. vulgare. Taxonomy (NCBI): domain Eukaryota; kingdom Viridiplantae; phylum Streptophyta; class Magnoliopsida; order Poales; family Poaceae; genus Hordeum; species Hordeum vulgare. The sequence goes on along the minus strand of NC_058523.1, from coordinate 10,628,592 downwards.
TCGATTTGCTCCACGTCGTCGAGGCTTTTGTTTCGTTCGAGAGACCCATTTGGCAGCTGGAAGATGTTACCGGTTGACAGAGTTTCGGTTGCGATGTTTGCCGTGCTGCCAGGGTAATTGAAATTATGTACGCGTTTCATTGAAAAAAATAAGTCGACCGTCTGCTAATTAAATAAGAATGCTACCCCATATGTCCTGATCTCCACTTGAAGAAAAAAAAAGACTTGAGACTCCACAAAGTCAGTCAATGCGAGAGGGGAGTTTTGAATTGTACAAGCAGTACAGAAATATACAAAGCCGTTCAGTGGCAGAGAATACACGGACTTGTTCTTGCCACAAGTATGTGTTACATCAGAAATTAATTAATACTGAACTCTTCAAAGACGTTCCCTGCCTTGCAAAACCAAGTTCGGAAAATGTTTCTTTTTTCACCACAACAGCGACGGAACGTGTAACATCAACGTGTAACATCCAAAGCCGTTCACTGGCAGAGAATACACGGACGGACTTGTTCTTGCCACAAATACGTGTTTGGTTTGAGAACCAAAAGGCATGGCATGTCATGGTCTCGTTTTGAAGGAATGGGTTGGTTCCATTCTTGTGTTCGGTTGAAGATAAAAGACGTCACGGGTTCGTTCCATTCTTGTGTTTGGTTGGAGATATGAAATGAGAAGAATATGACTCAACTCACTTTGTGGGGTTTTTATTTTTCTTTTATCGATATATTATATAAATTCCGGCAACATTTTCATTGCATTTTTGGTTTTAACAATTAGCAGGTGTATTTTCTTTTTTTCTTCTATCAATAAGAGAAGAATAACCAGTTGATTCCTTCGATTTGGTGGAATCGCTTGATGAAGCATATATAGGGAATATTCTTTTTCTGAGGATCACCCGGTTCCGGTTCCATCCTCAACTAAACATTGGAATGATGAACTGGGGACGGAATGAACCCGTCTCGTGTCACCATATCCTCAAACCAAACACACCCAAGCCGACCTTTTGTGGCACAACATTCAATTTCTAACCCGTGGTAGGGGGTACTCAACTGTTCAAAGACGTTCCCTGCCTGACAAAACCAAGTTAGGATCTTTTATGCTGGTGGCGTGTTAGTGGTGTTTCTTTTTTCCCCACAACGGCGATGGAACGTGTGATTCCGTTTAAATTGTGGAGTACGTAAAGTACGACAGTGAGTGATATATATGAAAGAGAACCAACGCTGGAAGCTAAATCAGCCAGACACCTAAAGCTCAGTACACAATTTCCCCTCGAATACACCTGTGAGATGATGAAGACGAGGCTCCTCTGCTTGCTCGCGCTGCTGTTGCTATGGACGGTAACGGCACGAGCATCAGCTGGCGTGCAAGGAAGCCAGGGCGGGAACAGGAGTGCTCTTCCCTCCCTGGCCGGCTGTCAGAAGAGATGTGGCAACCTCAGTTTCGACTACCCGTTCGGCATAGGGCCGGGCTGCTTCCGGCCGCCGCAGCGGGACTTTGAGCTCTTCTGCAACAGAACCCCCGATGCGTCGCAGCCTCCCAGACTCTTCCTGTACGACGGCATCACCGAGGTCGTCGATAACATCAGGGCCGGCGATCCCTATGTCCAACAAAATATCGAGGTATCGTTTTCCCAATCCGTCCCCGTGAGACCTGAGGAGGATGCCTACAACATCTCCTGGAATCCTGTGAGATCTCCCACTAGCTATTATTTACGATTAAACTTCACTGGTTGCGACTTCGACATGTATGTGCTCGACAACGGTACGAACAAGACAGCGGGTCAGTGCACTACTACATGCCCTGACGAAGACATCACGGATAAGGTGTCCAGCCTCAGGCAGGACTGCAACGGTACAGGATGTTGCTCCACCGGTTATATATCCGCGTCTACTACCGGCTTCGACATCAAGTTCGTCCGCCACAAGATTGGAAAGCTGGAGTTCAAAGCGCACAGTAACCGAAGCTCCATATGGGATACAATTGATGTAAGCACTGATCACGCCTCTATCTTCTGGGGTATCACCATTGATGAACCTGGTGGCCCCTTCCAAAACAGCACAGATTATGCATGTCTCAGCAACCATAGCAACAGTCGCCAGCAGTATCAGGATGAGTATACTTGTTACTGTGACCGTGGTTACGGAGGCAATCCATACATAACGGATGGCTGCTCGCGTGACAAAGGTAATTGCTCTGAGATAAAAAGCCTAGTTTTTTTATTAGTGTGTACTTCCCCTGTCCCAAAATAAAGGTCTTAAGCTTAGTATTATTTTGTATTAGAGCTAGTACAAAGTTGTGACAGTTATTTTAAGACGGAGGAAGTACTTCTTTCATACAATAAATTTCTTCAACAGTATTCACCAGCAAAAAATAATCTGCAACAGTAACCAACTTTGTCCCCACATGCTCGCATATACGGACTTGACAGAACAAATAAATTCAAAACCATAAAAAACCGATGATCTCCTGTCTGACGCAGCCACGGCTACTTTTATTGGGTCGGATCTTAATGTTGTCTATTGCATGGTATGGATATGGTTTTCCTAATGCATGGCATCCTAAAATTTAGAAAACCATTTAAATCAACGGACTGATCCAGTTGGGTCGTAACCGCCTGGAGCAATCGATACCCGTCCTATCTGGCCCCCACGCGCCGCTTATTCCTCTACCTTAGAGCATCTCCAAGAGCCGTGCTTCGCGCCGCGTCTAAAAAATGCGTTCGCCGCGCGCGCTTCGGCTGGTTTAGCGCGGGATAGCCGCTGGCTCCAACAGCCGCGCTATAATGCAGCGCGCGCCGCTTGAGCAGTGCCAAAAAATGCAGGACGCGCACAACATTTTTAACAAATAGATTGCATCAAAAGAAAAAGGATACAAAGTTATTTTACATAGATTGCAACTAGATAGGTAGTTCGAAAACATAGATAGATAGTTCGGTGCTAGATAGTTTGAAAACCCTTTTCGAAAAAAAGATAGTTTGAAAACATAAAACTAATCCCAGTCGCTCCAATCATCTGCACCATCATCATCGTCGTTGGTGTCGTCAGAGGTTAATAGCCAGATGTCGAACCAACGCTCATCTTCTTCAGTGAACAAGGACCTCCGTCCTCCCGCCTGCATTGACGATGTCGGCCTGCGCACTCGCCAATGCCTTCCGCCGACGCCTGTCCAACCGCTCCTCGCGGCGCCGGCGCGTGTCCTCCTTGCAGCGCCTTGCCCAATATTCCTGCTCATAGGCGACGTCCTCCGGGTGGCGCCGGCGCCACTCCGCCATGACCCGCTCGTCCTCTTGGGCGACGAGGAGGTGGCGCTGCCGCACAGTGTGCTCCGCACGGTCTTGTGCGGAGTTTACACGAGGCGGCGGGGCGACGTCTAACGCCTGCTGGAGCGTGTGAACGTCTTGGAAGTTCATTTGGCGGCGTGGCCTTCCTAGGCGCCACGCCGCCGCGTCGAACGCGTGGGCGGCCTCGTGCGTTGTGTCGTATGTGCCGAGGCTAAGCCGGAGATCGCCGGAGCATATCTCGGCGTAGAACCCGCCATTGGGGCGCTCGCGGACGCCACGGTAGCCCGACGCAGAACGGCGGCGCGGCGGCATGGTGGCGCGTCGGGACGGGGCGCTGGAGCGGTGGCGGCGCGCTGGAGCGGCGGCGGGGCGAGAGGTAGAGGGGGAGAGAGAGAGAGCGAAGCGGTGACGCGCGAGGGAGCGGCAGAGCGCTGCGCTTTTATAGGCGCGCGGGAAGCGACGCGGCAAAAATGACGCGCGTGCTGCCACCTTTTCGTGCGCGTGGGCAAGCAGTTCCCGTGCGCGCGGTTTTTCCGTCGCCGCTGGAGCGCGCCATTCTGTCCCGCGCGCTAACATTACGGTTTATCCCGCTCGCCTTTTTGCGCGGCTGTTGGAGATGCTTTTATCGCCACACAGCGACGCCCACAACCACAGATCTCCTCTTCCTTGTCCATCGTCTTCCTAGCTGCATTTCCCCTCTCCTTTGCCTTCCACTTCCTCTAGATGTGGACCAACAGCAGCAAGCCGACGGCCACCGATACTGCAAGCTTCCGCTTCTCCCTCGTATACACCGTCAGGAGGAACCACCTCTTTTCAGCAGCCGCTGCTCCTGCCTATTGCGGCAAAGCGAAAGGACACTCTCCCCTCGCCTGCAGGGGCAATGACGGCCACATGATGTGCTGCAACGGGTATTGCCATGAAGATGACAACGACAGAGGCCACAATGGGGGTCGCGCTCGTGCACCTGTTTCGGCGACTCCCAGTGCTACGATGCAGCTGTCGCCGGTGGCTCTCCGAGCGGCGAGGCGAGGTCCGCGCGGCTGCATGGTATTGACTGCCGGAGCTTAAGACGGCGATGGTGTTGTGAGGCGGTCACCACTCGGTGCACATGGTGCAATCGAGAGGCTGGGGAGAGGAGCTGCACAACATTGGGCTGCCCGCGTTGACGCAACAGAGGGGCCATCGGCACTCTACTGTGCTTCAATCGAGTGGCCGGGTGCCGCAATCGTGGGCTCCTCGGTTTTTTATGAAGCGTCGTCGGACTGCCAGGGCTGCAACGTGGCATCGCCGGGGGACCAGGCCCCGATGCTGTGAGTTAACATCGTCAGGACCGCCAGAGTTGCAATGAAGCATCGTGCATTTATGCAATGAAGCGCATTCGGGTCCTTGGAGCTCCGTCGTGATTGCAATGGAGCTTCACCAGAGCTGCAATGGAGCGCGGCTAGGGTTCCAATGGAACTTCGCCAGGGCTGCAATGAAGCTTCATCGGAGATGTCGTCGGTGCGGCCTCAATGGCCATGGTTGTGATGGAGCAGCACGCCAGTGCTCCCGCTGCTGCATGCGGGTGCTCCCAGAGCGCCACCCCGCGTTGTAATGGAGAGCTGCCAATGATGCAACTGTCGGTGGCGGCTCTTGGGAGAGATGTGTTGCAACGCTCACCGACGGCACTGGTGCCACGACGGGTTCTGTGTTGCTCTCGTGGAAGGGGATAAGAGGAAGATGGGAGGAGGGCTTGTGTTGCTTGGATCAAACGTACATCTAACGCCAGATCGGACGCCTACCTAGGCGGATGGTTTCTTAGATAAATCATCCGGTTGATTCGTTGTATTAGCCTAAAATCTTAGGTTGACGCGTTTTGAAGTTTGAACCCATATGCCTTTGCATAAATAGTATAATCCAAAAAATAAAAATCAAAAACCTTCACTGAATTTTCAAAAATAAACATGGACGTATCTCCTAAAACTGCATGCACATGTTGGTGAAGAAAATAGCCTTTTTTTTAGCAGGACATGATGTTATTGCGGCCGAGCTCAAATGGGCTTGGGTAAACAGCAAATTTTAAGAAATATGTTTAAAAATGAATTTTTTGTTGAAAACTATGAAAAATGTTCCGAGCTCGCAAAGTTTCATCGTGAAAATGCATTTGTGGAAGTCGTGGCAAAAAAGAACTTTTTATTTTGCCACGACTTCTACAAATATGATTTCGTACTGAAATTTTGCAAGGTCTTAGAACACTTTTCATTGTTTTCTGAAAAAAAACAGATTTTTTCAATATTTTTGAATTTATTGTTGACCCAAAGCTCATTTGAGCTCGGCTGTAAAAGGCCATTTTCATCTTTAGGGTCGTTTTTTCCTAGACCAGCCACAAGTCTGTTCTCATGAAAAATTTCACATGTATGAAAGAAACAAAAATGGTCATTGCAAAAAAAAAAGACTTCTTAAAACCATTTATTGGATTTTGTACATGCATGAGCATATGAGTACAAGCTTCGTTTTGAATTTCAGGCATGTTTAGGCTCTTTTATTTCATGATGAGTTGTAGGATTATTCTACCTTTTCTAAGGTGCCACCTAGGAAACTCCAAGACCGTGGTCCGTAACTCCAACTCCTCCCCCACGTTAGTAACATGACAATGATCTCAATGGCCCTGGAACAAACCATCAGCAATTCTATCTCTCAATTGATTCATGTCGACCGAATCTGGCTCCATTTCTAGATCCCTCCTGTTACGACGCCTCCTCCTTGTTTCCTCAAGAAGAGGTTGATAATTCTCATCTCTGTCACACCTTTCGAATTCCGTATTCCATGGCGGATGCATCTTGGACTCCTCTCTCACCTGAATCGTTCCTCAGCCACCAACAGAACAGCGAAGGGGAGGCTGTGGGGCTGTGGGCCAAGCCGGCGGCTATCAGCGGAGGTGGAGGCGGCCGCCGGAGGCCATGGACGACTATCAGCTGCTTCCTTCCTCAGCCACCAGGAGCAGGAAGGGAAGAGGAGCGCTCCAGGTAGGGGAAAGGAAAAGATGAGCCTGTAGCCGCACCGCTGTTTGACCGCTCGAGAAGGCAACCGGCTGTGTTAAAGGAAAGAGTAAAACGAGGAGAGTTTAAACGAGGAGAGAGAGGACTAAAAGAAATTTTAGTAGGGGTTGCTGTGACTAAAAGATTTTAGTCTTTAGACTAGTTTTAGTCTCTCTTTAGTCAGGGGTGTTTGGAACTTTAGCCTTTCACCCTCTTAGGCTGGTCACAATGGAGAGTAACATAAGGTAGGAACCTACATGCTTTCCTAGACTATGTCCCTACCTCCACAATGGGGAGTAACATGTATGTAGTGTCATGCAACAATGCATTTATTAGGCTATAGACTCATTGTTTCTTGGAGTGTGTGATGTTCCGGTAACTTAGCTAGTTACCACAAGCACCTCTCTCTTCACTAAATACGTGCCACATAAGCAAAGTTGTATTGGAGTGTGTGATGTTACTGCTAAGTTCCTCCCCATTGTGACCAGCCTTAGCAAGTTACTCATACTAGGAGTAACATAGCGGATACCAAGGCAAGATGAGTCTATAGGCTAATAAATAAAAGGTTCAATGCTACCCCGATGTTACTATCCACTGTGGAGGTAGTAACTTAGACTAGTAACATATGTATATTACTATTCTATGTTACTCCTTATTATCAGTAGTCTTACGTTGTGGAAGCCTGGCCGCACATTGAGGCCGCTTGCACCAAATCCTGATTGAGCCAAATGATTGAAAAGGGTGCATTTATTGGCATTTATCGCTGCCATCGAAACTTTTATTTAGTTAGAGTTAGTTCAGGATTAGTCCAGAATTAAAATCTAACTTTAAGCTCCAATCAAGTTAGAGTATCAAACAGGGCCGTTGTAGAAGCCTGGCCGCACATAGAGGCCGCTCGCCCCCTACCGCATTGATGCCGCTCAAACAGGTGTGTCGCACAACTGACATGCGCCGATTCAGTGTGCACAGTGCACATAGCGATGGAGAAACCTACTCCAGCTGCTGCACCCGCATTGAAGCGACCACCTCTCCTCTCCTATCTTCCATTCTATGCACCACCGCCTCGCTTCTCCTATCTTGCACATACCGCAGAGATGGGCAAGAACAGCAACGGCTTTAGTTGGTTCTTAGTCAGCCTGGACGTACCGAGGGGGCTTCTTGGCCTGCTCATGGACCACTCGGTCTTGGCCCGCTCGGTCCAGGACTGACCGTAAAAACCGGCCGGTCCGGCCCCTCAAAACAGGCCCGAAAATTGCTCAGTCCGGTCCGGTTAAAGCTCGGTCCGACCGAGCGGACCGAACAGCTCACTGGCAGCATGGCGAGTGCAGGGCGGGGGCATGGCGAGGCATGACGGGGATGTGGTAGAGGCATGGCGGGGGCGTGCTGCAGGAGTGCCGGGGGCGTGCTGGAGGTGTGGCGGCTCAGGCGTGGCGGGGTAGACGTGTTGTGCCGTGGCCGCCGCCGTCCAGAGCACGAGATCTCACGGACGTGGCCACTGTCCTTTCCAGGACGAACGACCATGTCCAGGAGCTTCGCAAGCATCGGATCTCCTCCCCCCTAACAAATCGATGGGATTCGCCACGAATCAGTCGGGATCTTGCTTCATCTCCAGCTCCGGCCGTCGCCGTTCGTCGTCGATTCCTTCGTCGTCACTGCTTCTCCGGCCTCCCCGACCTCAGTATCGAGCTCTACATGAGTGCCCGCACCTATTCCCTCTGTCTCCGCTTCCGATTACGGCCTAGAGTCTTCGATAGCCGATGTCATGGCTACCACCTCGCCGCCGGTGAGCTGTTGGCCGGTCCGCCGGTCCGGCCCGGGCTTTTGCCTCGCCGGTGCGGTCCCTGAAAAGAGGACCGCCAGCCTACTCGGTCCGATCCGGACCGGACCGCCGGCGGCCGGTCCAAACGCCGGCTCGGACCGGGACCGGACTGGCCCGGACCGTGTCCATCGTGAGTTCTTAGGGCTTGCAGGAGGATCCTGGGGTCATTCGAATTGCGGCGCCACCGGCCACTGTCTCCATGCCCGCGAGCGGCCGCCACTCTATCAGTCCACATGGTTAAGGAGGTGCGCTGATCTCCGACAACGACGATGACGTGTGAGCAGACTTTTCTTTTGAGGGGGTGTCTGCAGACATTTGATGCGTATAATTTAACGCATGGAGTTAGAGTTTCCCTTACAACAACTCCAGTAGTTCCAGTTGAACGGGAATCGAAGGACTGACGGAATAGTTGTTGTATTGCTTGAGCCTCGTGGACATATATATAAGAGTACAATGATCAGTTTGGAGTACAAGGTAAGGTAGAACAAACCCTAGTCTATCTTTTATTTTCTAATAATCAATATACTCAACATCCCCCGCAGTCACAACGGTAGCGACGCAGGTGGTGAGACTGCAGAAGAATCCAAAGGTAAGCCGACGGTCATCCCCCCATAGTCGTAACGGTCGATGCATCACGGGAGTTGTGGCCGGAGTGGAAACGGACGAGGTTGCTCAAGCAAGGCGGTAGCCCTTTTTGTGCCGATATCAAGGTAGCCGAGAGCGTAGGGTGGTGTAGCTGTGGTCGAGGTTGCTGTGCCAAGAATGTCCTGGTCGATGTCGAGTCGTGTAGCCGGTGTCGAGGAAGTCGTCGTGGAGCCGTGGGCGCAAGGAGGCGTCGAGTCAGTCATGGGCGCAGTGGTGTCGAAGTAGTGATGCGCCGGCAACGAGACATAGTTGACGACGCGTCGCACCGGGTTTGCCAAGCCCGGGGACACTTCGTGGACGAAAGCACGCATAGGTGTTGCCAGCACCGCGTAAGCATAGACGGACGAAGTCGATGTTGGCGATGCGTAGCTCCAGGCTTGCCAGGCCTGCGAACACACCGGGGATGAAGGCACACGTTGGTGTTGCCAGCATCGGGCATGCATAGACAGGGACCTGCACATAACCTGTACGCCATGTCGAGGAGGCTAGCAGAGAAGGACTCGATGATGCTTGCGGTGCAAATCGGCGGTGGCCGATGTTGCCCGCGGTGGTCGAAGTAGATGAAGTGGTCGGGGACGACAACGACGACGCTCGCGATGAGCTAGTGCTGGACGAAGATGAAGGAGGTGGACAGGCAGTGTGGCTCGGGTTAGCGAGCTGCAACAATGCCAAAGGAGACCAGCGGTGGCAGCCTGATGACGGCGGCGACTGCTGGTTAGGAGCGCCGCGGCGATGCTCGAAGTATGCGAGGAAGAACCCGACAACATGACGAAGACCAACGCGGTCGATGGTGTTCCCGTGCCGAAGAAGACGGCGCGGTGCGTACCACTGAAAGTCGACGGGCGGGCATGGCAAATTGGATCGCGCGCTGTGGCGCTACGACCCGAAGGGGAGACGAAGCGACAGCGCGCGGGTCAGGGCGATGGTGGGAAGACCTCGGGGTGGTGGCGTAGACCGCGTGCCGCAACGCTACGACCCGAAGGGGCGACAAAGTGGCGGTGCGCGGGTCGGCAGACACGGGGACGGCCTCGGGCGGCGGCGGGGACCGCGTGCCGCCGCACTAAAGCCCGAAGGGGCGGTGTAGCAGCGGCTCGCGGGTCAGGGCAACCGCTGGGCGGCGGCGCTGCGGCCCGATGGAGCAATGAGATGGCAGCCCGTTGCTCGATCGATGGAGGGGTGCGCTGTACTCGAGACAGCTTTCACAGGACCTGCGGAGGCGCATGCAACCGACTGATCAGATCAGTCGCACGGCGTAGATGACGCAGATCGCGCGCAGGTGGGTGATCAATCCGATCACGCGCAAGGTTGGGGACGTCGCTCGGTGGAGGCGGGGTGACGGCGGCTGAGTAGCCGGCGGCCGACGAGGCCGATGCGGTAGGAGCCAGTAGCCGGCCCGAGGCAGGCGACGCGGTTGGCCCGACGTAGCCGGACCGACGCAGCCGGCGAGTCCGTTGCGTTTGGAGCCGGGAGCCGGCCTGACGCACTCGGCACAAGGCACGCGGTGCGGCCGGAGGCAGCAGCCGGCCCGAGGCAGGCGGCGGCGCTACCTGACGAGGTGACGGTGGAGATCAATGGGTCGGCGGCGCGCGAGCGGATGCTGTGATGGGCCGCCGCATGGCACGAGGCCGTCGGGTCAGGGCGATGCAGGAGTCCCTATCGGAGCAGGGCAATGACGGCTGGCGGAGATCGATGGGCGTGCCAGCGCGCGAACATCGACGTCGAGGGGCCGTCGGGACGAAGGAGAAGCCGGGTCGCGCTGATGTAGGAGTAAAGGCGCGGTGGTCGACGGCGACGGTAGACGACGCAAACGGATCTAAGATCGGAAAACCAAATAGAAAACGCCGATCAAAGTGACCCGCGGAAGAGAGAAAACCCTGGATCTAGAGATAGGGAAAAGACTCTCTAGGGCAGCCGGTCAACATGACCGGCGGACGAACCCTAGGTACGGACGGCGCGGCCCCTCGCGGCGGTCATGGAGTCCAACCGCTCCGGGGGCGACACACGGTGCGGAAGCGGTGACGGCGGCTACGTCAAGGAACTTGCGGCAGATACCAAGTTGAACGATAATCAAGGATTGATGGAATAGTTGTTGTATTGCTTGAGCCTCGTGGGCATATATATATATAAGAGTACAATAATCAACTTAGAATACAAGACAAGGTAGGACAAATCTTTTTCTATCTCATATTTTCTAATAATCAATATATTCAATAGTTCCCCAAAAAACTACTCACAAAACAGATTTTACCGCATTTTTTAGAAAAGGAGGTGAAGCCCCGGCCTCTGCATCGATGGATGCATACGACCATATATTAAAAACGGTCCCAAGTCATCGAATAGTACAAAAAGTCTCCAAAAAAATAAAAGAAAAAGAGAGAAAGATACACGGCGTCCAACTCGCCACAACCGGGGTGCATAAAAATAAGCCTAGATGACTAACCACCTATCCTATTAATATGACGCCATCCAAACCGGTTGAAGATAACCTGAGCTACCATCTCCCATCGGACACACCCAGTAACCAAAGGCTCCCTGGCTTCCACAGGAGTGAGTAATGACCATGTGTGGATCAAAGCAGTAGCCCTGAAAATGACCTGCAAAAAGTGAATATGTTGATGTTTCTTAAATACCAAGTCATTTCTACAGTTCCATATAGCCCACAAAAGTGCACATGATCCTATTCGGATAAGCCTAGCAGTTATAACATCGACCCCCCTTAACCACGTCCCAAATAACGTGTTTAAACTATTGGGTGGCTTAATGTTGAAAGTAATAAGAAGTGTTCGCCATATAAGTTTAGCCACAGGACAATCCAGAAAAAGGTGTTTAATTGTTTCATCGTTCTGACAAAAGCTACATCTAGTATTACCTTTCCAGTTACGTTTTGCCAAATTATCCTTTGTTAGAATAACCCCCTTGTGAAGAAACCACATGAAGATCTTAATTCTAAGTGGAACTTTGACCTTCCAAATATGTAAGGACTTCGAAATAGGTACTGAATCTATGCGATCTAAATACATAGATTTTATAGAGAATACTCCGTTAGTGGTCAACTTCCAACGAACACTATCAGGGTTCTCAGTAAGGTTAATACCCATCAACCTTCTAACTAGATGCAGCCAGCTAGACCATGTGTTACCAAATAAGGCTCTACGGAACTGAATATTAAGAGGAACCTGGCGCAAAATTGACGCAACTGTCGCCTGTCGTCGTTGTGTATTATGGTAAAGTTGCGAATACTGAATGGCTAAAGGCGTCTCCCCCATCCAAGTATCCTCCCAAAATCTAGTTGATTGGCCATTGCCAATAACAAACTTAGACCTCAGGAAAAATGAATTCTTTGACCGCATCACCCCCTTCCAGAACGGTGAATCAGTTAGTCTCACTCTAACCTGCGCCAAAGTCTTTTCGTGTAGGTATTTATTCGTCAGAATCTGTACCCACAACCCTTCTGTCTCCATAGATAATCTAAACAGCCATTTGCCGAGTAGACATTTATTTTTAATCTCTAAATTTTCAATCCCTAAACCCCCTTGATCCTTAGGTCTACACATGATGTCCCATCTCGAGAGCCTGTATTTAGTCTTGATCTCATCACTCTGCCAGAAAAAATGGGACCGATAAAAATCCAACCTTTTCCACACCCCAACAGGTACTTCAAAGAAGGATAGGAGAAACATAGGCATACTTGTTAATACCGAATTAACCAGTACCAACCTTCCTCCATACGATAAGAGCTTGCCCTTCCAACAACTCAACTTTTTTTCGAACCGGTCCTCGATACATTTCCAATCCTTATTTGATAATTTTCTGTGATGAATTGGGATCCCTAAATATGTAAAAGGTAAAATCCCGCTAGCACAACCAAACAATTGATTATACGTGAGTTGCTCATCCTTGGCCTTTCCAAAGCAAAACAATTCACTTTTATGAAAATTTATCTTCAGCCCTGATAGCTGTTCAAATAAACATAGGATAAGTTTGAGCTTCGTGGCTTTACTGAGATCATGCTCCAAAAAAAGAATTGTGTCGTCCGCATACTGTAAAATGGAGACACCCCCATCAACAAGATGTGGGATCAAGCCCCCTACAAGGTCCTTCTCATTAGCCCGCTTAATCAGCAGTGCCAACATATCAACGACAATGTTAAATAAAATGGGAGACATTGGATCTCCTTGCCGGAGACCCTTCAGTGTCTGGAAAAAATGACCCACATCATCATTCACTTTGACACCCACACTTCCCTTTTTTATAAAACAATCGACGTGCCTACGCCACAGCTCATCGAAACCCTTCATACATAGGGTTTGCTGGAGAAACGACCATTTGACTTTATCGTAAGCTTTTTCAAAATCCACTTTGAAGATAACCCCATCGAGTTTCTTCGAGTGAATTTCATGAAGAGTTTCGTGCAAGACAACGACTCCTTCAAGGATATTACGTCCCAGCATAAAAGCTGTTTGCGTAGATTGTACCACTGAATGGGCCATCTTAGTCAACCTATCCGTTCCCACCTTTGTGAAAATCTTGAAGCTAACATTTAACAAACAGATCGGACGAAACTGTTCAATCCGCGTGGCCCCTTCCTTATTTGGTAAGAGCGTTATAGTACCAAAATTCAAATGGAAAAGTTGAAGGTGACCACAAAAAAGATCATAAAACATTGACATAAGATCAGTCTTAATAATATGCCAACACTGCTTGTAAAACTCTGCCGGAAACCCATCTGGACCGGAAGCTTTGCCATTCTTCATATTCCCAATCGTCTCAAACACCTCTTTCTCTGAGAAAGGAGTGGATAAAATCTCATTGTCAGCCTCTCCAACTTGAGGAATATCCGCCACTTGGTGCTCATCCATAGCCACAAAGCTATGATCAGGAGCACCAAATAAATGTTTATAGTAGTTAGAGATGTACAATTTTAGATTCTCATGACCTACTATTGTACCCTCATCTTGCTCAAGCTGCACTATTTTCTTTTTCCTATGCTTTCCATTTGCAATCAGGTGGAAAAACTTAGTGTTATTGTCCCCAAGAACTATGGCCTTCACTTTGGCTCTAAGCGCCCATTTCATTTCCTCCTCTCTCAGGAGAACACACAATCGCTGTTCGGCCTCGAATTTGAGAGACCTTTCGTTAGCATCCAAAAGACAACTCTCAGCCTTCTGATCTAGATTTTCTATAAGTTTGAGGAGCTTATCTTGCTCTTCCTTATAAATTCCAGACACATTCTTAGACCAACCCCTCAAATATTGTCTAAGATGTCTAATATTGTATTGCCGTCTTTCTACAGAGGTTTGACCCCTGACCTCCGTACTCCATTCCCTCGCTACCATATCCATGAACCCCTCCCTTGTGAACCAACTTGATTCAAAAGAGAATCCATGTTTGTTTCCCATATGGCTTGCCTCACCGGAATCGAGCAAAAGAGGAGTATGGTCCGAGATTGCTCGTTGAAGTGCTCTCACAGTTACTAGCGGGAACTTCTGTTCCCATTCAATACTAGTAAGGACACGATCCAACTTTTCATATGTCTGATTTTGTATTGCATTCGCCCAGGTATATTTCCTACCTGATAGAGCAATCTCCCTCAGATCTAAGCTCTCGATAATTGTGTTAAACATGAAAGGCCATCTGCCATCAAAATTAACACTACTTTTTTCATCAGCCCGCCTAATAATATTAAAATCACCGCCTACCAGCAATGGTAGTTTATCATCGCAAATCCTGACCAGATCCGATAGGAAATCAGGCTTTAGCTCTGGCTGTGCTGCACCATAGACAACAACAAGAGCCCATTGAAACCCGTCTCCCTTAGATCTAATCCTGAATTTGACTACAAACTCCCCAAACACCACCTCCCGCACTTGAAAAGTGTCACAACGGACTCCAAGTAGGATCCCACCAGACCTTCCTCTTGGAGGAAGACAGTGCCAGTCAAAATCTACCCCAGCCGATAAAGAATTTAAAAATTGTGAAGTAAAGTTATCCCGCCCTGTCTCCATGAGTGCGATAAAATCAAGGTGATGTTCTAATGTAGCCTCTGCTAGAAATCTTCTTTTAGCCAAGTCTCTAAGACCTGTGCTATTCCAAAAAATTCCTCTCATTATTCATCATAAACTTTTTTGGCAATCTTAAATCTAGCACTTCTACGCACCGCAGCAACCGAATATACTTTCCGTCTCCATGGACGTTTCGGCTTTTCCAGCAACTCCTGGTCCATATAACCAGAAAATTGAGGATCGGCCTGAGGAGATTGGGCACCCACTCCTTGGCCAACTGAAACCTTGTCCGCACCAACCCCTAGATCCACTGTAGGGGCCAGACTATCAGAAAGAGAGTTCAGTCCCCCTAGATCATTAACTTCAGACTCTTGCATTGGTTTAACTGCCGCTAAATTTTGGACTAAGTCTAACGCTCTATCGACCTCTAAGTCTAACACATCATTAATAGATTTCGAAATTTCTCGGCCAGTGCTCCCCAAAGTAACCCCAATAGAAGCTGCCTTATCTACAATATCATCAGACACAATATCATGCGGAGAGAAATGAAGAATAGAATTTTTCATGCTGAAAGACATACCTGTCTCAGTTTCGACATCTCTCATTTTAGCCGCACGCATAGCATGTCCCATCTGTAAATCATCCGCATCAGGTTGATTCTGAATTCGCCGACTGGACCTCCTGTCCGATGTCAACGGACTTTGAATACCTCCGTATGCTATGACCTGCTCAACAGAAGGCGGTGCAAAGACCTCGCCATTGTGCCCCTGACCTATACCCTCCAAACCTGACACCCGAAAATGTGATGTCTCGGTTGCAGCCTCCGCTGGAAACGAGCTTGCAGTAGGATTCATAGTAGCTGGCAGTAAAGAAGCAGCAGCCCCTGGGGTGGATCTCTCGGTTGCAGCCATCGATGGAACCAAGCATGCAGGAGGAGTCGTGGTAGCTGGCGCCGAACTCGGCAGTACGAGCGAAGCCGGCCTGGGCGACACAGGAGACGTAGCTCTCGGCTCCTTAAGCGACCTGGGCCACGGTGTGATATGCCCTGTCGGATGAACTGCATCGCAATGCCGAGACATGCCCGGTTCAGCATTCCTAGCGACAGCAAGATACTCCCCAAGGGAAACTGTGGTCAAAGCTTCCTTAGGCTTCTTAAAACTGATCGAACATGTCTTTGCTTGCTTCCCCTGCAGCTTAAGTTGGAACGATACCCTCTCGTGCAGTCCTGTAGCCGCCCCTCGAACAAACTCCGGCGCCGAGGCTGGTTCAAAAGAACCGAACCTAAGCTGCGCCGAAGGAACAGTAATCGGGTGAGCAGCCCCTCCATCAGAACCTGAGGCCGGTTGATCCACTTTCTTTGTTATCTCAGGCTAGTGTTCCTTATTATCGGACTCCCTAGAAACCGAAGCATCATCTCCATCAGCCATATCAGTATCCTTATCTGTCCCGTCCTCATCGAACATATGCGGACTCTCAATCTCGAGCTGCAAGGTGTACCGCATTCCGACATAGTCCATATAACTTCATCCGGCACAAGCACAATATCAATTACACTAACCCTCATCCTGGCAACACCTTTAGCCCGAGTATATTGCTTATCCACCTTCTCAGTCTTTCCTATCAAAGATCCCAAACTCCAAGTAACCAGAAAGTCATTTAGAGCCTTTGACGGGCCCCCTGAAAAACGTACCCAAATCTGAGGAAGAGGCACACCTTGTGGCTCCTCATTCTTCCAAGCATCGAACTCTAGCACACAACTGGTACTAGGAACACCACACATACCAAACTTGAGCAGTCTAGCTAGGTCCTCCTTGGTAGGAAACACAACCTTGAACACATTATCTGCTATCAGGACCGGCTCCCACCGGTACGTTGAGGAAACTAGCTCCCGCAACTGTTGCACCACCTGCTCAACTGTCATATGACCACAAGCCACCATAACTGTCCCCGTATAACCGGCGTCTGGCACATGCAGCGACGTTGAAGCAGAGGGAGATTCGAAGAACATCAGCTCTTGGCAACAAACCCCATATATAGTCACGACGGGCATAGGACCAACCGTAAGGGGGCACTTAGCTGAGCCATGCTTAGGGTTCAAGCAAAACTCACAGAGATCCGCGCTGCATTCGGAAACAAAATGACCCATCTCACTGCAATGGTAGCAGGTCATCTTTTCCTTCTTCCGCGCCCACTTGGAGGGCCTAGCACCCCCCTCCGTTTTCGCAAGCGACACTCCTTTGTCAGCTAAGGAAGTATCCACCTCAGTAGCAGGCTGCAGCAGAAGATTCCCCTTAGGAGCTTCAGAAGGCACTCCCGACGTGGACCTGTCAGCATCCATCTCCACTGGTGGCATAGGCGGCTTCGGTCTCCTAACTCCACCTCTCCATCCCCAATGCTGCTTATAGCCACCGCGCCTGGGATGCGGAGGACCCGAAACCCCGGGCACAAACTGTCCAGGAGGACCGGCGAACCCATTAACAGAGCCACCATTTCCCTGCCAGGCGTGTCCGCGTCCTCCTCCAGTCGACGAGGACCCACGGTGATGTCCATCTCCGTACGCATTGACTCCATCATCCCCCACCGCCCTCTCGGTTGCAGCCTGTTAGCATCCACCGCCTGCGCAGCATTGGTCGATACATGACCAGCAGCGGGAACAGCTGTGGGCGTAGCCTGACCCGGCGGGCGCCCCGGCGGCATCGCGGGCTGCTGCTTAGGACGAGCCGCAGCATGGGCAGCAGCAGGAGGGCCAGAAGGAGGCAGCGCAGGCTGCTTGTTGCCCAGCCCAGCCATAGATAGCTGCCGCGACGGAATCCGCACTGCGCCTCCAGGCCTGAGCGATGGGAAACCAGGCGTTTGATGTCGCGAAACCCTAGGCAGAGCCAATCTTGGGGAAGCTGATCCTGGGGAAATAAACGTAGAGATCAACTCCTGTTGATTCACGTTAAGGCCATGCTGAAAAACCGCAGGAGATGGATATGCAGTCTTTGCTTGATGGGGCTCTTCCTGGGCCATATACCCAGTTTCTTTCAAGCCCACCTCTAGCCTTGATCCAATCGGCCCGACAGCAGCTATCAACTCGTTCAAACGCAAGTCACGAGAACCACGGATAGACAGTGCCTCGCCAGGGACCGGCGGCTGCACTTTACCAGGTCTACCCTTGTTCTTCCTCTTAGGTAGAACGGTAGTCCAAACATCTGAAGGTATGAAATCTGAAACCCGCAATGGTTCGAGATGAACCTTAGGCAAAGGACCTCTCCAAGGTTGAATTACCGTTCTCTCCTTGCGATGAACTACCTTAATAATCTTCAAATCAGGAATTACCGAAATATAATCCCTCTTAGATAGGCTTTGTACCTGCTCGCTGAATGGAGTAGATACCTCATGGGTGGATCAATGTCGTGGTTCTCGTCATCTTCCTCGTCAGCCAGGACCCAAAACCTCCCCCCAACTCGAGGATCAAGTCTTGGCGAGGTTCTGTCGTCATCGTCAGATAACTCCACTAGATTTTGCGACTGTCCATGCGAGTTCACCTGCAAGATAGGAGAAACACAAGTGACAGAAAAAAATATCAACCAAGAAATGCGCACCTTCGCAGATGAGATCTCCCTCTTGGAGATGGCAGCCGGCGAGGATGTCATTCTCATCATCCCGGAGCGTCATCCATCGAGAAACCGGGTGAAAAACTATCTGCCCATCGTTCAGATCTGAAGAACCAGACTCTGAGAATGAAACTCTCCATCTAAAACGGTCGTTGGACTCCTCCTCCGGCGAGATCTGACTCCGACGACGCACCTGGATTCCTAGATCGGAAGAGGAGTGTCGGGGATCCCCTTCTCCGATGATGCCCACGACGGCCCCCGATGCGTCCTGGTCGCCCGGGTCGCCCAGGTCGCCCTTGCCCTGTTGGGTTACGTAGAATAAATTCAAAAAATTTCCTACGCATGTTCAGATCTTCCTATGGAGAGACCAGCAACGAGAGAGGGGTAAGAGCATCTTCATACCTTTGAAGATCGCTAAGCGGAAGCGTTTGCTAGAACGCGGTTGATGGAGTCATACTCGCAGCGATTCCGATCTAGTGCCGAACAACGGCACCTCCGCGTTCAACACACGTGCAGCCCGGTGACGTCTCCCGCACCTTGATCCAGCAAGGAGGAGGGAGAGGTTGGGGAAGAAGACCAGCAACACGACGGCGTGGTGTTGGTGGAGAGACGAGGTCTCCCGGCAGGGCTTCGCCAAGCGCCGGCAGAGAGGAGGAGGGAGAGAAGCAGGGCTGCGAGAGAGAGATTAAACCGTATCTCAAACAGCCCCGGACCTCATCTATATATAGGGGGAGAGGGAGGGGGCGCAGCCCTTAGGGTTCCCACCCCTAAGGGGTGCGGCAGCCCTCAGATGGGGAAGGGGTGGCGGCCAGGGCAAGGGGGAGGGGTGGCGCACCCCTCTGGTGGGCCTAAGGCCCACCTAAATTAGGGTCCCCCCCCTCTTTTCCTTTCCCCTGCGCCATGGGCTGAGTGGGGAGGCATACCAGCCCAACTAGGGGCTGGTTCCCACCCCCACTTAGCCCATCTTACCTCTTGGGGTCGCATCCCCCCTTCGGTGGTCCCCCGGGACCACCTCCGGTGGTCCCGGTGGTCCCGGTACGTTACCGGTGATGCCCGAAACACTTCCGGTGTCCGAAACCATCCGTCCTATATATCAATCTTTACCTCCGGACCATTCCGGAGCTCCTCGTGACGTCCAGGATCTCATCCGGGACTCCGAACAACTTTCGGTAATCTCGTATAACAATTCCCTATAACCCTAGCGTCATCGAACCTTAAGTGTGTAGACCCTACGGGTTCGGGAGACAGGCAGACATGACCGAGACACCTCTATGGCCAATAACCATCAGCGGGGTCTGGATACCCATGGTGGCTCCCACTAGCTCCACGATGATCTCATCGGATGAACCACGATGTCAAGGATTCAATCAATCCCGTATACGATTCCCTTTGTCTGTCGGTATAGAACTTGCCCGAGATTCGATCGTCGGTATGCCTATACCTTGTTCAATCTCGTTACCGGTAAGTCTCTTTACTCGTTCCGTAGCACGTCATCGTGTGACTAACTCCTTAGTCACATTGAGCTCATGATGATGTTCTACCGAGTGGGCCCAGAGATACCTCTCCGTCACACGGAGTGACAAATCCCGATCTCGATTCGTGCCAACCCAACAGACACTTTCGGAGGTACCCGTAGTGCACCTTTATAGTCACCCAGTTACGTTGTGACGTTTGATACACCCAAAGCACTCCTACGGTATCCGGGAGTTGCACAATCTCACGGTCGAAGGAAAAGATACTTGACATTAGAAAAGCATTAGCATACGAACAATACGATCTAGTGCTAGGCTTAGGATTGGGTCTTGTCCACCACATCATTCTCCCAATGATGTGATCCCGTTATCAATGACATCCAATGTCCATGATCAGGAAACCATGATCATCTATTGACTAACGAGCTAGCTAACTAGAGGCTTGCTAGGGACACATTGTGATCTATTCATTCACACATGTATTAGTGTTTCCTGCTAATAGAATTATAGCATGAACGATAGACGATTATCATGAACAAGGAAATATGATAATAACCATTTTATTATTGCCTCTAGGGCATATTTCCAACAGTCTCCCACTTGCACTAGAGTCAATAATCTAGTTACATTGTGATGTATCGAACACCCATAGCATCATGGTGTTGATCATGTTTTGCTCGTGGAAGAGGTTTAGTCAACGGGTCTGCAATATTCAGATCCGTGTGTACTTTACAAATATCTATCACTCCACTCTGGACATGGTCCTGGATGGAGTTGTAGCGGCGCTTGATGTGCTTCGTCTTCCGGTGAAACCTGGGCTCCTTGGCTATGGCAATGGCTCCAGTGTTATCATAGAAGAGTGTCATAGGACCCGACGCGCTTGGAACCACTCCAAGGTCGGTGATGAGCTCCTTCATCCAAATTCCTTCATGAGCCGCTTCTGAAGCAGCTATGTACTCCGCTTCACATGTAGATGCTGCCACGACTTCTTGCTTGCTGCTGCACCAGCTCACTGCCCCACCATTCAACACATATATGTATCCGGTTTGTGACTTAGAGTCATCCGGATCTGTGTCGAAGCTAGCGTCGACGTAACCCTTTACGACGAGCTCTTCGTCACCTCCATAAACGAGAAACATTTCCTTAGTCCTTTTGAGGTACTTAAGGATATTCTTGACCGCTGTCCAGTGTTCCGCACCGGGATTACTTTGGTACCTCCCTACCAAGCTTATCGCAAGGTTTATATCAGGTCTGGTACACAGCATGGCATACATTAGAGAGCCCACGGCTGAAGCGTAGGGGACAGAACTCATCTTCTCTCTATCTGCTGCCGTGGTCGGCGACTGAGTCTTACTCAATCTCATACCTTGCAAAACTGGCAAGAACCCTTTCTTTGAGTTTTCCATATTGAACTTCTTCAGTATCTTGTCAAGGTATGTACTTTGCGAAAGACCTATGAGGCGTCTCGATCTATCTCTATAGATCTTGATGCCTAATATGTATGAAGCTTCTCCAAGGTCCTTCATTGAAAAACTCTTGTTCAAATAGGTCTTTATGCTCTCCAACATCTCTATATCATTCCCCATCAATAATATGTCATCCACATATAGTACGAGGAAAGCTACAGAGCTCCCACTCACTTTCTTGTACAGACAGGCTTCTCCGTAAACCTGTATGAACCCAAACGCTTTAATCACCTCATTAAAGCGAATGTTCCAACTCCGAGATGCTTGCACCAGCCCATAGATGGAGCGCTGGAGCTTGCATACTTTGTTAGCACCTTTAGGATCGACAAAACCTTCTGGTTGCATCATATACAACTCTTCCTTAAGATTCCCGTTAAGGAATGCTGTTTTGACGTCCATTTGCCAAATTTCATAATCATAAAAGGCGGCAATTGCTAACATGATTCGGACTGATTTCAGCTTCGCTACGGGAGAGAAAGTCTCTTCGTAGTCAACTCCTTGAATTTGTCGAAAACCCTTTGCGACAAGTCGAGCTTTGTAAACGGTTACATTACCATTTGCATCAGTCTTCTTCTTGAAGATCCATTTATTTTCAATGGCTCGCCGGTCATCGGGCAAGTCCACCAAAGTCCATACTTTGTTCTCATACATGGATCCTATCTCGGATTTCATGGCCTCAAGCCATTTGTTGGAATCCGGGCCCGCCATCGCTTCTTCATAGTTCGAAGGTCACCGTTGTCTAACAACATGATTTCCATCACAGGGTTGCCGTACCACTCTGGTGCGGAGCGTACCCTTGTGGACCTTCGCGGTTCAGTAGTAACTTGATCCGAAGCTTCATGATCATCATCATTAACTTCCTCTTCAGTTGGTGTGACATCCTCGACTTTTGCTACAGTGATTATTGTAATTAAGCTACAGTGATCAATCGCTAACGATGCCACGTCATCGGATTCCCATCTCGGACCCGCGTAGATTCGCGTCTGTCCGGATCGATGATTTGAAAGAAAATGGGAGCACTTATCGGTTCATTACAAGTGTTAAAAGGATATATATGTAAGGGGAAAGTATTAAAGAAATAATAATAAAAGAAAGAAAAGAAAACTGAAAGAAAGGATTAATAAAAAGAAAAGGAAAAAGGTAAAACAAAATAAAAACAAATCAAAAAAAAAAAAAGAGAAAGCCCCCCCCCCCAGCCGGCCCAAACTGGGCCAAGTGGCCCAGCCGGCCCCCCCCCCCCAAACCCTAACGCCCTCCTGGCGCCACCCCCCCCTCGCCAACTCCCTCCCATTCCCACGCCGCCGCCGCCGCCAGCCCCCCTCGTGGGGGGCCCCACCCCCACGCCGCCACCTCACCCTCCACTCCCTCTCTCTCGGCCCCCCCACCCCCGAGATCCCGTCGCCCCCTCCACACCCCATCGCCCCATCTCCCTCCCACGACCGACACCTCCCCATCTCGCCCCTCCCTGGTCGCCCCTCATCCCACCGGCCGGCGGCCACCCCTCACCACGCCGGCGCCCCCCCCCCTCGGTCCCCCTCTCCCTGCCGGCGCGCCTCCCCTCCCCACCGGCGAGCCCGCCTCTCCACCTCCTCCTACCTCCCGCGGCGAGCCCCTCCTCCCCCCACGGCCACCAACGCCCGCCGGCCTCCTGCTCTGCACCGTCCTCCCCGCCGGTCCCTTCCCCGCCGGCCGGAGCTCATCGCCCCTCCAGATCCGGCGACCGAGCCCCTCCCGTCGGCGCTTCGGCCGGGGTCCTCACCGGCCACGGCGACCCCGTCACCGGGCCCCTCCCCGTCGGCCCTTCTCCGGTCCACCGCGACCTCCGCGCCACCGCCGGTAACCGCCACCTCGGGCTCCTCCTCGCCGGCGCTACACCGTCGGCCTCCTCGTCATCCTCCACAACGGCCACCCCGAGCCTCGCCGCCCCGTTCCCCGGCAACGCCGGTGAGCCCTTTTACGGGCTCCTCCCACCCTCTCCTTCAGTTTTCCGCCCCGGATCCGTTCCGGAGATTAGTTCCTTTTTCCGACGCCGTTGAGGTCTCGTAGGGTGGTGGAGTTTTGCCCCATTCCTCTCTGTTGAGAGATGAACAGATGAACATAGAGGGCAGAGATGAGTGTTGAGAGAAAAGATAAATGAAAAAGAATAAGTGGTGTATTAGATGCGTATGTATGTATGTATGTATGAGATGTGATGTATGTATTTGTGCATTTGGATAATTAGAGGAATACGGTATTTGCACGGATAAGTATCTAATAAAAATAAATGAGGAAATAACCTTAGGCCACTTACCGGTGGGGCCAATGCACCGCTGTCAATGACAGGGAGGCCCCACGCGATGATTAAAAATAATGTTTTCTTAAAATAGATAAATAAATAGATATTTAGTTAAAATAATTAATTAACATAATTAGAGTATGACACGTGGGTCCCTCGTTGAATTAATCTGATTAATAAATAATTAATCTTAAATAAAACTTGTGCCTATGACGTTCGGGACCCGCTGGTCAGTTGACCGGTCAAATGTGATGTCAGCCTGACATCGCGATGATGTCATAATAGGATTTTACTAAATCTTTTAAATCTGTTTTTAATTCTTAAATAATTAATAAAACTTTAAAAATTAATATTAAATAATCCGTAAGTCAGATCAAAATAATTTCAACATCAAAGTTGATCAGCAAAGCGAGACGAACCCGGATACACGGCCCGTTCGTCTGTCACGCGTCCCTAGCATAGCAAACATGGAACTTTTCCATCGTTTCCAGTGTAACCGGTAGTAGCCCGAGACCCGGAAAATATCGTCAGATATTCTTCCGACCCGTCTATGACGGATGTTGCTGCGTTAGCTCATGTCTAGCCTGCATATTTCCATGTCATGTTTTGTGTTGCATCGGTGCTATTATTTATTGTTTCTTCCCCCTCTTCTTACCGGTAGACCCCGAGACTGACGCTGCTGCCGGGTACATCTACGACCCTGCCGATCAGTCCTTTGCCGCAGAGCAGCAAGGCAAGCAAACCCCCTCTTGATCATTCCTATATCGCCTATGTCTTTCTTCCTACTGCTTGCATTAGTATTTTGCTACTGTTGTAGTTAGCTCCTATATCTGATGCATAGCCTGTTTTTGATGAACTGCTACTTTCAGTCCTGTACCTTTAACCTGCTTAGTATAGGTGGAGCAGTCATCTCCTCTGACCCCGTAGATCAGTTGCCCCGCTTGTTTCCAAATCTCGATCTCTGATCGACGAGCCAGACCCGACACAGCACGTTCACCCCCCTTCGTTGTACGACGCTACAGGGATACTATCGGGTACCGAGGGTGACACCTCGCTAAGTACTCCTGATGATATCTCTGTAGTATAGCTAGTCGGTCGTGGTTATCGAGGGTGATTCCTCTTTCACCATTCCCGTTGAAGCCTCTGTCGTGCAACCCCGCGAGTGTGGGACCCCGAGGGTGATTCCTCTAAGCCCACCTTGACGGGTACATCGTTCGGAATCCAACGAGGGTGATACCTCGGATTCCCCCCGATGTTACAACCACACAGTTACTCGACCATGTTACTGGGATCTTCGGTGATTAGTTGTAAGACGGGTGGATTCCCGCGAGACTGTGTTGTTGGCCTAATTAAAATGCTAATGGATTTGGGTATTTGATCTGGGTTGGTCGGAGACCTTTTCGCACTAACCGGCTACGCGGGGAGAATTATGGGTACTCGGCGTCGCGGTATCAGCCGAAGCTTTTCAGATGCCAGCAGTGTAGCGGCGCGCGCCCGAGTGGTCCCGAGATGCATCGCGCTTGTGATTAAGGGATGCTAGGACTGACGTCGGCCGCCCACGCCACGTGCAGGAGCGTGAAGGGGAACTGGGCCCATGAACCCTTTGTGCTTAGGATTTAGACCGGCGGGCTGGCCTCTCTGATTAGTCTTAGGTGGGGCTGCGACGTGTCGATATTCCGAGGCCGGGCAGGACCCAGAAAAGTTTGTCCGGCCAGAGTGTTATCGAGCGTGACGGGACATGTGGTGCACCCCTGCAGGGATGAAAATTAACTATTCGGATAGCCGTGTCCACGGTTACAGGACGACTTGGAGTTGTGCCCCGATCTTATACAACTACAATTGTTACTTAACTGGAATTAGTTTGCCTCGGGATTGCTTCCTCGCAGGGAGTCGAGGGAGGATCCTTAGGCGTGACCTCACTTTAATATTGCTGTAACAATATGACTATTATTTGTGTTCCCCCTGTTCTACTCTCGTCTATTGCTGCAAGACCCTGAAGATGCTAGTCTTCGATAGGACTAGGCCTTCTCCCTCTATTCTCGCATTGCTGCAGTCAGTCCACATATAAACCCCCTCCTTTGATACTGATGCATAATTAGACTAGTGCTGATGTAAGACTTGCGAGTACTTTGGATGAGTACTCACCGCTGCTTTGCTCCCCTCTTGTTCCCTCGATCCGTTTGCTGCGACCAGATGATGAAGCCCAGGAGATGGAGGTCCCCGCCACCGACGACTGCTACCCCGACGGTGCCTACTACTACGTGGAGGCCGCTGATGATCAGGAGTAGTTAGGAGGTTCCCAGGCAGGAGGCCTCGCCTCGTTCGATCGTTGTATCTTTTGTGCTAGCCTTCTCTAAGGCACCCCATGTTGTTTTATGTCTGTACTCAGATATTTGTTGCTTCCGCTGACTCGTGTGCTTATCGAGCTTTCGTATTCTAGCCCTCGAGGCCCCTGGCTTGTAATATGAAGCTGATGTTATTTTATTTGTGTCTAGAGTTGTGTTGTGATATCTCCCCGTGAGTCCTTGGGTTTGATCGTACGCATTTGCGTGTATGATTAGCGTACGATTAAGCCGAGGGCGTCACAAGTTGGTATCAGAGCCAACTGCCTGTAGGTAGCCCCCTTTCCAACTCCTTGGCCGAAGTTGAGTCTAGTGTTTGAAAAACTTACTAACACTGATGTTGTGGCTTACGGGCCCACATCTCAATTGGGTGGTATTAGTATCTTTTACTCCTTTTCTATACTCTGGGCTCTACTTTCTCTTCTCTTTCGGGTCAAAGATTTTACTAACTCTAACATTAGGTTCTCGAATCACATCAATCCGGAGCGCTGGACTATCTACTCTTTTTCTCCTGAATATGTATTACACACACTGTCATTGACATCCGTCAATCTTATTTTCAGATGCGTCCCGCAAGACAGCACGTGCGCCTGACACAGGCCACCGAGACGACTGGGTTCCCGGCCATTTTGGTCGATCTCCTGACCAGGCTGGGATATCGCTGGTACCCCGAGTACACTGTGTTCGAGGATTTCCGCGAGTACAACCAGTACCAGTACCAGGCTGAGGTTCGCATCTTCGACCAGAGGGGCGGTGAGACCCTCGAGCGCCACGTGTTCTGTGGTATTGGAGTGTCGGTCGAGATGGCCGTCCACGATGCGGCCTACATCGCCATCACCCGACTCCGTGGAGCGTACCCTCACCTGGAGGAGAGCCCTTTCAGATACATCCCGCATGCTCCTGCTGGGGATGAGACTGGGTCTGATCTCACTGCCTACGCTTCTGACGTTCGGGAGCGCAACGACCGTTCCTACGTCGCTGTCTGCGCCCCCTACGTGACGCGTCGGTACGACGCGCGGATTCTGGTGCAGTACACTGAGGCAATGGATCGTGCTTTCCGAGCTCTGACTGTGGAGTTGTATGCTACGCGCGCTCGTCTTTACGACGCGTTGACAGAGCTGCAGCCATCACACTGTCCGAGGGTTCCACCTATGCGCATCCGCGAGCCGAGCAGGACAGAGCTACCATCAGCTCTCGAGTGGACTGATGTTGGGGGTAGAACCCCTGCACTTGGACCTCAGCTGCTCGACTGGATGCGGTACCCTCATCAGAGTCACAACGGGACACAGGGTCCTGTCCCTACCTTCTATCACCGCCAGCTACCAGGATTCGATCGTCCTCTCCGACGTTGATGTAGCCTTATCGCTACATCTCGTTGTGGTACTCTTCCACCGCGTGCCTGCGCGCCGCCTACTGAGTCTAGGGTATCGTCAAATGCGTCCGGGCTATCGCCAAATTTCGAGTTTTTAATCGTTAGTCTGTAATTGAACTTATGTATGGGTCTGTATGTCGAACTCAACTACTATGGAGTATCTATCGCTTTTCCCTTTCATTATGCTTGATTACTTCATGAATGCGTGCGATGCCTTTCGATTACTTTAAGCTAAACTACCCCTGCTAAATATTTAACAGGATGGTTAGACCAGCTGGCCGCCCGCGTGGCCGTGCCAACGATGCACCACCCCCGCCTCCTGAGTATATGGCGGGGATGATCCAACAGTTTGAGCTGAACCGCCAGTTTATGCAAGGGCTCATGGATCAGTTCCAAAGGCCGAACATGAACCAACCACAAGGCGTGACACTGCAAGACTTCTGTCGTCTCAACCCTGCGATCTACCGCAGCTCAACTCAGCCTCTAGATGCTGATGACTGGCTCCGTGACATTTCTTATGAGCTAGAGTCTGCCAATGTGCCCCTGGCGAGCTATGTCAACTTTGCCGCATACTTTCTGAAGGGTCCCGCTGCTCAATGGTGGGACAGCCACAGGCGCTCTCAGCCCGTTGGAGCTATCATCACTTGGGAAGAGTTCAAGGCTGCTTTCCGTGCTCGATACATTCCCCAGGGAATCATGGACCGGAAGAAGCGTGAGTTCCGCAACTTAGTCCAGGGCAACAAGACTGTGGATGCTTATCAGCGGGAATTTCTGGAATTATCTCGCTATGCTGAAGAAGACATTGCGACTGATGCACGCAGGCAGGAGAAGTTCCGTGGAGGCCTCCACCCTGATATCAAGCTGACACTCCTCGTTCAGGACTATGCTGATTTCGCCACCCTCGTGAACAAGGCTATTCAGGTTCAGACTGGTCTGCAGGAATACAAAGATAGCAGCAAGCGCAACCGTGACATGGGCTCATCTTCGGGCTCATCTGCACAGAAGCGGAAGATCTGGATTCCCAACAACATGTACCATGCACCTGCTCCTACTCCGAGGCCGTCCTATGCTGCACCTCGCCTGCCTCCTCCACCGCCTAGGCAGCCGAGGCTCCCAGCTCCACCGCCTCGAGTTCCTCCTTCCCGTCCTGAGGACGGGTTGTGCTTCAAGTGTGGCCGTCCAGGTCACCGTGCTAGAGACTGCAGGCAAAATCAGAATCAGCTGGCACTTCCCGCAACTGGCCGTGGCAACAACCAGAACCGCAACTTCAACACTAAGCCTGCTTATGTTCGTGGTCAGGCCAACAACATTGATATGGGTCAAGCTCAAGACCAGCCTGCTACCGTGATGGGTACACTTCTCGTTAACTCAGTACCTGCTTCTGTATTGTTTGATACAGGAGCATCGCATTCCTTTATGTCGGAAAATTTTGCATACATGCATGACATTAGGAGCGAAGAGATGAACCTCCCGATAGTGGTAAACACCCCTGGGGGCGAATGTCGAACCTCTGTGGTTTGCCCCCATGTTCCAGTTGAAATTGAAGGATTAGAATTCCTTGCCAACCCCATCCTACTAAAGTCATCCAACATTGATCTCATATTGGGGATGGACTGGTTGAAGGCTCATACGGCATCGATCGTTTGTGCCACCAAAACCGTCCACCTCCTACACCCTTCAGATGAACTAGTAAGCTACCATGCTCGTCTCGTCCGTAATGCTGAGGCACGGCTGTATGCCTTGAATGCATTAAATGCGTCGCCTCTTGGAGGGATTGAAAACATTCCAGTGGTCCGAGAATTCCAAGATGTCTTTTCCAGAAGAACTTCCGGGGATTCCCCCTGCTCGAGCTGTCGAGTTTGTCATTGACTTGGTACCCGGTACCACTCCTATTGCCAAGCGCCCTTATAAAATGCCACCACATGAACTCCTTGAACTTAAGCAAGAAATTGACAACTCGCTCCGTCTGGGTTTCATCCGTCCGAGTTCCTCTGCTTGGGGAGCACCTTCTCTCTTTGTTAAGAAGAAGGATGGGACAAATCGATTGGTCCAAGACTATCGTCCTATCAACCAGGCCACTATTCAAAACAAATATCCTCTCCCTCGGATAAATGATTTGTATGATCAACTTGCTGGTTCCACCGTTTTCTCTAAGCTCGACTTGAGATTGGGATACCACCAGATCCGTGTTCGCAAGGAGGATATTCCAAAGACCGCCTTTGTTACTCGATATGGATCATACGAGTACACCGTCATGTCCTTCGGCTTAACCAATGCACCGGCAACCTTCTCTCGACTGATGAATTATATATTCATGGACTACCTCGACAAATTTGTCGTGGTATATCTGGATGATATTCTGGTGTTTTCGAAGAACAAAGAAGAGCATGCTGAACATCTTCGTCTTGTACTGGATAAGCTTTGGGAGCATAAACTCTATGCGAAGTATTCCAAATGTGAGTTCTGGCTAGACGAAGTGACTTACCTTGGTCATGTGATTTCCAAGGATGGTATTGCGGTCAACCCCGAACGAATTCAAGCTATTCTTGATTGGACTCCCCCGAAGAATGTCAAGCAAGTCAGAAGTTTTCTCGGACTCGCCAGCTATTGCCGTCGATTCGTCGAGAACTTCTCCAAGATTGCAAAGCCCTTAACCAACCTGCTTCACAAAGGTGTTAAGTATGAATGGACTGATAAATGTCAGGAAAGTTTCCAGGCACTCAAGGACAAACTAACGTCCGCTCCAGTACTTGCTCCTCCAGATACGAAAAGGGATTTCGTCATATACTGTGATGCTTCTCGTCAAGGAATAGGTTGTGTCCTAATGCAGGATCGCAAGGTGATCGCTTATGCTTCACGTCAACTGCGTGCTCATGAAGAGAACTACCCAGTTCATGATCTCGAGCTTGCCGCAGTCATTCATGCATTGAAGGAATGGCGACAATACCTTGTCGG
Organism: Hordeum vulgare subsp. vulgare; assembly: GCF_904849725.1. Classification (NCBI taxonomy): domain Eukaryota; kingdom Viridiplantae; phylum Streptophyta; class Magnoliopsida; order Poales; family Poaceae; genus Hordeum; species Hordeum vulgare. Next base: position 10,598,349 of record NC_058523.1, on the reverse strand, counting down.
TAATCGCTGTGAAATCTACACCGACCATCAAAGTTTGAAGTACTTGTTCACTCAACCGGAGCTGAACCTGCGTCAACAAAGATGGATGGAGCGTATAGCAGATTTTGACTGTAGTATATCATATACCCCTGGCAAGGCTAATGTAATGGCTGATGCCTTAAGTCGCAAGTCATACTGCAACCACCTCCAGGTTCATCAGGTTCACGATCGTCTGCAAGAGGAATTCCGTAAGCTGAACCTCCACATTGTTCCTCAGGGTTACCTTGTTCCGCCTCCTGAAGAGTATCAAAAGATGAACCTTCGTGTTGTTAATCAGGGTTCCCTCAGTAACCTAGTGGTTGAACCAGATCTTGTGAGCTCCATAAAGAATATACAAAACTTTGACGATGATGTCGACAGGATTAAGAGCTATATTGCAAAGGGTAAACCCTCCTTTTTCACTGTTGATGAAGGTGGCGCCTTGTATTTCAAGGGTCGCCTATTCGTCCCAAATAAGAAGGAAAATCTCAGGATGACTGGGAAGGTGATGGAAGAAGCTCATGACACACCATTGTCTATTCACCCGGGTAGTACCAAGATGTACCAAGACATCCGGCAAAGATTCTGGTGGCCCAATATGAAACAAGACATTGCACGCTATGTGGCAGAATGTGATATATGCCGGCGTATCAAAGCAGAACACCAAAAGCCTGCTGGAACTCTGCAACCTATCTCTATTCCCGAGTGGAAATGGGATCACGTTGAAATGGACTTCGTCACTGGTTTTCCCAGGTCTCAGAAAGGTAATGATGCTATTCTTGTCGTCATTGATCGACTGTCCAAAGTTGCACATTTCCTGGCCGTCAAAGAAACGATTAATGCTAGTCAGCTGGCAGATCTTTATATGTCAAGAGTTGTTTCACTTCACGGTATTCCGTTGGTAATCAGTTCGGACCGTGGCAGCTTGTTTACTTCAAAATTCTGGGAAAGTTTTCAAAAGGCTATGGGAACTCATCTGTCCTTCAGCACTGCATTTCATCCTCAATCCCAGGGACAAGTTGAACGAGTCAACCAAATTCTCGAGGACATGCTTCGAGCTTGTGTCATTTCTTTCGGTAAGAAATGGGAGGAATCTCTCCCGTATGCCGAGTTCTCGTACAACAATAGCTATCAAGCTAGTCTGAAGATGGCCCCTTTCGAAGTATTGTATGGGCGAAGGTGTCGAACTCCTCTGAATTGGTCAGAAACTGGGGAACGATCACTCTTCGGTCCGGATATTATTCAACATGCCGAAGATCAAGTCCGCATTATTCATGAGAATCTGAAGGCTGCTCAGTCTCGTCAGAAGAGTCAGTATGACCGTCATCATCAAGATATGGTCTATCAACCTGGCGAAAAGGCTTATCTTCGTGTCACACCAATGAGAGGTGCACACCGTTTCGGAATCAAGGGCAAGTTAGCTCCTCGTTATATTGGTCCTTTCACTGTTCTCGAAAGGCGTGGAAGAGTGGCGTACCAATTGGAACTGCCGGCGAACCTTTCTCAGGTTCACGATGTCTTCCATGTTTCTCAGCTCCGTCGCTGCTTCAAGGACCCTATTCGAGCAGTGGATCACGATATGCTAGAGCTACAACAAGACCTCTCTTATAAAGAGCATCCGGTCCGCATTCTCGACCAAGCTGAACGTAAGACTCGTCGCAAGGTCACTAAGTTCCTTAAGGTGCAGTGGTCAAATCACTCTGAAGATGAAGCCACTTGGGAACGCGAGGATCATCTTCGTGATGAATACCCCGGGCTCTTTCCCTCTACCTCTTAATTCTCGGGACGAGAATTCTTGTTAGTAGGGGAGAATTGTGACATCCTCGACTTTTGCTACAGTGATTATTGTAATTAAGCTACAGTGATCAATCGCTAACGATGCCACGTCATCGGATTCCCATCTCGGACCCGCGTAGATTCGCGTCTGTCCGGATCGATGATTTGAAAGAAAATGGGAGCACTTATCGGTTCATTACAAGTGTTAAAAGGATATATATGTAAGGGGAAAGTATTAAAGAAATAATAATAAAAGAAAGAAAAGAAAACTGAAAGAAAGGATTAATAAAAAGAAAAGGAAAAAGGTAAAACAAAATAAAAACAAATCAAAAAAAAAAAAAAAGAGAAAGCCCCCCCCCCCCCAGCCGGCCCAAACTGGGCCAAGTGGCCCAGCCGGCCCCCCCCAAACCCTAACGCCCTCCTGGCGCCACCCCCCCTCGCCAACTCCCTCCCATTCCCACGCCGCCGCCCCCGCCAGCCCCCCTCGTGGGGGGCCCCACCCCCACGCCGCCACCTCACCCTCCACTCCCTCTCTCTCGGCCCCCCCACCCCCGAGATCCCGTCGCCCCCTCCACACCCCATCGCCCCATCTCCCTCCCACGACCGACACCTCCCCATCTCGCCCCTCCCTGGTCGCCCCTCATCCCACCGGCCGGCGGCCACCCCTCACCACGCCGGCGGCCCCCCCCCTCGGTCCCCCTCTCCCTGCCGGCGCGCCTCCCCTCCCCGCCGGCGAGCCCGCCTCTCCACCTCCTCCTACCTCCCGCGGCGAGCCCCTCCTCCCCCCACGGCCACCAACGCCCGCCGGCCTCCTGCTCTGCACCGTCCTCCCCGCCGGTCCCTTCCCCGCCGGCCGGAGCTCATCGCCCCTCCAGATCCGGCGACCGAGCCCCTCCCCGTCGGCGCTTCGGCCGGGGTCCTCACCGGCCACGGCGACCCCGTCACCGGGCCCCTCCCCGTCGGCCCTTCTCCGGTCCACCGCGACCTCCGCGCCACCGCCGGTAACCGCCACCTCGGGCTCCTCCTCGCCGGCGCTACACCGTCGGCCTCCTCGTCATCCTCCACAACGGCCACCCCGAGCCTCGCCGCCCCGTTCCCCGGCAACGCCGGTGAGCCCTTTTACGGGCTCCTCCCACCCTCTCCTTCAGTTTTCCGCCCCGGATCCGTTCCGGAGATTAGTTCCTTTTTCCGACGCCGTTGAGGTCTCGTAGGGTGGTGGAGTTTTGCCCCATTCCTCTCTGTTGAGAGATGAACAGATGAACATAGAGGGCAGAGATGAGTGTTGAGAGAAAAGATAAATGAAAAAGAATAAGTGGTGTATTAGATGCGTATGTATGTATGTATGTATGAGATGTGATGTATGTATTTGTGCATTTGGATAATTAGAGGAATACGGTATTTGCACGGATAAGTATCTAATAAAAATAAATGAGGAAATAACCTTAGGCCACTTACCGGTGGGGCCAATGCACCGCTGTCAATGACAGGGAGGCCCCACGCGATGATTAAAAATAATGTTTTCTTAAAATAGATAAATAAATAGATATTTAGTTAAAATAATTAATTAACATAATTAGAGTATGACACGTGGGTCCCTCGTTGAATTAATCTGATTAATAAATAATTAATCTTAAATAAAACTTGTGCCTATGACGTTCGGGACCCGCTGGTCAGTTGACCGGTCAAATGTGATGTCAGCCTGACATCGCGATGATGTCATAATAGGATTTTACTAAATCTTTTAAATCTGTTTTTAATTCTTAAATAATTAATAAAACTTTAAAAATTAATATTAAATAATCCGTAAGTCAGATCAAAATAATTTCAACATCAAAGTTGATCAGCAAAGCGAGACGAACCCGGATACACGGCCCGTTCGTCTGTCACGCGTCCCTAGCATAGCAAACATGGAACTTTTCCATCGTTTCCAGTGTAACCGGTAGTAGCCCGAGACCCGGAAAATATCGTCAGATATTCTTCCGACCCGTCTATGACGGATGTTGCTGCGTTAGCTCATGTCTAGCCTGCATATTTCCATGTCATGTTTTGTGTTGCATCGGTGCTATTATTTATTGTTTCTTCCCCCTCTTCTTACCGGTAGACCCCGAGACTGACGCTGCTGCCGGGTACATCTACGACCCTGCCGATCAGTCCCTTGCCGCAGAGCAGCAAGGCAAGCAAACCCCCTCTTGATCATTCCTATATCGCCTATGTCTTTCTTCCTACTGCTTGCATTAGTATTTTGCTACTGTTGTAGTTAGCTCCTATATCTGATGCATAGCCTGTTTTTGATGAACTGCTACTTTCAGTCCTGTACCTTTAACCTGCTTAGTATAGGTGGAGCAGTCATCTCCTCTGACCCCGTAGATCAGTTGCCCCGCTTGTTTCCAAATCTCGATCTCTGATCGACGAGCCAGACCCGACACAGCACGTTCACCCCCCTTCGTTGTACGACGCTACAGGGATACTATCGGGTACCGAGGGTGACACCTCGCTAAGTACTCCTGATGATATCTCTGTAGTATAGCTAGTCGGTCGTGGTTATCGAGGGTGATTCCTCTTTCACCATTCCCGTTGAAGCCTCTGTCGTGCAACCCCGCGAGTGTGGGACCCCGAGGGTGATTCCTCTAAGCCCACCTTGACGGGTACATCGTTCGGAATCCAACGAGGGTGATACCTCGGATTCCCCCCGATGTTACAACCACACAGTTACTCGACCATGTTACTGGGATCTTCGGTGATTAGTTGTAAGACGGGTGGATTCCCGCGAGACTGTGTTGTTGGCCTAATTAAAATGCTAATGGATTTGGGTATTTGATCTGGGTTGGTCGGAGACCTTTTCGCACTAACCGGCTACGCGGGGAGAATTATGGGTACTCGGCGTCGCGGTATCAGCCGAAGCTTTTCAGATGCCAGCAGTGTAGCGGCGCGCGCCCGAGTGGTCCCGAGATGCATCGCGCTTGTGATTAAGGGATGCTAGGACTGACGTCGGCCGCCCACGCCACGTGCAGGAGCGTGAAGGGGAACTGGGCCCATGAACCCTTTGTGCTTAGGATTTAGACCGGCGGGCTGGCCTCTCTGATTAGTCTTAGGTGGGGCTGCGACGTGTCGATATTCCGAGGCCGGGCAGGACCCAGAAAAGTTTGTCCGGCCAGAGTGTTATCGAGCGTGACGGGACATGTGGTGCACCCCTGCAGGGATGAAAATTAACTATTCGGATAGCCGTGTCCACGGTTACAGGACGACTTGGAGTTGTGCCCCGATCTTATACAACTACAATTGTTACTTAACTGGAATTAGTTTGCCTCGGGATTGCTTCCTCGCAGGGAGTCGAGGGAGGATCCTTAGGCGTGACCTCACTTTAATATTGCTGTAACAATATGACTATTATTTGTGTTCCCCCTGTTCTACTCTCGTCTATTGCTGCAAGACCCTGAAGATGCTAGTCTTCGATAGGACTAGGCCTTCTCCCTCTATTCTCGCATTGCTGCAGTCAGTCCACATATAAACCCCCTCCTTTGATACTGATGCATAATTAGACTAGTGCTGATGTAAGACTTGCGAGTACTTTGGATGAGTACTCACCGCTGCTTTGCTCCCCTCTTGTTCCCTCGATCCGTTTGCTGCGACCAGATGATGAAGCCCAGGAGATGGAGGTCCCCGCCACCGACGACTGCTACCCCGACGGTGCCTACTACTACGTGGAGGCCGCTGATGATCAGGAGTAGTTAGGAGGTTCCCAGGCAGGAGGCCTCGCCTCGTTCGATCGTTGTATCTTTTGTGCTAGCCTTCTCTAAGGCACCCCATGTTGTTTTATGTCTGTACTCAGATATTTGTTGCTTCCGCTGACTCGTGTGCTTATCGAGCTTTCGTATTCTAGCCCTCGAGGCCCCTGGCTTGTAATATGAAGCTGATGTTATTTTATTTGTGTCTAGAGTTGTGTTGTGATATCTCCCCGTGAGTCCTTGGGTTTGATCGTACGCATTTGCGTGTATGATTAGCGTACGATTAAGCCGAGGGCGTCACATGTAGGCCTCACAGGAACAACTTCTTGCGTTGCGCTACTTTCCTGTTCGAGAGGGGGTGTAATTACCTCATCAAGTTCTACCTTCCTCCCACTTACTTCTTTCGAGAGAAACTCTTTCTCTAGAAAGGATCCGCTCTTGGCAACAAAGGTTTTACCTTCGGATCTAAGATAGAAGGTATACCCAATAGTTTCCTTAGGGTATCCTATGAATACGCATTTCTCCGCTTTGGGTTCGAGCTTTTCTGGTTGAAGTTTCTTCACATAAGCATCGCAGCCCCAAACTTTAAGAAACGACAACTTAGGTTTCTTGCCAAACCATAGTTCATACGGTGTCGTCTCAACGGATTTAGACGGTGCCCTATTTAAAGTGAATGCTGCAGTTTCTAATGGGTATCCCCAAAATGATAGCGGCAAGTCGGTGAGAGACATCATAGATCGTACCATATCTAATAAGGTGCGATTACGACGTTCAGACACTCCGTTGCGCTGCGGTGTGCCAGGCGGCGTTAGTTGTGAAACGATTCCACACTTTCTTAGGTGTGTGCCAAACTCGTGACTCAAATATTCTCCTCCACGATCAGATCGTAGACATTTTATTTTTCTGTCACGTTGATTCTCAACCTCACTCTGAAATTCCTTGAACTTTTCAAACGTCTCAGATTTGTGCTTCATCAAGTAGATATACCCATACCTACTCAAATCATCGGTGAGAGTGAGAACATAACGATAACCACCGCGAGCTTCAACGTTCATTGGACCACACACATCAATATGTATTATTTCCAATAAGTCGGTGGCTCTCTCCATTATTCCTGAGAATGGAGTCTTAGTCATCTTGCCCATGAGGCACGGTTCGCATGTGTCAAATGATTCAAAGTCAAGAGACTCTAGCAGTCCATCAGTATGGAGCTTCTTCATGCGCTTAACGCCGATATGACCAAGGCGGCAGTGCCACAAGTATGTGGGACTATCGTTATCAACTTTGCATCTTTTGGTACTCACACTATGAATATGTGTAACATCACGATCGAGATTCATCAAGAATAAACCATTCACCAGCGGAGCATGACCATAAAACATATCACTCATATAAATAGAACAACCATTATTCTCTGACTTAAATGAGTAGCCGTCTCGCATTAAGCAAGACCCTGATACAATGTTCATGCTTAAAGCTGGTACTAAATAACAATTATTAAGGTTTAAAACTAATCCCGACGGTAGATGTAGAGGTAGCGTGCCGACGGCAATCACATCGACCTTTGAACCATTCCCGACGCGCATCGTCACCTCGTCCTTGGCCAGTCTCCGCTTATTCCGCAGTTCCTGCTTTGAGTTGCAAATGTGAGCAACAGCACCGGTATCAAATACCCAGGAGCTACTACGAGCGCTGGTAAGGTACACATCAATAACATGTATATCACATATACCTTTAACGTTGTCGGCCTTCTTGTCCGCTAAGTATTTGGGGCAGTTCCGCTTCCAGTGACCTTTTCCCTTGCAGTAGAAGCACTCAGTCTCAGGCTTGGGTCCGTTCTTTTTCTTCTTCCCGGCATCTGGCTTACCGGGCGTGGCAACAGCTCTGCCGTCTTTCTTGAAGTTCTTCTTACCCTTGCCTTTCTTGAAACTAGTGGTCTTGTTGACCATCAACACTTGATGCTCCTTCTTGATTTCTACTTCTGCAGACTTGAGCATCGAGTACAACTCGGGAATGGTTTTCTCCATCCCTTGCATGTTGTAGTTAAGCACAAAGCCTTTGTAGCTTGGTGGGAGAGACTGGAGGATTCTGTCAATGATAGCATCATCCGGAAGTTCGACTCCAAGTGAAGTCAGACGACCGTGTAACCCAGACATTTTGAGTATGTGCTCACTGACAGAACTGTTCTCCTCCATCTTACAGCTGAAGAACTTGTCGGAGACTTCATACCTCTCGACACGGGCATGAGCTTGAAAAACTAGCTTCAGCTCTTGGAACATCTCATATGCCCCGTGTTGCTCAAAACGTCTTTGGAGCCCCGTTTCTAGACTGTATAACATGCCACACCTGACCAAAGAGTAGTCATCACTTCGCGCTTGCCAGACGTTTAGAACGTCCTGGGCTGCTTGCGGAGCGGGAGGGTCACCTAGCGGCGCATTAAGGACATAAGCCTTTTTAGCTGCTTCAAGGATGAGCTTCAGGTTGCGAACCCAGTCCGCATAGTTGCTACCATCATCTTTCAGCTTGTTTTTCTCTAGGAATGCGTTGAAGTTGAGGTTGACGTTGGACATCTACAATATTTATAAAGACAACTTTTAGACTAAGTTCATGACAATTAAGTTCATTTAATCAAATTAAGTATGAACTCCCACTTAAATCGACATCCCTCTAGTCATCTAAGTGATACATGATCCATGTTGACTAACCCGTGTTCGATCATCACGTGAGACGGACTAGTCACCATGGTGAGCAACTTCATGCTGATCGTATTCAACCATACGACTCATGTTCGACCTTTCGGTCTCTTGTATTCGAGGTCATGTCTGTACATGCTAAGCTCGTCGAGTCAACCTAAGTGTTTCGCGTGTGTAAATCTGGCTTACACCCGTTGTATGCGAACGTTAGAATCTATCACACCCGATCATCACGTGGTGCTTCGAGACAACGAACCTTCGCAACGGTGCACACTTAGGGGAATACGTTCTCGAAATTTTAAGAGGGATCATCTTATTATGCTACCGTCGTTTTAAGCAATAAGATGTAAAACATGATAAACATCACAATGCAATCATATAGTGACATGATATGGCCATTATCATCTTTGCTCTTTCGATCTCCATCTTCAGGCATTGCATGATCATCATCGTCACCGGCGTGACACCATGATCTCCATCATCATGATCTCCATCATCGTGTCTACGTGAAGTCGTCACGCCAACTACTACTATCACTACTACTATGGCTAACCGTTAGCAATGAAGTAAAAGTAGCAAGCACAAGGCGTTGCATCTCATACAATAAATTAAGACAACTCCTATGGCTCCTACCGGTTGTCATACTCATCGACATGCAAGTCGTGAATCCTATTACAATAACATGATCATCTCATACATCATACATGCAACATCACAACTTTGGCCATATCACATCACATGTCAAACCCTGCAAAAACAAGTTAGACGTCCTCTAATTGTTCTTGCAAGTTTTACGTGGCTGATTTGGGTTTCTAGCAAGAACGCCTTCTTACCTACGTGACAGCCACAACGATGATATGCCAAAGCTATTTACCCTTCATAAGGACCCTTTTCATCAAATCCAATCCGACTAGAGTAGGAGAGACAGACACCCGCTAGCCACCTTTATGCACAATGTGCATGTCTGTCGGTGGAACCAGTCTAACGTAAGCGTACGTGTAAGGTCGGTCCGGGCCGCTTCATCCCACAATACCGCCGGAAAAGAATAAGACTAGTAACGGCAAGCAAATTGATAAACCATCGCCCACAACTTTTGTGTTCTACTCGTGCATAGAATCTACGCGTAGAAAACCTGGCTCGGATGCCCAGGTCGCCCTTGCCCTCCATCCCCCTAAAAAATGGGAGAGATTTTCCGATTTTACGGCATGACTGTTAAATTTAGGTGAGTTGTACGAGAGCTACTTTTGTGAGTTCATGTAATCTTCCTTCCCTGAATATTTGTATATAATTTTTAATTAAAGAATATAGATAGTGCGTTAGTACCCACCAGTACTCAGTGACACGCGTGACCGATGTTAGTGAGGGCCAGGCGACACAAGGCTGCGTGCGAGCGGGTGGTGGTGTTGGTGCAGGACGGTCGACGGCGAGGGGAGGGGGTGCATGGCTGCGGGCGGCGATGAGGGTCGGTCCGGGTTGCATGATGGTGGTGGCACCGTACGGCAGCGAGACGGGTATGGTGCCAGGACGCGGGGCCCCATGACTATCTATTATATCACCATAATAAGTCAAACAATTACACATCAAACTCAAATTCTTCAAAATATTCAAAAACAAAATTATACCAAATTTAATTCGACATTCAAAACCAAATTCTAATTCAAACAAAACCGACGCTTCCCTGCTACGGTGACTCAAGCGGCGCCCAAACCCTAGCCGCCGGGGGCACGCGCTCCATCCTCTCCACCCTCCGTCGCCGTCGGGGGACGCCGCTGGGCAAACGCTCGGGGGGCCGATGGCAGTGGCGGAGGCATCCCTATCTCCTGTGTCCCAGGGGTGGTGCGGGCCCCTACACGCGGGGAGGCATGGCCGATCTGTGGAGCGACGATGATGGTTGCGTCGACGACGGCGGTGGCCGAACCTGCCTCGGGCGGCGGCTGCTACAGGCACGTCAGGTTGGCCGGACACGGCCAGCGACATGCGGCGGTTGGCCTGGTTCGGAGGGCGGCGACGGGCTATGTGGTGACGGCTCGTCATCCAACTTTAGATGTGCGGCGGTATGGAGGGCCTGGTGGATTGCTCGGCGGACTCCGATCATATCTATTCTGGCCGGTGCAATAGGCATTGGCGGTCATCTCCTCCGTCGGAGGTGGTCGGCCTGAGACTGGATGGTTGGATCTTGCGATCTGTCATCCAGTCCTAGCTGCGAGTCAGGAAGACATAGTTGCCGGTGAAAACCGAGCCGATGGCAGGCTATGGCGGCGTTCTACGTCGTTACCTTGATGAAGGCATCGTCGTGTAACTACTGTTGACCCACTCGTAATGCTCCGGGGGAAATCCTAGGATCTGGTCTTCCAAATCGGACGATGGAGGCACTACGGTGTCGTGCCTCTCTTGGGAGCATCGTTTCTGGAGCAGCCCTGGAAGACAGAGGAAGGCGGTGGAGCAGCTTCGTCTTGATCGGACCTTCGGTGGAGATGTCAAGTCATGCGTGGCCGATGGGTGCTACGCTGTGTCATGCCTGCTCGGCAGGTGCTACGCACGATAGATCTTCCCGAGCCTTCATGTAAGGATGGACGAGCGCAGGACGGTGACGTCGTTGGTCGCCGTGGTGGCGTTGATGGATGGATGGACTGTCATGGGTGATACAGATCTCTTTCCTGAAGATGGGGTAGTGATTCGATGATGATGGCGGCTTGTAGAACGTGTGCAAGTGGTATACGCTTTAGGTTTGCTGCATCGTTTGTTTTTCCGATACATTATAGGGATGGATCGGTGATGACAACGGTTTTTGATATGTAGAGTGAGAGCACTCAACATTATCATGTTTGTAAGTGTGAGTGTTGGCTTCGGGTGGCTTGATGTATGACCTTGCCAGATCATGATGGAATAATTAATAAAAATGGATGTATGCATCAATTGATGCAGAGGCCGGGGTTGAACCTCCTTTTCTAAAACAAATGAAGTGCCCACACATGCTCAAGTAGATCATCGTGGAGTTGTTCATGACCACCATCGTCTACAATCCATTGATGCACGTCTAGAAATCTTTGCAATCCCCCATTCATCCTTCTCTGGCTCAACTGGTCGCATATACATTTTGTTCCCCTCATTCTCATAGCTTTCTTCCGCCGGTTGTTCCCTCCCATCCTCTATGAACATGTTATGCAATATGACGCACGCGGTCATGAAGCGCCACATGTTTTTTTTATGCCAATAGTGATCTATACCACGAACGATTGCAAAACGAGCTTGGAGGACCCCGAATGCATGCACATCATTTCTACATGCTTCTTTCTCCTAGCAAAGTGAGTATTCTTGTTGCCTTGATGCTTTGAAATTATCTTCGCAAAAATTGCCCATGTCGGATCCATCAACAAGATAATATACCATGTTGTATTGCCGGCCATTAATTTCAAAATTCACAGCAGGTTCCTCGCCAACAGAAAGCCTTGAAAAAGGATGAGATCTTTGCAGAACTTTCAGGTCATTGTTAGATCCTAGCATTCAAGAATATGAATGCCATTAGATGACACGAATTCTAGAATTATAGTTGCATCCTTATCTTTTCCTTGAACTGTACATGCTATGCAGTAGGGCAAAACTTCCACTTTCAATGCATGCAATTGATACTTTCAAGCATTCATAGAAAGCCTTTTGATGAACCCGTCTTAAGAATTCTTATCGTGTCCGCTTCATTTGGAGCTCGAAAATATTCTTCTCCAAATATCTCAATGATGGACTTCATAAATTCTGGTCATGGTATGAAAATATGAAAATATTCCACATATGAAACTGTGTGTGTTGGTCGTGTCATTAATTGGTTAGGATCTTTAGGAGTTGATCACGTGAGCTCTTGTATTCGGTAGGATTTTCTTCTTGTTTGAGAGGTAAGGTAATCTTAATATATATGCACTGACTTTTTTATTCAATCAGGGTATGATCCGGTACAGCGGAAGACCAACTGCTCTAGGTTGTGTGGGGAAATCAGTGTCCCTTTCCCATTTGGCCTAGAGGACGGTTGTTCTGCAAGGATGTCATTTCAGCTCAATTGTACAAATTCATCTTTGTCTACCCTCCAGTTTCTTAACATGAACGGCGATACAGGAGAGATCACTTATGTAAAGTCTATAAATATCATGAAGGGGCTAGTGAATGTTAAATACAGCTTATACCAAGAAGAGTACCTTTCGGTGAGTGTACCTCAAGATCCAGACCACTATGTTGCCTCCGCAGGTGTAGTACCACAACAGTGGGCCGTAGCCAATTTAACATGCCCCGAGGCACAGGCGAATAAGACCGGATATGCATGTGTCAGCATGAATAGCGAATGCTTGGCTGTCAACTCCGAACGATACTATTATGGTTACCGTTGCACATGTATGGACGGTTTTGATGGGAATCCATATATCTCCGATGGGTGCAAAGGTACACACTGCATCTCTCTGCCTCCTCCTCTGTTCTGCATCTGGATATATAAACGACGTCTCTTTGTTAGGGAACTCTCATAATGAATGGGTGATCGCACACCTTTTAGAGAAGTGATACCTTTATATCTCCAAACAATCTCAAAGTAAAAAAATATAGATATGCAAAAACGCGCTCAAGCTCGACCTCTATATAGACTTTGTGCACATGGTAACCTGTAAATAAGTTGTCTATGAACAAAGATCTGTATGGGTACATTCTATATTTTCTTAATGCCCCTAATATTCAAATTACATTAAGCTCAAATAACCTATGGTAGTATTACATGCAGGCACTAATGGGAAACCTAATTACAATACTTATGTATTTTAATCTTACGTTATATATACTTATTGTTGCAGATGTTGACGAGTGCAACACACCAGGCACATGTAATGGGACTTGTCATAATACCGAAGGAGGTCACTATTGCACCGAATGTCCTAGTAATACAGTGTATGACGCTGCATTAAAGATGTGCGCATCGACCAAAAAACAAAATCTGGTACTAGGTGAGTCCATGGTACAACCAATTTCACATAATGAGCTCCATAAAATCCTGAACAGTAATGACGGGCATAATCATTACAGGTATCGCCATTGGCATTGGCGTTGGTTTTGGAATTATACTTCTCATGTCAATTGTAATATTACTCATCCGTAGATGGAAAAAAGACATCAAGAAGAAACTGCGAAGAAAGCATTTTCGGCAGAACCAAGGTCTACTCCTCGAGCAATTGATATCATCAGATGAAAATGCAAGTGACAACACTAAGATTTTCTCACTATCAGAGTTAGAAAAGGCAACAAATGATTTTGATCCCACGCGTATCGTTGGTCGTGGAGGGCATGGCATGGTTTATAAAGGCATCTTATCCGATCAACGGGTAGTGGCCATAAAGAAGTCTAAAGTCATTGAGCAAGTTGAGATAAGCCAGTTTATCAATGAGGTTGCAGTCCTTTCCCAAGTAAATCACCGGAATATTGTGAAGCTCTTGGGTTGTTGTCTTGAGACCGAAGTCCCACTGCTAGTGTATGACTTCATCCCTAATGGTTCGTTATTTGGAATCCTTCATGCAAGTACCACTAGCAGCTCTATCTTCTCCTGGGATGATTGTTTGAAAATTGCTGCGGAAGCTGCTGGAGCACTGTATTACCTCCACTCAGCTGCTTCGGTATCGATATTTCATCGTGATGTGAAGTCCACTAACATACTCTTAGATGGAAATTACACTGCAAAAGTATCAGATTTTGGTGCTTCAAGGTTGGTTCCTATTGACCAAACTCACGTTGTTACAAATATACAAGGCACATTTGGATACTTGGATCCGGAATATTACCACACGGGTATGTTGAATGAGAAGAGTGATGTCTACAGTTTTGGTGTAGTACTTGTAGAGTTGCTGCTCAGAAAGAAGCCTATTTTTACAAGTGACTCTGGGCTAGCGCAAAACTTGTCCAACTACTTCCTTTGGGAGATGAGGGAGAAACCACTTGCAAAAATAGTAGCTACTCAAGTTCTCGAGGAAGCAACAAATGAAGAGATTAATGATGTCGCCAATCTTGCGGAGACTTGCTTGCAACTACGAGGTGAAGAGAGACCTACAATGAAACAAGTGGAGATGAAATTGCAGTCTGTGCGATCTAATAGGTTGAGATCCTCTCAGGTTGTTCTGAAAAATGAAGACATGCAACCCTTGTTAAGTGGACAAAGCCAAGACACTCTTCCGATGTTGACTGCTCCGAGTGGTAGAGTAGACCGAGTTAATATAGCTTCTCAAAGGAACCAAAATTGCTACAGCTTGGAGCAAGAGTTCATGGCATCTGCGACTCTTCCTCGCTAGTTTATCGTGTTCTTAGCATTAATGTTTGGTTGTCTGCTTCTCCTATTGAAATGCTATATTATTTTCGTGCTTCGATAGGGAGGGTAAAGTACACTCTGTAATTTCCTTAATAATGTGTGGTTAATACTATTCAGATTGGAAAGTTTCATTCTTATTCTTGTCTTAAATTGCCTTGGTATTTGCTGTTCTTGCTTTTCACTACTCAGATTGGTTAGTACTATTCAGATTGGAAATCCACCTGTGGAACCTGGCAGGCGCAGGCATCCCGTTCGACCCAGGCTGAGTCCTTGTCGCTATTTGCTTATCTTGCTTTTCTCTTTTTTTTTCTAGTTTTCCTCTTGCTTCCGGGTCTCTTGGAGGTTGGAGCCCTCTTGCTGTATACCCAGCTTGGATAAGCTTGTAGCTCCTCTCTCTTTCTCTGATCAATGAATTTGGTACAATCAAGCTACCGACATTCGATTCGCAAAAAAAAAAAAAAAAAGCTACCGACATTCAAAAAATTGCGGATCCCTGGCTGATACCCAGTACGTGGGCATCAATCAATCAGTAGTTCAGTACTGCTCTGTTTCTTCTCCTGTTCTGTTTCTTCTCCAGCTCTGATCCAACCCCTCAGCTATATGTCTGAATAAAATTAGTCTGTCATTATACCCTGATGATCATGTCCCGAAGCTCTCGGAACAATCTTTTAGTTTTCCATGTTGCATTTACAAATGATCAAATTTGATGCAGCAGTAACCACATTCCATCTATGCTAGAAGGAACGAAATGTACATAAAAAACAGTGATACGTACCTCTACTGCATTATCACCGTCCTACTAGTCATCCATGGCCATATATGCATACATATATAAACAATGTTTAGTCAACAATATTCACTGTCACGTGCTTCATATGCTTTGCTCACTGCCTCTTCACCGATTTCTTCAATTTTTTACGAAGACTATAGCTAACCAACCGAATCTGCTTGAGGCTTTTGAGGGCTCGCAGCCCGCGGAATGCGTCCAGCACTCTGCAATCGTCAGCTTGAAGCAGCTCGAGCCTAGGCATTGTGTGACGTCATTCCCAGACGGGTAGGGATACACGGGAAAGAGAGAACTGCTCCTCCGAAAAACGTGGAGGGTCGATCTGGGGCGAGACGGGGGAGGCCATGAGATGGCCTCGTCGCCGGTTAGCACTGGATTCGGACGCGTCGGCGGCCGGTTTTGGGCACTGGCAGATGAAGAACGCAACGACGAAGATGACATCCATATGCCTGTGTCTTCTCCTATGCCCTCCGACCTCGTTTGTGAATCCATTTTGGTCGGATACTCCGAGGAGCAGGTTGCAAAGCGCATCGACGCATTCGTTCCAGAGTCCGACGAAGCTTGGAAGGGGTTACAGGACAACGATGAGGACAGGGTGGAGGTTCTCCGACGAGTGGTTCATCGGCGAACTTCGGCAAACGCGGTAAAACCATGGAAGGGGCCATTACCTAAGGTACGTCTACCGGCACTAACTTTAGCGGATTTTATCGACTCATGGAAACAAGTGTCATTCAAGAAGAAATGTCGGCGGTCAGCGGCGGCCGGCCACAACCACGGCCAGACCGGATCTTGGGATCCGAGAGGCGAGGGACTTGCGGTTGAATGGCTTACTTGGCCAGGACGGGCCTGTTTTGGAATCTGCTGGACTCGATACATCTGGATATACGACCCAGGGTGGTATAGGAGTCCAGCTCGATTCTCCTTTATTACGGAAAGAGTCCGACACTGATTCTGGCAATAAGCTTTTTAACTCCAATATCGATCAAGAGATCACGGTGTCTGGGGGCCGATCGGGAGTTTCTCGGTTCAGAGATAGAAGATATCCTAAGCCAGGATTCCCATCGCGCTTCCATAGAGCTACGCGTATTCCTACGTTCGTAGCTATGAGGGCGAAGCAATCTGCACCCGTGGCACATGTGGCGACGACGACCGGGGCGACAGCGTCCGAGCCGAATTCTGTCGCTGGGGAGGCTGGTTCTTCTGTCGTTCTTGCTGGCTAGCGGGAGGGAGTGCAGCGTACTGCCGTTCCTGTTGCTCATGGACGAGGGGCACCTACTGCCGGCCGTGGTGGTTCTGGAGGACACCATCGTGGTGGCGGTGGGGGCTACCAAGGATACAAAGGATATCCAAATCAATGGAATGAATCTGCTGGCGGTCCGGGTGGGGGTCGTTCGAATTGGAATGCCGGAGGAGGTCCTGGGGGAGGTGCTAATCAGTGGCATCGTCCCTTCCAACCCCCCGAAGGTAATTTTGTGGAGGGTGCTCGAGGTGCAAATTTTCGGCAGAGAGGCGTCGGTGGAGTACGCAACTTTGGCCGGAACAATTCTGGACCGATGTGGAAGGAGGTTATCCAAGCGGTCGGTGAG
This sequence comes from Hordeum vulgare subsp. vulgare, assembly GCF_904849725.1. NCBI lineage: Eukaryota > Viridiplantae > Streptophyta > Magnoliopsida > Poales > Poaceae > Hordeum > Hordeum vulgare. The sequence goes on along the minus strand of NC_058523.1, from coordinate 10,581,439 downwards.
GAAGCCACTACCACCGTGTCCACACAGGTACTACCTCCTAAAACGGCAGAGGACCGGGAAGTTGCGCGAGCCAACAAGGCGGCTCGCAAAAAAGAAAAATTGACATGTTATAGATGTGGGGTATCCGGTCACTTTGTTGTGGACTGTACCACGGCTCTTTGTGACATCTGTCAGAAGCCTGGTCATATTGATACGGCGTGCCCACTGCTTTTAGCTCCTAAGCCAGTCATGACCATTTATGGTGTTTGTCACAGCAAACTCATGTTTTTTGAGACACGAGGGTCTACTTTGGTTCTTACTCCCGTCTTGAGAGTTCAAGGACGGGTCTCGTCAAAGTTACAAATGGTGTATTGACTGCGGACCAAGTATCTCAACAGATGAGATGGCTGGTTTCTGAGGCTTACAGTTGGGAACCAATTAGAGTAGATCAAAATACCTTCCAGGTTGAGTTTCCTAGAAGAGAGGATCTTCAACGCTTACTCACTTTTGGGGTCAGTAAGGTTAGTGGCAGCAAGTGTTTACTTGAGTTTAAGGAATGCATTAAACTAGCACCGCAGGGTACTAGGTTGCAGAAGGTTTGGATCAGGTTCTCAGGCATTCCAGAGATTCTGCTTAATGACTTCCTCATCGTCTGGAGCCTTGGCTCTTTGATTGGGAAGACTGAGAAAGTCGACATGCCTTTTACACGCAAAAGGGGGATTGCTAGATTGCTTGTGATGGTGCTTGATGTTGAGCACATACCTGATTTTGCTCCGTGGTCTTATGATGGTGTGCACTATGATCTTGATGTGGAGGTCGAGGAGGTGTCACAAAAGGAGCCAAATGGTGCAGATATTCACATGGCTGATGGGGAGGATAGGGACAAGGATCATGGGGATGCTAATGATCGGCATTCCGAACAGTCAAAGGACAACATTAACCCTCCTCCCTCCTCTAATAAGGAGAAACCGCTTCTGATTGGGGGTGCATCTTCTACATCTAAGTCACCCATGGCTGCATTCCGTTTTGGGTCTTTCGATGTTATGAGTGCATCATGCAACCTTGGGAGTGCTTGTGTATAGAAGGATGCGGATGTTGAGGCATCCCCTTATGTTCCAATCCAACGTTTTGTTTCCACACATCAAAGCTGGTTTTACCTCCTCATAAGCTTAGTCACGAGAGGAGACGAGCATTCTTTGTAGTACCGCCAGCTAGGAAGGCCAAGCCACTGCATGTGCATGTGCAGGATGACACGCAGGAGGCGTGCTTTCCTCCTACTCCTACATCACTGATGACCCACAAGTATAGGGGATCAATCGTAGTCCTTTCGATAAGTAAGAGTGTCGAACCCAACGAGGAGTAGAAGGCTCTGATAAACGGATTTCAGCAAGGTAATAACTGCAAGCACTGAAAGTAGCGGTAACAAGTGATGGTGTAGTGAGGTGAAACGTAGCGAGCAAAAAGTAACAAGTAATAAGTAGTAGCAACAGTGCAGCAAGGGCCCAATCCCTTTTGTAGCAAGGGACAAGCTTGAACAAAGTCTTATAGGAGGAAAAACGCCCCCGAGGACACACGTGAATTTCTGACATGCTAGTTTTACCATCTTCATATGATTCACGTTCGTTACTTTGATAGTTTGATATGTGGGTGGACCGGCGCTTGGTTACTGCCCTTACTTGGACAAGCATCTCACTTATGATTAACCTCTCTCGCAAGCATCTGCAACTACAAAAGAAGAATTAAGACAAAGTCTAACCATAGCATTAAACTAGTGGATCCAAATCAGCCCCTCACAAAGCAACGCATGGACTGGGGTTTAAGCTTCTGTCACTCCAGCAACCCATCATCTACTAACTACTTCCCAATGCCTTCCTCTAGGCCCAAATAAGGTGAAGTGTTATGTAGTCGACGTTCACATAACACCACTAGAGGAAAAACAACATACATCATATCAAAATACAGAACGAATATCAAATTCACATGACTATTATTAACATGACTTATCCCATGTCCTTAGGAACAAAAGTAACTACTCACAAAACATAATCATAATCATGATCAGAGGTGTAATGAATAGCATCAAGGATCTGAACATAAACTCTTCCACCAAATAATCCAACTAGCATCAACTACAAAGAGTAATCAACACTACTAGCAACCTTACAAGTACCAATCGGAGTTGCGAGACGAAGATTGGTTACAAGAGATGAACTAGGAATTGGAGAGGAGATGGTGTTGATGAAGATGTTGATGAAGATGCCTCCCCTCCGACGAGAGGAGTGTTGGTGATGACGATGGCGACGATTTCCCCCTCCGGGAGGGAAGTTTCCCCGGCAGGATCGTCGTGCCGGAGCTCTAGATTGGATATGCTCAAGTTCCGCCTCGTGGCGGCGGCGAAACCACGAAAAAGCTGCCTCTTGATTTTTTCTGGACCAGGACGCTTCATATAGAAAAAGAGGGGGGCTAGTGGGCCGTGAGGGAGCCCGCAAGCCCCCACTCCGCCACCAGGGGGTGGCGGTGTTAGGGCTTGTGGCGCCCTGGCAGCCCCCCTCCGGTAGTTCTTTCGCCCAGTATTTTTTATATAATCCAGAAAAAATCCACGTAACTTTTCAAGGCATTTGGAGTTGTACATAATAGTGGACTAGGATTTGCTCCTTTTCCGGTCCAGAATTCCAGCTGCCTGAATTCTCCCTCTTCAGATAAACCTTGCATAACAAAAGAGAAAAGGCATAAGTATGGTACCATAAGTAATATAACAGCCCAAAAAGCAATAAATATCAACATGAAAGCATGATGCAAAATGGACGTACCAACTCCCCCAAGTTTAGACCTCGCTTGTCCTCAAGCGAAAACCAAGTTCCATAAACATGTCCACATGTTGAGGGACGAAGGTGTCGATAAAACATAATACGGACATGAGGGCATCATGATCACACATAGGACAACAATATATCTTAAAGATTCTTATGGGAAAGTAACAATTCCTTCACAAAGCAAAGCATGACGCAAAAACCTTACCGAGAAGTAACCAACAATAGTCCATAGTCATTGAAGCAATTGCAATTTATCACAACATCAGAAAGAGTCAAATAAGAGCTTGTAAGGCAAACCCACATACTCAATCATCTCTTTTATTTTCCACAATTATTGCAACTCACGTGGTACTCATGGTGTCAAAGTTTCAGCTGGACACAGAGGAAGATAGGGGCTTATAGTTTTTCCTCCCAACCATTTACCTCAAGGGTAAAGTCAACAACAATAAAGCATAAGTACTCAACTCCAAGTTGATATATGAATATAGATCTTTCCCAAGCAAGTGACGGTAGCCAAGACAAAGGCAAAAAGGGAACTGGTGAAGATCACCATGACTCTTACAAGGGCAAAAAGTAAAGGTACAAGATAGGCCCTTCGCAGAGGGAAGCAGAGGTTGTCATGCGCTTTTGAGGTTTGAATGCGTGTTCTCTTAGAGCGGAGGAATGTCACTTTATATTGCCTCCTGTGATAAAGAACTTTACTATGCAGTCTGTCGCTTTTATGTCTTCCTCATCACAGGTTCGTACAAAGCTTATTTTCCACACACTAATAGATCATACATATTAGAGAGCAATTTTTATTGCTTGCACCGATGACAACTTACTTGAAGGATCTTATTCAATCCATAGGTAGGTATGGCGGACTCTCATAGCAAAACTGGTTGGAGGTTTATGGATGCACAAGTAGTATCTCTACTTGGTGCGGGAGTTTTGGCTAATATGAGGTGGAAGCAATCGTCACATGCTAAGGGATCTCTAATCATATAACATTGTTTGGAACCAAGCAAACACAATTCATTATGTTGTCTTCCTTGTCCAACATCTACTCCTAGGCATGTAATAGTTTGGTGAGTGCTCACAATTGTAAAAAGTGTCTAAGATGATATATTTATATGTGAACCTCTCTTTCCTTATTACTTCTTATTAATTGCAACAATGACTGAGGTCTATGTTGATTTATTCTCAACAAGTTTCAATCATCATACGTGTCATAAGTGAAGTTGTCACTTTCCATAAGATCGTCTCATGATCTTTCATGCTATTATTCTTTTCATACTATTGATCATGGCACAAAGCAAAGCCCTTGACTAAGATACTCTTTATTATATAGCTCGTAAGCTCGAATACATCGGGGGAGAGACAAAAGCAAAACACTCAAACTAAAAACTAAAGACTTATTCCTCTAAAATAAGAAATAAAAACTGAAAAGTAAAGAACTAAAACAAAGGTAAAAGCAAAAGATATAAAGGTGATACGATACCAGGGCAACTCCCCCAAGCTTGGCAGAAGCCAGGGGGATTGCCCATACCAATGCTTATAGTTGTCTTCCTTTGGTGGTGATGGTGGTGTTGTTGGAGCAGTCTTGAGCTTGTCTAATTTCCACTTGAGCAAAAAGTTTTGCTCCCTTAGATTGTCATTTTCCTCCTCAAGTTTCAAAACTCTATGGCAAAGCTCCTGCTTACTCTCCTGCAAGAAACGAAAAGGGATAAACAAGGTCTTAGGCTTCTTCATATGGTCAGGGAGGCTTGACTTCTTGAACTCCACATGGGTGTTTGCAGGTTGAGGTAGAGGAGCCTCCTCTTCATCGGAACTCGTTTGCTCCTTCCCTTTGGGCTCATAGTCCTCTTCCTCATCAGTGGTCCAGCCATATGGTTCCAAGTCCCCATCCTTGGGGTTAGCAAGGTAGTCAGCCACATAGCTCTCTCCCTCTGAATCTTGAGAAGACATCTTGACCTAGATCTGCGGCAGAACAAGCTCGAAACGAAAAAAGAGGAAAACTACACAATACGGAGATCAAAACCTTCGGGCAACTATACATTGATTTTTTCTGGGCCAGAAGGAGTCCTCCGCAAGAAAACGGAGTCCGGGAGGCACACGAGGTGCCCACAAGCTTGCCCTCCGCCACCAGGGGGTAGGGGCGGTGGCAGGGCTTGTGGCCGCCTCGTTCGCTCTCCGGACTGCTTTTTATTTTTCTAATTTTCCAAAAATTCCAAAACGGAAGAAATTTCCTATTGGAAAAGTATCGGAGTCCAATTTCTTACCTAAACAGATACATCTTCGTTTTCAAGGTCTGAAACAGGCTAATAAACATCCCTTATGTACTCCTCTGGAGTTATGACATTGATGATATTGGTCTCAACATTTATGGGAGTACCACAGATGTAATGCTTGATTCTTTGCCCATTTACCACTCTATGAAAATTTCCTTCCGTGTTATTGATTTTGGTGGCACCGGAACGATATACTTCCTCGACAACATAGGGACCTTCCCATTTAGAGAGAAGCTTGCCTGCAAAGAATCTCAAACGAGAATTGTATAGCAATACATAATCACCTACATTGAACTCTCGTTTGTGTATTCGTTTGTCCTGCCATCTCTTAACCTTTTCCTTGAACAACCTGGCATTCTCGTATGCATGGGCTCTCCATTCATCTAACAAGCTGATATCAAACAACCGCTTCTCACCGGCAAGTTTGAAATCAAAGTTGAGCTCTTTGATTGCCCAATAAGTTTTGTGTTCCAGCTCAAGAGGTAAATGACAGGCCTTACCGTAAACCATTTTATACGGTGACATGCCCATGGGATTCTTATAAGCAGTCCTATAAGCCCATAGTGCATCGTCAAGTTTGCGAGACCAGTTCTTTTGAGATCTATTGACGGTCTTTTGTAGGATCAACTTGATCTCCCTATTACTCAACTCCACTTGACCACTAGACTGAGGATGCTAAGGAGATGCAACTCTATGGTTGACATCATACTTAGCTAGCATCTTGCGGAAAACACCATGAATGAAGTGTGAACCGCCATCAGTCATCAAGTATCTAGGGACTCCAAATCTTGGGAATATGACTTCTTTAAGCATCTTAATAGAGGTGTGGTGATCAGCATTTTTAGTGGGGATAGCTTCTACCCACTTAGTAACATAGTCCACAGCAACTAAGATGTGAGTGTACCCATTGGAACTCGGGAAGGGTCCCATATAATCAAAGCCCCAGACATCAAATGGTTCAATGACAAGTGAATAGTTCATAGGCATTTCCTGACGCTTACTGATGTTCCCTATTCTTTGGCATTCGTCACAAGACAAGACAAACTTACGGGCATCCTTGAAGAGAGTGGGCCAATAGAAACCTGATTGCAATACCTTATGGGCAGTTCTATCTCCAGCATGGTGTCCTTCGTAGGCTTCGGAATGACACTTTTGCAGGATCTGTCTTTGTTCATGTTCAGGCACCCAACGTCTAATAACACCATCTACTCCTTCCTTATAAAGGTGAGGATCATCCCAAAAGGAGTGTCTCAAATCAAAGAAGAATTTCTTCTTTTGTTGATAGGTGAAACTGGGTGGTATGTATTTCGCTACGATATAGTTTGCATAATCGGCATACCACGGTGCACTAAGCAAAGTGCGGATGACATTTAATTGCTCATCAGGAAAGTTTTCATCAATAGGTAGTGGGTCATCAAGGACATTCTCTAGCCTAGACAAGTTATCTGCTACAGAGTTATCAACACCCTTTCGATCAACGACGTGCAAATCAAATTCCTGTAGCAGGAGAACCGTCTGATCAGCCTAGGCTTAGCGTCCTTCTTCTCCATGAGGTACTTAATAGCAGCATGATCAGAGTGAATAGTGAATTTGGAGTCGACTATGTAAGATCTGAACTTTTCACATGCAAACACGACTGCTAAAAATTCCTTCTCTGTAGTGGCATAGTTTCTTTGGGCACTGTCTAGAGGTTTACTAGCGTAGTGAATGACATTCAACTTCTTGTCAACTCTTTGTCCTAGAACAGCACCAACAGCATAATCACTAGCGTCACACATGATTTCAAAGGGCAAGTTCCAGTCAGGTGGTTAAACAATAGGTGCGGTTATCAAAGCCTTCTTAAGTATTTTCAAAGCTTCCTCACAATCCTCATAAAAAACAAAAGGAACATCCTTCTGCAAAAGGTTGGTAAGAGGCCTAGAAATCTTAGAGAAGTCTTTAATGAACCTTCTATAGAAACCAGCATGACCTAGGAAACTTCGTATACCTCTGATATATGTGGGGCAAGGCATTTTCTCAATTGCCTCAACCTTACCCTTATCAACTTCAATGCCTCAATTTCTTCGCATCTCTGTAAGACTCGATCAAGGTTGCTGAGGCAATCATCAAAGGAAGACCCGTAAACGGAGAAGTCATCCATGAAAACTTCGATGATCTTTTCACAAAAGTCAGAGAATATAGCCATCATACATCTTTGGAAGGTGGCAGGTGCATTACATAAGCCAAAAGGCATACGTCTATAGGCAAAGGTACCGAAAGGGAAGGTGAAAGTGGTTTTCTCTTGATCAGATTGTGCAACAGGTATCTGCGAGAAACCTGAATAACCGTCTAGAAAGCAGAAGTGTGTGTGTTTTGATAGCCTTTCTAGCATTTGGTCAATGAACGGCAAAGGATAATGATCTTTCCTGATTGCCTTGTTCAGTTTCCGGAAGTCTATCACCATTCTATAGCCGGTAATAATCATTTGTGGGATTAGTTCATCCTTATCATTAGGAACGACGGTGATACCTCCCTTCTTAGGTACGCAATGTACTGGACTTACCCAATCACTATGAGCAACAGGATAAATGATTCCTGCTTCCAGAAGCTTTAATATTTCTTTTCAAACGACCTCTTTCATCTTAGGATTTAATCTCCTTTGATGATCAGCAACTGGTTTAAAATCAGGATCGGTTTTAATCTTGTGCTGACATAGAGTAGGACTAATACCCTTAAGATCATCAAGAGTATATCCAATAGCAGCGCGGTGCTTCCTCAGAGTTTTTAGTAACTTCTTCTCTTCGCGCTCTGAGAGGAGAGCACTAATAATGACAGGATATATCTCCTTCTCATCAAGATAATCATACTTAAGAGTATCAGGCAATTGTTTAAGCTCGAACACAGGATCACCCTTTGGTGGGGGAGGATACCCAAGCAGTTCAACAGAGAGATTATTCTTGAGAATAGGATATTGTTCTAAGACAATTTTATCTATCTCATCTCTCTCCTCCATATGCATATCATTTTCATGCTCAAGCAGATATTGCTCTAAAGGATCCGTAGGAGGTACGGCAATAGAGGCAAGAGCAATGATTTCATCTCTACCAGACGACTCTCTTTCATGGGTTTGTCTTCCAAACTTGGAGAAGTTAAATTCATGAGACACACCCTTGAAACTTACTGTGACAGCCTGCTTAATGCAATCAATGTGAGCATTGACAGTGTTGAGAAAGGGTCTACCGAATATGATGGGACAAAAGCTATCTTGTGCAGTACCAAGGACGAGGAAATCAGTAGGATACTTCGTCTTACCACACAGGACTTTTACGTCTCTCACAATTCCCAGAGGGCAGATAGTGTCTCTATTAGCTAGCGTAATAGTGACATCAATGGGTTCTAACTCAGCAGGTGCAATCTCATCTTTGATTTCATCATATAGAGAATGGGGTATTGCACTAACACTAGCTCCCATATCACATAAACCATGGTAACAGTGATCTCCTATCTTAAAAGAAACAACGGGCAGGCCAACTACAGGTCCGTGTTTGTCTTTTGCGTGAGGTTTAGCAATTCTAGCGGAGTCCTCATAGAATTTGATAACATGCCCGTCTATGTCTTCGGCCAAGAGATCTTTGATAATAGCAACACTAGGTTCAACTCTAATCTCCTCAGGGGGTGCAAGTGATCTAATGTAACCCCTACGTATCACAGTTGGAGCTTTAGAATAATCCTTTATCCTAGCACGGTATGGTGGTTTCTCAGTGTAAGCACGAGGAACAACAGGATCACTAAAAGCAATGACTTTCTCCTCAACTAGATTGGTTTTGGCTATGTTGCTTTCTACAGGAAGATGATATTTAAACCACTTCTCTTTGGGAAGATCAACATGAGTAGCAAAAGATTCACATAGAGAAGCTACTATCTGAGAGTCAAGTCCATACTTAGCACAAAAATCTCTAGAAGTGTTTGTCTCAACAAAAGATTTAACGCAATCAAACTGGAAATTCATACCTGAATCCTTACCTTCCTCCAGCTCCCAATCTTTAGAGTTGTGTTTGATTCTCTCCAATAAATTCCACTTGTGATCAATATCCTTCTTCATAAAAGAACCGACACAAGAAGTGTCAAGCATGGTACGATCTTCATGAGAAAGCCGAGCATAAAAGTTTTGAGTGATGATTTCTCTCGAGAGCTCATGATTGGGGCATGATGTACTAAATGCATAGGATAGAACTTTTGATGAAATTCCAATTTCAACCGATTGTAGCCCCATGATCCAGTATCATCACATAGCCTATGCCATGTCAACGCCTTATCCTTCAAAGATAAAGGAAAGACTTTCTTCTTTACCTCATCCTAGGGAAAAACTGCAAGCTTAAATAAACCACAAACTTCATCTACATAGATTAGATGCAAGTCTGGATGTGAAGATCCATCTCCTGTGAAAGGATTAGCGAGCAGTTTATCAAGCATACCCGAAGGAATTTCATAAAAGATATTTTCAGTAGGTACCTCAGGTTGAGGAGCAACTCCTCGTGCTTCCGTTCATGGTGAAGATACCCTGAACAAACTCCTCAAAGGAACAGTTTCCATAGTGACAAGTGACAATAAATTTCAGCACAGTATAAAAATGTTTCTTTACCAATTTCCACTTACCAAAGGCGCTTCACTCCCCGGCAACGGCGGCAGCAAAGAGTGTTGATGACCCACAAGTATAGGGGATCAATCGTATTCCTTTCGATAAGTAAGAGTGTCGAACCCAACGAAGAGAAGAAGGCTCTGATAAACGGATTTCAGCAAGGTAGTAACTGCAAGCACTGAAAGTGGCGGTAACAAGTGATGGTGTAGTGAGGTGAAACGTAGCGAGCAAAAAGTAACAAGTAACAAGTAGTAGCAACGGTGCAGCAAGTGGCCCAATCCCTTTTGTAGCAAGGGACAAGCCTGAACAAAGTCTTATAGGAGGAAAAACGCTCCCGAAGACACACGGGAATTTCTGTCATGCTAGTTTCATCATGTTCATATGATTCGCGTTCGTTACTTTGATACTTTGATATGTGGGTGGACCGGCACTTGGGTACTGCCCTTACTTGGACAAGCATCCCACTTATGATTAACCTCTCTCGCAAGCATCCGCAACTACAAAAAAAGAATTAAGACAAAGTCTAACCATACCATTAAACTAGTGAATCCAAATCAGCCCCTCACGAAGCAACGCATGGACTGGGGTTTAAGCTTCTGTCACTCCAGCAACCCATCATCTACTTACTACTTCCCAATGTCTTCCTCTAGGCCCAAATAAGGTGAAGTGTTATGTAGTCGACGTTCACATAACACCACAAAATACAGAACGAATATCAAATTCACATGACTATTATTAACATGACTTATCCCATGTCCTTAGGAACAAAAGTAACTACTCACAAAACATAATCATAATCATGATCAGAGGTGTAATGAATAGCATCAAGGATCTGAACATAAAATCTTCCACCAAATAATCCAACTAGCATCAACTACAAAGAGTAATCAACACTACTAGCAACCTTACAAGTACCAATCGGAGTTGCGAGACGAAGATTGGTTACAAGAGATGAACTAGGGATTGGAGAGGAGATGGTGCTGATGAAGATGTTAATGAAGATGCCTCCCCTCCGACGAGAGGAGTGTTGGTGATGACGATAGCGACGATTTCCCCCTCCGGGAGGGATGTTTCCCCGGCAGGATCGTCCTGCCGGAGCTCTAGATTGGATCTGCTCAGGTTCCTCCTCGTGGCGGCGGCGAAACCAAGAAAAAGCTCCCTCTTGATTTTTTCTGGACCAGGATGCTTCATATAGCAAAAGAGGGGGGCTAGTGGGCCGTCAGGGAGCCCACAAGCCCCCACTCCGCCACTAGGGGGGTGGCGGTGTCAGGGCTTGTGGCGCCCTGGCATCCCCCCTCCGGTAGTTCTTTCGCCCAATATCTTTTATATAATCCAGAAAAAATCCACGTAACTTTTCAGGGCAATTGGAGATGTGCAGAATAGTGGACTAGGATTTGCTCCTTTTCTAGTCCAGAATTCCAGCTGCCTGAATTCTCCCTCTTCAAATAAACCTTGCAAAATAAGAGAGAAAAGGCATAAATATGGTACCACAAGTAATATAACAGCCCAAAAAGCAATAAATATCAACAGGAAAGCATGATGCAAAATGGACGTATCAATCACCGGTTTTGAGGGATGCATCATTGCTTATGCGAGAAAGCATGCAGGAGGCGAGGTGTTCTCCTACTCCAGCTTTTTCTCCTGAGGCTGCGAAGTTGCAGGCAGCGGCTCAGAATGATCTTCGTACTTTGAACAGGAAGACCCACAATGAGATTACTGCTGATGATGTAATCTCTTTTGGTGGGATCCCAGATCCTACTTCTGGTAATAGACGGTTCAGTCAGCGTATTCAGGAGAAGCCTGATGCTGATGACATGTTGATGGGTTGTGCTATGCGGGCTGCTAAATTACGAGATGCTGGAAAAACTACAGGTTTGTCTATTGATCAGACTGCTACTATTTTAAACTTATCTGATTCTGAGATCATGAATAATGCTAGCGACATAGGTATTTCTATGGGTGCATCTAGTAAAACTATAGCTAAGTCCATTAATGATATTCTTGATTTAGAAGTTGATAGAACCATAGAGTTCATGAAAAACCTAGCAGCAGTTAAACCTATGAATGACTCGGATATTAATGATTTAGGAGGTGCAGACGTTCAAACATTATGTGATAACATTTTACATATGGACGAGGAAGTAGACGATGTGGATGAGATGGGTTTGGAGGGGTATATCGCCCCTTCAAATGCGGATTGTCATTCACAACCTTTGGTTACACATAATGAATTAAATCATATTCGGGAAAAACTAGGAGTCCTTGAAAAAGGAAGGTTTATCCTGAATCAGCGGTTAGGAGGAGTGCGAGAGTTAACCAAAAGAAAAAAAAAATTATGATGAATTATGAAAGGAATTTTTTGGAATAACAGAGGTCTTGCGGACTTGGCTAAAATTAGGGTCCTTAGAGAAGCATCGATACAATATAATCTGGACTTCATGGCAATACAAGGAACTGGAAGAGATAATTTCACACCTCAATTCTTAAATAATTTATCAGGTGGGGTTGATTTTGATTGGCATTGTCTACCACCCAGGGGAAGATCCGGTGGGATCTTACTTGGGGTTAAGTGAGAGACTTTAGAGGTGATGAGTGTGGTCTATGGTGAATTCACCGTCAAATTTCGTGTAAGGTCGAAAGTTGACGGTTTTAAGTGGGCTTTAGTGGCTGTATATGGGGCGGCACAATTAGAGATCAAATCTGATTTCCTTGTAGATCTAGTGAGAATCTGCGGAGATGAAACACTACCAATTATGGTGAGGGGAGATTTTAATATTATTCGAAGACAGAATGAAAAAATAATGACAATTTTGACACAAGATGGTCAATGATGTTCAATATGGTTATTGAGAGCCTTAATTTAAGGGAGATTGAGCTCTCTGGTAGACAATACACATGGGCAAATTCACTACCGGTTCCAACATATGAGAAGTTGGATCGGGTACTTACAAGTGCTGAGTGGGAGCAGAAATTCCCATTAGTCACAGTAAAAGCTTTACACACGGCTATCTCAGATCACACACCTCTTCCGGTGGACTCAGGGGAGGCCAATCATAGGGGTAACAAGAATGTCTTCTCATTCGAACTAAGTTGGTTTGAAAGAGAAGGTTTCATGTATCTAATTACCAATGAGTGGGCTAGAGATTTTGGTGGATCCAACAGTGTGGAAATTTGGCAAAACAAGATCAGACATTTGCGCCAATTCCTTCGAGGATGGGCGAAAAATCTGAGTGGTATTTATAAGAAATAAAAAGAAAGACTCACGAATCTGATTGATGAACTAGACGTCAAAGCTGAGTCTGTGCAGCTAAATCTTATTGAAAGGAATATTAAAATTGATGCTGAGACTAGATTGCAAAAATTATTGAGAGAGGAGGAGATGAAATGGGCACTAAGAGCTAAGCTGATGAAATTGATTCATGGGGATGATAACACTAAGTTCTTTCACATGATTGCAAATGGCAAACATCGAAAGAAGATTATTACTCAACTAGAGCAAGAGGAGGGTGTTGGGTAACGTAACATAAATTCAAAATTTTCCTACGCATATTCAGATCTTCCTATGGAGAGACCAGCAAAGAGAGAGGGGTAAGAGCATCTTCATACCTTTGAATATCTCTAAGCGGAAGCGTTGCTAGAACGCGGTTGATGGAGTCGTACTCGCAGCGATTCCGATCTAGTGCCGAACTACGGCACCTCCGCGTTCAACACACGTGCATCCCGGTGACGTCTCCCGCACCTTGATCCAGCAAGGAGGAGGGAGAGGTTGGGGAAGAACTCCAGCAGCACGACGGCGTGGTGTCGGTGGAGAGACGAGGTCTCCCGACAGGGCTTCGCCAAGCACCGGCAGAGAGGAGGAGAAAGAAGGGCAGGGTTGCGCCGAGGGAGAGGGAGAAGTCTGTCTCCCAATGGCCAAAACCCCTCTTTATTTATAGGAGGAGGGGGAGGGGCTGCGCCACCCCTAGGGTTCCCTCCCTAGGTGGTGCGGCAGCCACCAGATGGGAAAGGAGGCGGCGGCTAGGGTGGGAGGGGGTGGCGCACCACCTAGAGGGGCCTAAGGCCCACCTGTGCCTAGGGTTTGCCCCCATTCCCTCTCCCCTGCGCATTGGGCTGAGTGAGGAGGCACACCAGCCCACCTAGGGGCTGGTTCCCTCCCCCACTTGGCCCACCTTACCTTCCCGGGTCGTTGCCCCCCTTCGGTGGACCCCCGGGGCCACCTCCGGTGCTCCTGGTACGTTACCGGTGATGCCCGAAACACTTCCGGTGTCTGAAACCATCCATCCTATATATCAATCTTTACCTCCGGACCATTCCGGAGCTCCTCGTGACGTCCGGGATCTCATCCGGGACTCCGAACAACTTTCGGTAACCTCATAACCCTAGCGTCACCGAACCTTAAGTGTGTAGACCCTACGGGTTCGGAAGACAGGCAGACATGACCGAGACACCTCTCTGGTCAATAACCATCAGCGGGGTCTGGATACCCATGGTGGCTCCCACTTTCTCCACGATGATCTCATCGGATGAACCACGATGTCAAGGATTCAATCAATCCCGTATACAATTCCCTTTGTCTGTCGGTATAGAACTTGCCCGAGATTCGATCGTCGGTATACCTATACCTTGTTCAATCTCGTTACTGGTAAGTCTCTTTACTCGTTCCGCAACACGTCATCGTGTGACTAACTCCTTAGTCACATTGAGCTCATGATGATGTTCTACCGAGTGGGCCCAGAGATACCTCTTCGTCACACGGAGTGACAAATCCCGATCTCGATTCGTACCAACCCAACAGACACTTTCGGAGGTACCCGTAGTGCACCTTTATAGTCACATAGTTACGTTGTGACGTTTGATACACCCAAAGCACTCCTACGGTATCCGGGAGTTGCACAATCTCACGGTCGAAGGAAAAGATACTTGACATTAGAAAAGCTTTAGCATACGAACAATACGATCTAGTGCTATGCTTAGGATTGGGTCTTGTCCATCACATCATTCTCCCAATGATGTGATCCCGTTATCAATGACATCTAATGCCCATGATCATCTATTGACTAACGAGCTAGCCAACTAGAGGCTTGCTAGGGACACATTGTGATCTATTTATTCACACATGTATTACTGTTTCCTGTTAATACAATTATAGCATGAACAATAGACGATTATCATGAACAAGGAAATATGATAACAACCATTTTATTATTGCCTCTAGGGCATATTTCCAACAGAGGGAACTATAATAGGTCATGAAAACTTAAAGTTATATATCTCTGATTATTATAAGTCTTTTTGATGCACCAGAGGAGATGATGATCTCTTTGGATGAAAACAATGTTCAGGATATACCTCAACTTAATGAACAGGAGAATGAGGTTTTATCAGCCAAATTCACAGAGAAGGAGGTGTATGATTCAATAGCACAAATGAAAAACAATAAAGCACCGGGACCAGATGGGTTCCCTGCAGAATTTTATAAAAAGTGTTGGCATGTCATTAAGGGGGATCTAATGGCTATGTTTCATGATTTATTTAATGGTCGACTACAATTATTTCACCTAAACTTTGGAACAATAACGTTGTTGCCAAAAAAGGTGGACGCCATGCGCATTCAACAGTTCAGACCAATCTGTCTACTCAATGTGAGCTTCAAGATTTTTACTAATGTGGCAACCAATAGATTAACGAAGATAGTTGATTCCATTGTCCAACCAACACAGTCTGCGTTTATGCCAGGGCGACACATCTTGGAGGGTGTGGTCGTCTTGCATGAAACGCTTCATGAAATTCACACAAAGAAACCAGATGGGGTTATCTTTAAAGTGGATTTCGAAAAAAGCTTATGATAAAGTTAAGTGGTATTTTCTTCAACAAGCCTTAAGTATGAAAGGGTTCAATGAAAAGTGGAGACAGCAGGTTGACACTTTCATTCATAAAGGGAGTGTTGGAGTTAAAGTTAATGACGACATTGCTCATTTCTTCCAAGCCCATAAGGGGTTAAGACAGGGTGATTCAATGTCTCCTGTATTGTTTAGTATAGTAGCAGATATGTTGACAATACTCATTGAAAGAGCCAAAGAGAAAGGTCAAATAGGTGGCCTTATTCCACATTTGGTAGATGGAGGGGTGTCCATTTTACAATATGCGGATGATACAATTATTTTCATGGAACAGGATATGGAGAAAGCGAGGAATATGAAATTAATATTGTGTTTATTTGAACAACTATCGGGGTTGAAAATCAGTTTTAACAAAAGTGAACTCTTATGCTTTGGGAAGGCAAGAGAAGAGCAAGTCGCGTATCGACAGCTATTTGGTTGTGAAATGGGTTCTCTACCTTTTAGCTATCTTGGGATTCCTATACATCACAGACGTTTAACAATTAAAGAATGGAAATGTATTGAAGAACGATTTGAAAAGGAACTAAGTTGCTGGAAGGGCAAACTTATGTCATATGGAGGCAGGCTGGTTTTAATTTACTTTGTGTTAACAAGCCTACCCATGTTTCTTTTGTCTTTTTTTCGAGATACCTAAAGGGGTACGGAAAAGACTGGATTTTTATAGATCTCGTTTCTTTTTACAATCTGATGTGAATAAGAAAAGATACAGATTAGCGCGTTGGGATATGATTTGTAGACCCAAAGACGAGGGGGGTGTTGGAATTGAAAATTTAGAAGTTAAGAACAAATGCTTACTTAGCAAATGGTTGTATAGATTATCCACTGAGACAGAAGTCATGTGGATTCAAATATTAAAAAATAAGTATCTTAACACAAGAAGTTTAGCTCAAGCAACAATTAGGCCCGATGACTCTCCTTTCTGGAAAGGGTTAATGAGGATAAAGATTTTTTTTTCAAAGGGTGAAATTCATTGTAGGGGATGGTACCTCGACAAGATTTTGAGAAGATACTTGGCTTGGTGACATATCACTTGCTTTACAATATCCCATGCTCTACAATATTGCACAGCGTTAGCAGGACTATGTGTCCACAGTCTTACAATCTGTACCTATTATTTACCAAAGATAATTTAATTATGTGGTTTGTACACAAAGGTGTGGTATTTACCAAAGATAATTTAATTAAACGTAGTTGGAGGGGTAGATCTAATTGTTGTTACTGTGATCAACATGAAACAATTAGACACTTGTTTTTGGATTGCCCTCTCGCAAAACTACTTTGGCTTATTGTTCATATAGCTTTTAATGTGATTCCACCTACATGCATCAATTCAATTTTTACAACGTGGCTCAATGGAGTGGACGTTAGAGTATCTAAACTTATTAGAATTGGGATATGTGCTCTTTTCTGGGCTATATGGAATACCAGGAACGACATAATCTTTAATGGGATGAAATTTCACAATTTTTTGCAGGTCATATTCCGAGCAACGTCCTGGATCCGTACGTAGTCATTACTCAGTCATGTGGACAGCAGGGATCTTATGGTTACTCGGTGCAACCAATGAAAGATGGCCGCACGGGTTATCTTCAACCGGTTTGGATGGTGTGCTAGTAATAGACTAAGTGTATAGGCATCGTAGTCTGATATTAGTTATGCCGGATTGGCAGGTTCTTAAGAGTTGGTTTATTTTCAGATTAATTTCATTTCCGTTTTACAGACTTATCTCGAACTATGTTGTTACTTTGAATTGTTAATAATATGGCTGCATGCATCGATTGATGCAGAGGCCGGGGGCTCTTCCTCCTTTTCCAAAAAAAAAATACAAATCCAGCACCAAGAGGCTCGGGAAATGGAGATGTCTCCCCTCAAACGACTTACTGCTCAGGCGCAGAACCGCTATATTCAGTAGCACCCCGAGGGCTTGTGTGGCATCATCTTTCTCCATTCCGCTCCACTTGAGCACCAAATTGGTGAGATTCTGAAGCTTATGGATCCATTGTGTCACATTGACTAGCTTACCATTCAGAGCGAGGCTCTCCAGGCTGCTTGGTGGCGACAAATCCTCACCCAAACAGCCATCTAACTCAATCCTCCCTTTCTTCAGGCTACGCGTTTCATCAACAGATAAGATTGAAGTTGATTATGACCAGCAATGGCTGACCATAACTCATTGATGTTTCTGTACCTCACGCCACTCACTTTAAGCTTACGTAGCTGAGTAAGCTCTCCAAACTCTTTTATAGTGGCATTTCCGTTTCTCCCGGAAACATCCACAACACCTAGTGCATGAAGGGCCTACAATTTACCGATCCCTATAGGAAGTATAACGCCATCTAGCTTCATCTTCTGGATATATCATGCCTGTTCAAACTAGAATCTAGAACTTGGGGTCTCAAGAAAAGATGGCCCTTGCAGAGACAAATGCCACATATTCGACCTGTGGAATTATGTTTAGTGTAAGTTTTATACTTCTCAACTATTTCATCCTCTCCCTTGACATTAAGATTATTGTAGTAATAACTATCTCCATGGAGGTGTTGTAGCTTCAGAAGATTGGTGATTGTTGTTGGCAACTCATATATATGCGTACCTCTAACATCCAACATTTCAAGGTGCCTCAAATTTTTCAAAGAATTAGGCAGGCATAAAATGTTCCGGCATCCTCGAAGAGAAAGATACTTGAGGTGAAGGAGCTGCCCAATATCATC
This sequence comes from Hordeum vulgare subsp. vulgare, assembly GCF_904849725.1. Lineage (NCBI taxonomy): Eukaryota > Viridiplantae > Streptophyta > Magnoliopsida > Poales > Poaceae > Hordeum > Hordeum vulgare. The sequence continues at coordinate 10,563,148 of NC_058523.1, read as the reverse complement.
AAGATGGTGATCTTTTAACTCCAGTGTGTCTTCTAAGTCAAGTACTCGGAGGAACCTCATATTGTAAGAGATGAAAAACGATCTCCACTCTCCGAAAACGGTCAATGGCCGTACGTGTGACAAGTCTAGCCTGGCGTCCAGCACATCTCTATCCCTTTTCCAGTTGCTGCCAATGACAAGATCACGTATTGCACCTTATGTGTCACTCAAACAACATCCTTCCTCCAGCGTGAAAACAAGGTTTTCCTCCCTAGCCTTTGAGATGCAAATTTCACAGAACATATCATGAAGTTGGGAACGTTGGGAGGCATGGATGCATTTAGTAAGAAGACTTATGCATGTACAATTGTCAGATCATCCAGACACAGCATTCGATGGATTTTAACTGCGAATGGGGTATTCTCAGTAAAGTTCATGTACACAGATCTGACTAATACAGGAACTTTATCTAGATCGTTGCATATTTGGAATATTAAAGTGCCACTACGGATTAAAAAATTTATGTGGTTTGTACACAAGGGCGTGGTATTAACCAAGGATAATCTAATTAAACGTAGGTGGAGAGGTAGATCTAATTGTTGTTATTGTGATCAACATGAAACAATTAGACACTTGTTCTTGGAGTGCCCTTTTGCAAAACTACTTTGGCGTACTGTTCATATTGCTTTTAATGTAATACCACCTACATGCATCAATTCGATTTTTACAACGTGGCTCAATGGAGTGGACGTTAGAGAATCTAAACTTATCAGAATTGGCATATGTGCTCTTTTGTGGGCTATATGGAATACCAGGAACGACATAATTTTTAATGGGAAGAAATTCAACAATTTTTTGCAGGTCATATTCTGAGCAACATCCTGGATCCGTACGTGGTTATTACTCAGTCATGTGGACAGCAGGGATCTTATGGCTACTCGGTGCAACCAATAAGAGATGGCTGCACGGGTTATCTTCAACCGGTTTGGATGGCGTGCTAGTAATAGACTTGGTGTATAGGCATCGTAGTCTGATATTAGTTACGTCGGATGTGGCAAGTTCTTAAGAGTTGATTTATTTTCAGATTCTTTTTATTTACGACTTACAGACTTATCTCGAACTATGTTCTTAATTTCGATTGTCAATAATATGGCTGTATGCATCGATTGATGCAGAGGCCGGGCCTCGTTTCCTCTTTTTCAAACAAAAAAATCATGAAGTTGGGAAGAATTGATTTTCTGGCTGTATTGGTCCGTCCCTTCCCCTGGCAGGATCATACTCCTATCCAAGAGCTCATCAAAGTACCTCTGAAAAGTTCAATTGCAGTCATACCATGCATATCTCTTGAGTAACCCTCTGCAGTCCACCGCCTCACCAAACGATCCCATCTAATTCTCTGGTCTTCTTGAAATATGGATAGGTATAAGAAAGCAGATTTGAGATGGTATGTCAAACCATCGTAGCTCCTCATAAGAATTGTCTTTATTGTCCTATAAGTTCAGGATTTATCTCCAGTTCAGTGCCAATTCGATCATTCATCTTTCTCCATTCAATAGCAGTTTTTGGCTTGCTCGCTAGGAATCCACCGATAGTCAATATTGCGAGGGGAAGTCCATCACATTTCTGCAGGGTCACTCTTGCTTGCTCCAGCATAGCTGGGACCAAATCATTTTTTTTAGTATTGTTCTTGAATAGCTGCCATTGATACAATCGTTAGGAATAGTCTGACGTCAACAAATCATTTCTGACACCGTTGTTATCATACTACTTTACTACTGACTCTTTGCTTGCAGATACTAAACTTTCAGGTGTGGTTGAATCTGATAAATTAAGCTGCTAATACTCGAGAGTATCCTCTCACCTCCTTTTGGCGTTTCAACAAATTTGGGTTGAATACTCTACCCTCGAAAACTGCTGCGATCCCATACGCTGGTGGGCCGTCAACAACATTCTTCTAGTTTCGATTGCCGGAGAGTGCTAGCAGCATTCTTCTGGTACCGTTGCAGGGGAAGGTCTGTTGTCAGAGTCAGCATTTTTCTAGCGCCGTTGCCGGGGAGGTATTGCTATATTCTCTGAGTCACTTGGGATTTATATCTGCTGATCACTATGAAGAATCTGAAGGATCCAAAAACCAAAGTCTTGCCCTCAACTACGAGGGGAGGTAAGGAACTGTCATCTAGCTCTGCACTTGATTCACCTTCAGTTATGAGTAAGTTTGCGACATCACCTCCTGCTAGAAATCTTGATATGTCGTGTGTGCTTGATGATGCTTATGATGCTACTGCTAGAGATACTATGCTTGATACTATTCCTAGTGCTATGCCTGATACTGCTAGAGATGTTATGCTTGATACTGCTTTGCCTGATGATGCTAGAGATGCTATTTTGCCTGATGATGCTATGCTTGATACTGCTAGAGATGCTACTTTGTCTGATGTGCCACTAGGAGTGTTCCTTGATGCTCATATTGCTAGAGTTACTGCCAATGCTCGTGATGCTTCTGAAACCGCCGATACTATCAGAAAAGAACAAGAAAAATGCCGACAAGAAGAAATATCACCACAAGCTGGGGCCAGGGGGCTATGAGACTGCAATCCCAAAGTGGGATAAGAAAGAGCAAGATCTGCTAGCTAAAGGCATCATACCTGAACCACTCCGTGATGAGTGGGAATTGAGAGCAAGAAATTGGTTCCTTGCGCATGGTGGTTCGTACGACGAAGAAACAGGGGACCTCATCTGCAGTGACGGTCTTAGGATACTCACGGAGAATTGGAAAAGATAGTGAAAGAAATTAAGGAGGGAAAAGACAGTTCACTGCAGATAGAGAGAAAGATTTGCTCACACTGGTCCTCGGCAATGACAAACATGGAGGACGAACGCGAGGCTTCGGTCCTTCTTACCCGTGGTGACTTGGGTTTGCCAGAGACCAAGACACTTACAGAAGTCGAGCGAGAGCAAAGAAGCGGCAGCAGGATGAGGAGAATGACAAGTTCAACCAGTTGCTTGCCAGGATTAACGAGCAACAGAAGCAGATTGATGAGCTTAGAGGAGTAGCGCGCCAGGAAGATCCTGCACTCGATATTACCGGCGCCCCATCTAAGCGGAAAAGCAGCATGGCTGAATCTGAGGCCCCGCCCGACGATGCACGAAGAATGATAGAGGGCGGTCCCGGCTACCCCGTGGATGGAATCAAGTAGTCAACATCATGTGAACTCCATCAGAAATTCAAGAACATATCCATGAAGGTGGCCGTCGGACAAGCTTTACCTTCTGGCCCTGATGCACGCTGGCATGGCCGTGAGATTCCAGCTGGCTTTGCTAAAGTTTGGGTGGATGAAATCATGGCGGGGGTTCATGAGATGGAGCTCGACATAGATGGACCCGAAGATGAGAGGACACTCGGAGAAGTACTGGGTAGAGTCATCCTATGGGACAAGAACTACATCAAGCTTCCAGGCTCGGCCCCAAGGACAACACCACCTCCGAGTCGTCGCAGGTCACCTACACCTCCATCACCTCCAAGCCCTCCACATGACGTCGGCCAGCACAACACGAGTCCATCTCGATCACCGCCGCCGGACTTGGGTCGTCCGTCTCCGCCGCCGCCCGCTCCGGATACTAAGCGGAAGCGTGCCAGCAAGAACGCTCCGCCGATGATTTCTAAGGGACGGAGCCCCCAAAAGCGCAAATTGTCGCCCCTCCCAAAGGTACCTCATGCTAATCTTCCTATCAGACCTTATCATCGTACCCCCGAGGAAAACGCCAGGATAGCAAAGGAACATCATGATGCACAGATGAAAAAGAAGGAACCCGAGCCCCGCCTGGAATACACCGAGAAGCAAATAGCATTTGCAAAATACTTCACGAACCTTCCATCACAGTATGACTTACGCCATAAGCCTGATGACTATACACGCACATTGCAGAAGGAAGTGAAAAAGAGCAGATCACGTGCAAGAGCAAGTGGGAGCAAATCAAGTTCAACTACAAGCAAAAAAAGATCAGACGTTCCTCAGCTTGGACAACAGGCCAAACAGTCGATCCCACCCCTCAGGGTGTTACCCGAGAATGTCCCCCCTCTGGTGCAGGGGCAAGATTTGGAATTAGCAAAGAAGTGGGCGAATGAATGGGGTATCCCGGTTGAAGACATTCTGGCTTCCCAAGACGAGGGGTTACCCAAGGCTGTGGTAGCCCCTAAGCCACAGTTTGTCATGGGAGCACCTTTGGTCAGCAAAGATGATCTCCCAACAAATATGCGTTACTTGCATACATGGTACTTAAGTGAATCAAAGAATGGGAGAACGATGATCATGGTGAGTGTCCCACGGGAGTACTACGGCCGCCCCGAAGAAATCCATATCGACTTTAATGAACTCTTCCAGATGTACAATGCCGACGCCCTCGACAAATCGCTTATGAGTTGCTATTGTCTGTAAGTTTTTCAATTCGTTGTCTACATATAACTTGTTTAGTTATTTCAATTCATTGTCTATATATAACTTGTACTCTATTATGCAGAATGAAGATTCTGGATTGTAAAAATAGGAACATCCTAAATATTGAGTTTATTGACCCGGATAAAATACATATAGCGACGCTAACTGATAAACCCAAGGAGATGGAGGAAAACCTTCTAAGATTTCTAACAGATCAAAATTTCTGTGACCACATACTATTTCCATACAACTTCAGGTGAGGGTCTTTACTCTGTTGTGTCCATTCACTTATAAGTGTAATTGATAAGTTACTAACACACACACACACATATATATATATACATGTGCAGCTTCCATTGGATTCTGTTGGACATTCAAATTTATAAGGGAAGAGTTGATGCCTTCGACCATTTATCGAGACCCTTGGAACAGTTCCAAAGCCTGCATGACATGCTCCAAGGGTAATTTCAATCATTCTTGCGCTCTATCGGTCTCTTTCGATGATTTTCTGATATATCAATTAATAAAAAACTTAACAAATCATTATCCTTGTCAGGCAGGGTTTGGAAGCGGTTCAAGTGCGTGACTCCCGGTATCGAGCCTGAGAAGCTGACCTTTAGAGTGGCTCAGGTAAGTAGTAGTATGATATACATTTATTTTCAATACATTTATGATGCTAGATTATTATTTTGATTATATATATTCTATTCTCGTAAAGTGCGACCAGCAGCCACGGGGGACGCATCTATGCGGATGCTATGTTTGCGAGACCATTCGCACGTTTACCTCTGAGCACAAGGATCACACATACGACGTAAGCAATGAACATTCACACCTCTATTTTTACCCGTCATTCTTTGTTATCATGATTGATATTCATATTCATCTCTTCTTCTTATATAGTACACGATCATGAGGGAGAAGTCCCTACGAGAGCAACGCGCGATTGCTGTTGCAGAAGAGCTTGCGTCCTTTCTGAGGACGGAAGCTATAGATGACAAAGGACGATTTAGTGTAGCTAGGGGCCATTACTGATGTTGGTCCATGTAATCGAATAGACGGGCTCTAGTCCCGATAATTCAGATCTCCATATAATTGTATATATATGCTCGCTTGTAATATAAGTTAATCATATATATATATATATATATATATATATATATATGCATAATTATTTCTATTTAGAATTATATGAAAACTAATTCCCGAACACCAAACGAGGCATCACGTTATTCTCCCGAACACCTAAATCCTAAAACCCTAAACCCAAAAATAAACAAAATCTGAAACTCTTTAGTCCCGGTCCGTGTAAAGACCCGGGACTAAAGGGCCTGCCCCTGAGGGTGCTCCGAGGCGTCCACGTGGAGCACCTTTGGTCCCGGCTTGAAACAGGACCGGGACTAAAGGTTAGGCATTTAGTCCTGCCCCTTTAGTCCCGGTTGGTGAACCGGGACTAAAGCACCTTACGGGCCGGGGCTATAGACCCTGTCCCCACTAGTGGTGGGTCAAAACAGTGAAAAAAAACCGCACCGTGTTGGACCCTGATATGGCAGTGGCTGGCATGTCTTCTCTCCTTTTGATTGCATGCGTGTCGCATTGCGTGCACCTTTCCCTTGGTTGAGTTGTTTTCTCGTCTCCTTTTCTAGACTATAAGCTACTCCCCAGTTCGAGCTAACTTGTCACGGATCTATCAGAGTTAGTGGTGATGTTAATTAGTTGTGGAATCAGCTGTATCTATCAACATAATCACCGAGAAGTCAAGCCGGCCGGCGCCCAAGATGTGTACTGCTTTCTATATCTATAGCAATGCATGGACTGGCTAGCTAATCGGTCATCGATCGACGACGACTAGTCTAATCTCGTCTGCTAGCTTAGCTAGGACTTCACAAGAGGTAAACAGAGGCCCGGCCGGCGTACTGACCGCTCGAATCGGGACTCCATTAATCTCCGTTGATAGTACGACTGGGACTGTTGCTTTTATCTGGCCAGAACCAAAGCATTATTTTCTTCTAGTGTTATCTCTATGCTAGCTCCTAATTTTCTCTCCTGCAACAATAATAACATAAGACACCGATTTATTTCTACGATGCAAGCAGCTCTGCCTGTCTAGTCTAATTTCGCAACACCGCTGGAACCATGCCGCATCAATCTATCTGTCTTGACACTAATGCCAAAGACCCCTGTTTCCTTGTAGTTGGATGTCCCATTTTTTGAAATATTCTAAATGCCACTTGAGCATCCGAATCCGGATCAATATATACCAGCAAAAACAGACCTGTTGCTCGATCGCTCCAAGAGGATATGAAAAGATCCTGGCGGCATGCATGCTGCATGCTATGGCAGTGCTGGTTGCATCCATGGCGTTGGGTTGGCTATGGACGATCAGCTCCTCCTTGTCGGAGGTTTTTGTTTGTTCTAGAGAGAGCCATTTGGCAGCTGGAAGATGTTACCCGTTGATGTAAGAATTTCGGTTGCCAGAGATGTTTGCCGTGCTGCCAGGATAATTGAAATAATGTATGTGTTCCATTGAAAAATAAGACAATCGTCTGCTAATTCTCTATTCCTAAATAACTACAACCCAGTACCTAAGTTTCCTAGCCATGCAATCATGACACGTAAGTAAGTATGCGATGCAAGATATAAATTTTTTGCATTTTTCTATGCATGCAATGGTTTCACATCTTCAATTCATGTATATTAGTCATAAGTAGTTTTTTGCATTAGAGTTCATCCTCCATATTTGCTTAGAAAATACATTTTAGCTATAATTTTTACTCACTTTTTATATGCTTTGTATTTTATTGTTGGAAAAATCTAAAGAGAAGCGTGCGTACGCGGGTGCTCCCATGCAGCGGGCTCACCTTAGATTTCGTTTCTATGGTCAGAATTTAAAAATTTTTATCTCTTAAACCGTTAATTCGATCGATGATCCGTTTTCGTCGTTAACTTTGTTTCGACGAAATCTTCAAAACTAGATCCCATGTCGATATGTTTTGACAATATTTTTTTTTCTCGTACTTACCACATTTGTTGCACTTACTTGTCATATTAGTAAGTACTTATTTGTCTGATAAAGTAACTTAATCGCCATATTTTTTGAAAATTGCGTATAAATATGACATCTCGACATAATCGAACAGACAAGCACAAACAACTTTTTTGAAACGATAACGTGCAAAAATATGACAACTCACCATATTTAAAACCGACGACCACAAGAAATCTTTTTTGTTTTTGGTAATTGTTAATAAATATGACAAGTCGGCACAGTTAAACTAGAAAACATACACAAAAAATTCTAGCAAAGTTGTATGTAAATATGACAAGTTGACATATTTAAATTGACAAATCAAACCTATGACATGCGTTTATATCATGTATAATGCAAATTGCTACAAGGCAACAATGATTTGTCAAACATGGTCGTCGGGTTTAAGCAAGCGTAGTTGTCAAAAATCTATACACACGGTTGCCAAGTTGACAACTAAGTTAATTAAATGTGGCTACTAAGTGTCTCATAATGTAACAACTAAATAATAGTAATCTGACAACTATCGACGAAAAAAAATATTGTCGAAACATGTCGACATGGGATCTAGTTTTAAAGATCTCGTTGCGAGAAAGCTAACGGTGAAAACGGATCGTCAATTGGATTTATAGTTTAAAAGATAAAACCTTTTAAAAATTCAACATTAAAATAACCTTTGCTGATGTACTAGTTTGCATGCATGTTGGAAAACCCGCCGCATGGAAAAGTGCTCATGCGGGGTCCCTGTGTAGTGGCTCCCTTTATTGTTTTCAAGCTTACATTCGCTTTGATTAGTTTTAAATTTTTTCAAACAGCTACGTATTCCTTTTTTAGCAATGTTTCTACAGCAACGCGTGAAGCATCATCTAATTAAATAAGAAAGCTATCCCATATGTCCTGATCTCCACTTGAAAACAAAGACTTGAGACTCCACAAAGTCAGTCAATGCGAGAGGAGAGTTTTGAATTGTACAGAAATATCCAGAGCCGTTGAGTGGCAGAGAATACACGGACTTGTTCTCGCCACAAGTAAGTATGTGTTACATCAGAAATTAATACTGTACACCATTCTAACCCGTTGTAGGGGATATGCTGAACTCTTCAAAGACGTTCCCTACCTTACAAAATCAAGTTCGGAAAATGTCTGTCCTTTTTCCACCACAACAGCGACGGAACGTGTAATTCCGTTAGAAAATGGAATACGAGTGTACAATTCCGTTTGAAAATGGTGATACTGGACAGGTACATAAATATGCAAGAGTACCAATGCTGGAAGCTAAAGCAGCGAGACACCTAAAGCTTAATACACCATTTTTCCCACAAATACTGTGATGAAGACGATGAGGCGCCTCTGCTTGCTCGCGCCGCTGTTGTTATGGATGGCAACGGTGCGAGCATCCGCTGGCGTGCAAGGAAGCCAGGCCGGGAACAGGAGTGATCTTCCCTCCCTGGCCGGCTGTCAGAAGAGGTGTGGCAACCTCAGCTTTTATCTGGCCAGAACTAAAGCCGTGTTTTCTACTAGTGTTATCTTCGTGCTAACTCTTAATTTTCTCTCTTGCAACAATAATAACAGAAGACACCGATTTATTTTATCATGCAAGCAGCTCTGCCTGTCTATAGTAGTCTAGTCTCGCAACACCGCTGGAAAAATGCCGCATCCATCTATCTGTCTTGCACCTGCTCCCTAGCACCACCGGTCACGACCCGTTCCCTTCTTCGACCCGTCCCCATCGCCCCGAGAAGCCATCGGTGTACTCAGCACGATGCTCGACTTCGGATGCCGCCTGCCTCCCACCACCCGTAGGCGCCTGCCTCGGTCTCTGTTGCTCTCCTGTGTCGCCGCCTTCCCGTGTCGCGGGCCTACGCCTCTTCTGCTTTCCTCTGTCGGCGGCGGGGCTTGGTGTCGACGGAGCTGGCGGGGTCCAATGGATCCAGCGATCGGACGAGGTTGGCGAGCTCCGGCGAGGCGGCGGACGGTTTGAGCTCCTCAGGCGTCGTTGGCGCGTCGGTGTACTCCAGATCGAACTATGTACACTGCAGTGTAATCCGTTCTTGTGTAATACGCTCATCTTTTTAAACGGAGTAGTTTTGTTTTGGATCAGCAAGTGATGATGAATATTTCTGTATAGTGAAATTATTTCCTTCGTTGTTGATTCTTGGAACAGCAGTGCTCACGGATATCGTGGTTTTCCTCGTCAGTTCGTTTCCCTCTGGACAACTTTGATATTTTCTATAAAATCTGGGGTGTTTTGCCGTCTGAAGTTTCTGTTGATGAGGGCAGAAAATGGGGGTTTTGCAGTCCAGGACTACCATGGGCTGACGGCAAAAAGGACTAACGTCGTTTGTCCGGCTGGACGTTCCGTCTGGTACCAATTTTTTGTCGTCTACCGATCCTGCCAACAGCAAAATAATTTCACTAACGGCATTTTTTTGCCGTCTGCTCTCGCATACGTTGACGGTAAAACTACCCTTTGCGGGCATGGTGGACGTTGGCATTATTTGCCGTCATGGCTGACGGCAATTTTTTGTCGTCTGTAGCGTCCTGACGGTAAAATGACTGATTCCTTTAGTGATGATGCGTGATATGTTCAACAATTCTAGGCTATGAATTTTTCTTTTTTGTGTAGACAGTATTTCAAGGTATTTCATCTTAAAAATTTACACACATAAACATAACATCTTTCTTTACTTGCATATTTATTTTCAAATTTTCAGATTTTTTTTAAAACCCATAACTTCCCCTCTTCATTGCGTCCACCTCTCCTCACCAGGGGCGAGCATTTCGAAACCACAACAACAATTCGCTCGGCTCCTCCGATTCTCCTTTCCCCACTCCAAATCAAGTGAGGTGACGATCTATTTGGCGATTCAGCGGACGGTTTTGCGCCGGAGGTGGAGAAATTCAGTCCATGCGGTGACTAGGGAGTGGTACGACGACCAGGGGTGTCTCACCACCTCTAGGGCGGGCGGCATTTTCCTGCCTGGCCATAATATGTATAATATGTATAAAATATAAAATAAAAACAAAGATACGTATAATATGTATGCCAACCGCCTGGCCATTGGCATAGATGTGCCACATGGATTTTGATTAAAAAAGAATGAAAATAGCTATGCCGATGTCCGCCGTCAGGGCCGTCGGCATAGTTTTAACCACCTTAACTTACGATCCAGGGAAGCCGGACCCACATATGTGCCGACGGCCCTGTCTACGCCGACCGCTACGCCGACCGCCCCAGCCGGTGTAGATGGATGTATGCCGACGGCTTTATTGTGCCTACATTCTTTCCCTTGCCGTCGGCGGACCTCAATCTATGCCGACGGGAGCTGTCGGCGTAGATAAGGCCGTCGGCAGCGTTCGTTATTCCGGTAGTGGATTGTTGCTTTTATCTGGCCAGAACTAAAACCCTGTTTTTTATTGGTGTTATCTCCGTGCTAGCTCCTAATTTTCTCTCTTGCGACAATAATAACAGAAGACACCGATTTACATTTCTATCATGCAAGCAGCTCGGCCTGTCTATAGTAGTCTAGTCTCGCAACACCGTTGGAAAAATGCCGCATCCATCTATCTGTCTTGGCACTAATAAATAATAATAATGCTAAAGACCCCTGTTTCCTTGTAGTTGGATCGCCCACATTTTGAAATGTCCTAAATTCCACTTGAGCATCGGAATCTGGATCAATACCAGCAAAAACATATTGGTACGTAATGGACCTGCTGCTCGATCGCTCCAAGAGGATAGGGAAAGATCCTGGCGGCATGTCTGCTGCATGCTATGGCAGTGCTGGTTGCATCCATGCCGTTGGGTTGGCTGTGGACGATCAGCTCCCCGTGGTTGGAGGTTTTTGTTTTGGTTCCAGAGAGAGCCGTTTGGAAGCTGGAAAATGTTATCGGTTGATGTAAGAATTTCGGTTGCCAGCCATGTTTGCCCTGCTGGTTACATTCGGATTACAGCTTACGACGTGACGGCACCGTCAGCCGTTTCTATTGAAGACACGTGGTAGGTATTTTTATCGGGTGATGTGCTAGAAGCCGAGTGTTTTTTACGTAGAAACCGTGTCTCGTTTATGAGCCGAGAGCTTTTTCGGATCACACGGCTTATATGATAGCATAAGCTGAGTGATTTGTTGTTATCGGGTGTTTTTATGGAGAACAAGGCTTATATGCCGATAAGCCGAGCGCTTTACCACACGATAAAACAGTTTTTTTCTCCTCCTCCTCCTCCTCCTCCTTCTCGTCACTTGTCGGAGGCTCTTGTTTGGTTCCAGAAAGCCATTTGGCAGCTGGAAGATGTTACTGCAGTTGATATAAGAGTTACGGTTACGATGTTTGCCGTGCTGCCAGGTAATTGAAATTATGTATGCGTCGCATTGAAAAATAAGCCGACCGTCTGCTAATTAAATAAGAAAGCTACCCCGTATGTCCTGATCTCCACTTGAAAACAAAGACTCGAGACTCCACAAAGTCAGTCAATGCGAGAGGAGAGTTTTGAATTGTACCGAAATATCCAAAGCCGTTCAGTGGCAGAGAATACACGGACTTGTTCTTGCCACAAATATGTGTTACATCAGAAATTAATACTGTACAACATTCTAACCCGTGGTAGGGGATATACTGAATGCTTCAAAGACGTTCCCTGCCTTACAAAAGCAAGTTCGGAAAATGTCTCTTCTTTTTTCACCACAACAGCGACGGAACGTGTAATTCTGTTTGAAAAAGGAGGACGAGAGTATAATTCCGTTTAGCATTAGAAGAGAACCAATGCTGGAAGCTAAAGCAGCGAGACACCTAAACTCAATACACCATTTTCCCACAAAATGAGGCTCCTCTGCTTGCTCGTGCTGCTGTTGCTATGGACGGCAACAGCACGAGCATCCTCTGGCGTGCAAGGAAGCCAGGGCGGGAACAGGAGTGATCTTCCCTCCCTGGCCGGCTGTCACAAGAGTTGTGGCAACCTCAGCTTCGACTACCCGTTCGGCATAGGGCCGGGCTGCTTCCGGCCGCCGCGGCGAGACTTTGAGCTCTTCTGCAACAAAACCGACGGTGCGTCGCAGCGCCCCAGACTCTTCCTGCACGACGGCATCACCGAGGTCGTCAATAACATCAAACCCGGCGATGTTTATGCCCCACAGTCTATCAAGGTATCGTTTTCCCATTCCGTCTCCGTGAGACCTGAGGAGGATGCATACAGCATCTCGTGGAATCCTGGGAGATCTCCCGGTGGCTATTCTTTACAATTAGACTTCACTGGTTGCGACTTCGACATGTATGTGCTCGATCACGATACCAACAAGACGGTGAGTCAGTGCAATACTACATGCCCTGACGAAGACATCACGGATAAGGTGGTCAGCCTCAGGCAGGACTGCAACGGTACAGGATGTTGCTCCATCCATCTTAGATCCGAGTCTACTACCGGCTTCGACATCAAGTTCGCCCGCCACAAGATTAGAAAGCTGATGCTCAAAGCGCACGGTAACCGAAGCTCCATATGGGATACAATTGATGTAAGCACTGATCACGCCTCTATCTTCTGGGGTATCGCCGTTGATGAACCTAGTGGCCCCACAGATTATGCATGTCTCAGCAACCATAGCAGCAGTTATGCTGGTGCTACTCGGTATTCTTGTTACTGCCACGGTGGTTACGGAGGCAATCCATACATAACGGATGGCTGCTCCCGTGACAAAGGTAATTGCTCTCAGATAAAAAGCATAGTTTTTTTATTAGTGTACTTCTCTTATACAGCAAATTTCTTCAACAGCATTCACCAACAAAAAATAGTCTGCAACAGTAACCAATTTTGTCCCCACATGCTCGCATATACATGCTATGAAAAAAATCTGATTCTTTGTAAAAAACTATGAAAAATGTTTTAAGAGCTCGCAAAGTTTCATCGTGAAATCACATTTGTGGAAGTCGTGGCAAAGAAAAACTTTTTGTTTTTTTACAACGACTTCCACAAATGTGATTTTGTACTGAATTTTGCAAGATCTTAGAACAATTGTGAAAGTTTGCTGCAAAAAAATCAGATTTGGTTTTTTATTATTTTTTCAATATTTTTTGAATTTACTGTTGGCTCAGGTTCATTTGAGCTCGGGTGTAGAAGGGCACTTTCATCTCTAGTGTCTGTTCTCACAAAAATTTTGACATGTATAGAGGAAACAAAAATGGCCATTGCAAAAAAAAAAAACTTCTTCAAACCATTTTTTGGATTTTGTACATGCAGGACCATATGAGTACAAGCTTCGTTTTGAATTTCCGGCATCTTTAGGTTCTTTTATTTCATGATGAGTTGTGGGATTATTCGACCTTTTCTAAGGTGTCTCCTAGGGAACTCCAAGACCGTGGTCTGTATACTTCTTGCCATCCAATGCCATGCATCAAACGTTCGCAAACTGGTCCGCTTTTTTAAATTCCCGCAAACTGGTCTCAAACCCGGGGGCTATTTGTGGGCATCCAGAGGTCCACCACGTAGCTGTCAGAGTGAGCAGTTCCACCCAAAACCTTCCCCACGCGTTACGTTCTACTCCCTTCGTTCCTAAATACGGAGTATAAGTCTTTGTAGAGATTTCACTAGTGGACTACATACGAATGTATATAGACATACTTTAGCGTATAGATTCAATCATTTTGTTTCGTATGTAGACCCTTAGTGAAATCGCTTAAAAGACTTATATTTAGGAACGGAGGGAGTAGAAGCCTCGCCGCACATTCAGGCCGCTCGCCTCTTACCACATTGATGCCGGTCAAACGTGCGTATCGGACGACTGACATGCGCCACTTCGGTGTGCTCATGGCGATGGGTAAACCTAGCGGCTGCTGCACCTGCATTGAAGCGACACCGACCCTAAGCGGGCTGACCTCGCCCACAAACCCCATCTCCACTCTATGCACCACCGCCTCTCCTTTCTATCGTCCACACACTGCAGAGATGGGCAAGAACGGCAATGGCTTTGGTTGGTTCTTTGCGCTTGCAGGTGGATTATGGGGTCATCTGGATTGCAGCGACTCCGGCCACTGTCTCCTTGCCCGTCAGCGGCCACCACTCTATGAGTGCACATGGTTAAGGAGGAGCAGTGATCTCCAACGATGACGATGAGTAGCATGAGGCACCCCTCCTCATCGAGGTCGTGCTGATTGAAGAGGAGTATGCACCAAATCACGACCTCGTTCTCATAAGTCCGCTCTTCGTCCATGGTCTAGTGCCACCGTCGCTGTCGCATGAAGAAAGAGGTGCCATCGTTGTCGCTTAGCTTGGACGGGTGGTTAGTACGGACTCGTCTTGGCCGCACAATTTTCAACACGCCAAGGAAATGGCATCGCATCACGACCCAGCCTAGCAATCACCAACGCGTGTGGCCGCCTCCTGCACAACCTTCGACGTGGCGGCCGCACCACGTCCTCACGCTCCCTGACAGCATCTAACAAGGAGGCAAGTGAGAAGGTGCTCCAAGACCGGAGAAATGGGATGCGTTCGCCAAGCGTATGCGCTAGGCGAAGGCTGACCGGCTGCGTTAAGAGTGTGGAGTTGTGGCCGATATCATTAAGGCTGTCGTGGCCCGAGGGCCTTCCGCCGTTGGAAGGACAACCACGAGGGAGGTGTCGGCGGCCTCAAAGGCCATGGCTACGAGGTTACCGTCTCATACCTCAGTTAATTAGTTTAGTTTAAATTTAGTTCAAGTTACCTTAGGTCCACTTGAACTTTGTTAAATTTTGTCTTTTTTGGTGTAAATATATCAAAAACTAACAAATAAGATCCAGTTTGCATGAATTTTGTCCTTCTTGTTGAATCGTCCGTTTGAACTTTTAGATTACTTGAGCACTTGTATCATCTCCTTGTGAGTAGGATCAGGGGAAGACCATGTTGGCCACTAGCCACTTGTATAGGACGTGGCTCTCCCCTCATATATATACCTCTTGTAACCCTTTGTAACACTTGTCAAGGAATCAATCTATTCAACTTGGTATCAGTTACCAGGCCGCCATGGACGCCGACGCCTCCTCCCACTCCTCCGCTGCCCTCAGTCCCGGCGCTCTGCCGCACACCGCTTCCTCTCCGGCCACTGCCGCCGCCGCCGCTGCCGCGTCCTCGGCCACCTCGGCTCCTCCACCTCCGTTGTTCGTCTTCTCTGGCTCCACCGCCGCCTCTGGATCTCAGTTCGCCCCCCTCTTCTCCTCTGCACCGCCGGCTCCTGCGCCGTCGCCAACCAACCCTCGCCACCCCATTTTTTTCGGATCACATCACCAACCACATCAAGTTCTTCCTCAATCCCGCCGACCACAACTATCACAAGTGGAAGTCGTTCTCCATCATGGTCCTCGTTCGCTACGGCGTTCTCTAACTCATCGAGCACCCACCACCATCCAACGCCGACGGGGCCTACCGTGAGCTCGACGCTCATGTCGCGCTCTGGCTCTATGCCACCCTTGCCGATCCCATGATCGACCATGTCGTCGGTGCCACCACCTCCTACGCCATCTGGAAGAAGATCCGCGACTTCTTCCTCGCCAACCGCGCCGCTCGTTTCATGCTGCTCAATCGGCAGTACCGCAACCTCAAGCAAGGTGACCTCTCCGTCTCCGAATACGCCCGCCGCATGAAGCTCCTCACCGACGGTCTCGCCGACATCGATCACGCCGTCACCGAATGCGACCTCACCACCCAGTTTCTCCATGGCCTCGACAAGCGGCTCGACACCATCCGTGTCGTCCTCGGCGACCAGGAGCTCCCCTTCGACGCCGTGCTCTCTCGGGTCGTCCTCGCCGAGGAATCCCAGACCCAGCGTGCTGCCGAGGAAAGTGCATCTGCCTTCGCCATCACTGGCGGTGATCGCGGCCAGAGCAGTGGCTCCTCCGCTCCAGATCGCCCCACTGCCGATCGCGCCCAGGGTCACCCGCATCCTTCCCAGACGCCCCCTGGTCGTGGCCGCGGTGACCGCTCCGGCGATGGTGACCGCGGTCGCGGTCGTGGCCGCAGACGTGGTCGTGGCCGCGGGGACTCCTCTGGACGTGGCCATCCGTCGCCGCCGGCCCTTTCACCCTTCACTGGGTACTTCGCCCCCTACGGCATGGCTCTTCCGTCACCACGCCCTGGCTGGATCCCTCCCAACGCTGCAGGCGTCCTGGGTCCCCGCCCTGGTGCGCATGCCCAGGCTTACTGTTGGAGAACGTCGCATGGGAAACAAAAATTTTCCTACGCGCACGAAGACCTATCATGGTGACGTCCATCTACGAGAGGGGATGTGTGATCTACGTACCCTTGTAGACCGTACAGCAGAAGCGTTAGTGAACGCGGTTGATGTAGTGGAACGTCCTCACGTCCCTCGATCCGTCCCGCGAACCATCCCGCGATCAGTCCCACGATCTAGTGCCGAACGGACGGCACCTCCGCGTTCAGCACACGTACAACTCGACGATGATCTCGGCCTTCTTGATCCAGCAAGAGAGACGGAAAGGTAGAAGAGTTCTCCGGCAGCGTGACGGCGCTCCGGAGGTTGGTGGTGATCTTATCTCAGCAGGGCTCCGCCCGAGCTCCGCAGAAACGCGATCAAGAGGTAAAACCGTGGAGATATGTGGTCGGGCTGCCGTGGCAAAGTTGTCTCAAATCAGCCCTAAAACCCCACTATATATAGAAGGATGGAAGGGGGAGACTTGCCTTGGGGTCCAAGGACTCCCAAGGGGGTCGGCCGAGCCAAGGGGGAAGGTCTCCCCCTCCCAAACCGAATTCTACTTGGTTTGGAAGGTGGAGTCCTTCTTCCCTTTCCCACCTTCTTTTTTTTTCTCTTTGATTTTTCTTCCAATGCGCATAGGGCTCTTTTGGGCTGTCCCACCAGCCCACTAAGGGCTGGTGCGGCACCCCCAATGCCTATGGGCTTCCCCGGGGTGGGTTGCCCCCCCCGGTGAACTCCCGGAACCCATTCGTCATTCCCGGTACATTCCCGGTAACTCCGAAAACCTTCCGGTAATCAAATGAGGTCATCCTATATATCAATCTTCGTTTCCGGACCATTCCGGAAACCCTCGTGACGTCCGTGATCTCATCCGGGACTCCGAACAACATTCGTTAACCAACCATATAACTCAAATACGTATAAAACAACGTCGAACCTTAAGTGTGCAGACCCTGTGGGTTCGAGAACTATGTAGACATGACCCGAGAGACTCCTCGGTCAATATCCAATAGCGGGACCTGGATGCCCATATTGGATCCTACATATTCTACGAAGATCTTATCGTTTGAACCTCAGTGCCAAGGATTCATATAATCCCGTATGGCATTCCCTTTGTCCTTCGGTATGTTACTTGCCCGAGATTCGATCGTTAGTATCCGCATACCTATTTCAATGTCGTTTACCGGCAAGTCTCTTTACTCATTCCGTAATACAAGATCCCGTAACTTACACTAAGTCACATTGCTTGCAAGGCTTGTGTGTGATAATGTATTACCGAGTGGGCCCCGAGATACCTCTCCGTCACACGGAGTGACAAATCCCAATCTCGATCCATACTAACTCAACGAACACCTTCAGAGATACCTGTAAAGCATCTTTATAGTCACCCAGTTACGTTGCGACGTTTGATACACACAAAGCATTCCTCCGGTGTCCGTGAGTTATATGATCTCATGGTCATAGGAACAAATACTTTACACGCAGAAAAAAGTAGCAATAAAATGACACGATCAACATGCTACGTCTATTAGTTTGGGTCTAGTCCATCACATGATTCTCCTAATGATGTGATCCCGTTATCAAGTGACAACACTTGCCTATAGCCAGGAAACCTTGACCATCTTTGATCAACGAGCTAGTCAACTAGAGGCTTGCTAGGGATAGTGTTTTGTCTATGTATCCACACAAGTATTGTGTTTCCAATCAATACAATTATAGCATGGATAATAAACGATTATCATTAACTAAGAAATATAATAATAACTAATTTATTATTGCCTCTAGAGCATATTTCCAACAGTCTCCTACTTGCACTAGAGTCAATAATCTAGTTCACATCACCATGTGATTCCAACGAATCCAACACCCATATAGTTCTGGGGTCTGATCATGTCTTGCTCGTGAGAGAGGTTTCAGTCAACGGTTCTGAAACTTTCAGATCCGTGCGTTCTTTACAAATCTTTATGTCATCTTATAGATGCTGCTACTACGTGCTATTCGAAAATGCTCCAAATATCTACTCTACTATACGAATCCGTTTCACTACTCATAGTTATTCGGATTAGTGTCAAAGCTTGCATCGACGTAATCCTTTACGACGAACTCTTTAACCACCTCCATAATCGAGAAAAAATTCCTTAGTCCATTAGTTACTAAGGATAAATTTTGACCGCTGCTAGTGATTCAATCATGGATCACTCTCTGTACCTCTCAACATACTTTGAGTCAAGGCACACATCAGGTGCGGTACACAGCATGACATACTTTAGATTCTACGGCTAAGTCATAGAAGACGACCTTCGTCTATTCTCTTTATTCTGCCATGGTCGGGTTTTGAGTCTTACTCAAATTTACACCTTACAACGCAACGAAGAACTCCTTCTTTGCTGATCTATTTTGAACTCCTTCAAAAACTTGTCAAGGTATGCATCTTATTGAAACTTTCATTAAGCGCTTTTGATCTATCTCCATAGATCTTTGATGCTCAACGTTCAAGTAGCGCAATCCAAGTATTCCTTTGAAAACTCCTTTCAAACAACCTTATATGCTTTACAGAACTTCTACATTACTTCTGATTAACAATATGTCTACCACATATACTTATCAGAAATTCTATAGTGCTCCCACTCACTTCTTTGGAAATACAAGTTTCTCAAAAACCTTGTACAAACCCAAAATCTTTGATCATCTCATCAAAGTGTATATTCCAACTCCGAGATGCTTGCACCAGTCCATTGAAGGATCACTGGAGCTTGCATACTTGCTAGTATCTTTAGGATCGACAAAACCTTCTGGTTGTATCACATACAATGTTTGCTGAAGGAAACGTCGAGAAAACAATGTTTTGACATCCTACGTGCAATATTTCATAAATAATGCATCAACAACTAACATAATTCTAACAGACCTTTAGCATCGCTACGAGTGAGAAAGTCTCATCATAGTCAACTGTTTGATCTTGTCCAAAACATCTTTGCGACAACTCGAGCTTTTCTTAATAGTGACTTATCACCATTATCGTCTGTCTTCTTTTAAAGATCAATTTTACTCAATAGTCTTATGACCATCAAGTAGTTCTTCCAAAGTCTACACTTTGTTTTCATACATGGATCCTCTCTCGGATTTCATGGCTTCCAACCATTTGTCGGAATCTGGGCCCACCATCGCTTTCTTCATAACTCGTAGGTTCACTGTTGCTCAACAACATGACCTCCAAGACAGGATTACCGTACCACTCTGTAGTAGTACGTGACCTTGTCAACCTACGAGGCTTGTAGTAACTTGATCCGATGCTTGATGATCACCATCATCACCTTCCACTTCAATTGGTGTAGGCGCCACAGGAACAACTTCCTGCGCCCTGCTACACACTGGTTGAAGTGATGGTTCAATAACCTCATCAAGTTCTACTACCCTCCCACTCAATTCTTTCGAGAGAAACCTTTCCTCGAGAAAGGATCTGTTTCTAGAAACAAACACTTTGCTTTCGGATCTGAGATAGGAGATGTACCCAACTGTTTTGGATATCCTATGAAGATGCATTTAACCGCTTTGGGTTCGAGCTTATCAGACTGAAACTTTTTCACATAAGTGTCGAAGCCCCAAACTTTCAAGAAACGACAGTTTAGATTTCTCTAAACCTCAGTCTATAATGTGTCATCTCAACGGAAATACGTGGTGCCCTATTTAAAGTGAATGCGGTTGTCTCTAATGCTTAACCCATAAAAGATAGTGGTAATTTGATAAGAGACATCATAGCATGCACCATACCAAATAGTGCATGGCTATGACGTTCAAACACATCATCACACTATGATGTTCCGGGTGGCATGAACTGTGAAACAATTTCCACATTGTCTTAACTGCGTACCAAAACTCGTAACTCAGATATTCATTTCTATGATCATATCGTAGACAGTTTATCCTCTTGTTACGATGAACTTCACTCTGAAACGGAATTGAACTTTTCAATATTTCAGACTTGTGATTCATCAAGTAAATACTCCTGTATGTACTCAAATCGTGAGTGAAGTAAGAACATAATGATATCCACTGCGTGCCTCAGCACCCATTGGACTGCATACATCAAAATGTATCACTTCCAACAAGTTACTATCTTGTTTCATCTCAATGAAAACAAGGCCTTGCTCATGTGGTATGATTTGCATGTCACTAGTGATTCAAAAACAAGTGAGTACAAAGAACCATCAGCATGGAGCCTCTTCATGCAATTTATACCAACATGACTCAAGCGGCAGTGCCACAAGTAAGTGCTACTATCATCATTACCTCGTGTCTTTTGGCACCAATATCATGAACATGTGTAACACTACGATCGAGATTCAATAAACCATTGAAGGTGATTATTCAAGAAAATAGAGTAACCATTATTCTCTTTAAATGAATAATCGTATTGCAATAAACACGATCCAATCATGTTCATGCTTAACGCAAGCACCAAATAATAATTATTTAGGTTAACACCAATCCCAATGGTAGAGGGAGCGTGCGATGTTTGATCATATCAACCTTGGAAACACTTTCAACACGTATCGTCACCTCGCCTTTAGCTAGTCTCCATTTATGCCGTAGCTTTCATTTCGTGTTACTAATCACTTAGCAACTGAACCGATATCCAGTACCCTCATGCTACTAGGAGTACTAGTAAAGTACACATCAATATCATGTATATCAAATATACTTCTTTCGACTTTTGCCAGCCTTCTTATCTACTAAGTATCTAGAGTTGCTCCGCCTCAGTGACTGTTCCCCTCATTACAGAAGCACTCAGTCTCAGGTTTGGGTTTAATCTTGGGTCTCTTCATTAGTGTAGCAACTGTTTTGCCATTTCACGAAGTATCCCTTCTAGTCCTTGCCTTTCTTGAAATTTAGTGGTTCTACAAACCATCAACTATTGATGCTCCTTCTTGATTTCTAGTTTCGCAGTGTCAAACATCGCGAATCGCTCAAGGATCATTGTATCTATCCTTGATATGTTATAGTTCATCACGAAGCTCTCACAGCTTGGTGGCAGTGACTTTGGAGAACCATCACTATCTCATCTGGAAGATTAACTCCCACTTGATTCAAGCGATTGTCGTACTCAGACAATCTGAGCACACGCTCAACGATTGAGCTTTTTTCCTTTACTTTGTGGACAAAGAATCTTGTTGGAGGTCTCGTACCTCTTAACAAGGGCACAAGCATGAAATCACAATTTCATCTCTTTAGAACATCACTTATGTTCCGTGACGTTTTACAACGTTTTCGGCGCCTTGCTTCTAAGCCATTAAGTATTTTGCACTGAACTATCGTGTAGTCATCAGAAACATGTATGTCGGATGTTCACAGCATCCACAGACGACGCTCGAGGTGCAGCACACCGAGTGGTGCATTAAGGACATAAGCCTTCTGCGTAGCAACGAGGACAATCCTCGGTTTTACAGACTTAGTCTGCAAAGTTTGCTACTATCAACTTTGAACTAAATTTTCTCTAGGAACATATAAAAACAGTAGAGCTATAGCGCAAGCTACATCGTAATTCGCAAAGACCATTAGACTATGTTCATGACAATTAGTTCAATTAATCATATTACTTAAGAACTCCCACTCAAAAAGTACATCTCTCTAGTCATTTGAGTGGTACATGATCCAAATCCACTATCTCAAGTCCGATCATCACATGAGTCAAGAATAGTTTCAGTGGTAAGCATCTCTATGCTAATCATATCAACTATACGATTCATGCTCGACCTTTCGGTCTCATTTGTTCCGAGGCCATGTCTGCACATGCTAGGCTCATCAAGCTTAACCCGAGTGTTCCGCGTGCGCAACTGTTTTGCACCCGTTGTATGTGAACGTTGAGTCTATCACACCCGATCAGCACGTGGTGTCTCGAAACGACGAACTGTAGCAACGGTGCACAGTCGGGGAGAACACAATTTCGTCTTGAAATTTTAGTGAGAGATCACCTCATAATGCTACCGTCGTTCTAAGCAAAATAAGGTGCATAAAAGGATTAACATCACATGCAATTCATAAGTGACATGATATGGCCATCATCACGTGCTCCTTGATCTCCATCACCAAAGCACCGGCACGATCTTCTTGTCACCGGCGTCACACCATGATCTCCATCATCATGATCTCCATCAACGTGTCGCCATCGGGGTTGTCGTGCTACTCATGCTATTACTACTAAAACTACATCCTAGGAAAATAGTAAACGCATCTGCAAGCACAAACGTTAGTTTAAAGACAACCCTATGGCTCTTGCCGGTTGCCGTACCATCGACGTGCAAGTCAATATTAACTATTACAACATGATCATCTCATACATCCAATATATCACATCACATCGTTGGCCATATCACATCACATGCATACCCTGCAAAAACAAGTTAGACGTCCTCTAATTTTGTTGTTGCATGTTTTACGTGGTGACCATGGGTATCTAGTAGGATCGCATCTTACTTACGCAAACACCACAACGGAGATATATAAGTTGCTATTTAACCTCATCCAAGGACCTCCTCGGTCAATTCCGATTCAACTAAAGTTTGAGAAACTAACACCCGCCAGTCATCTTTGAGCAACGGAGTTACTCGTAGCGATGAAACCAGTCTCTCGCAAGCGTACGAGTAATGTCGGTCCGAGCCGCTTCGATCCAACAATACCGTGGAATCAAGAAAAGACTAAGGAGGGCAGCTAAACGCACATCACCGCCCACAAAAACTTTTGTGTTCTACTCGAGAAGACATCTACGCATGAACCTAGCTCATGATGCCACTGTTGGAGAACGTCGCATGGGAAACAAAAATTTTCCTACACGCACGAAGACCTATCATGGTGATGTCCATCTATGAGAGGGGATGTGTGATCTACGTACCCTTGTAGACCGTACAGCAGAAGCGTTAGTGAACGCGGTTGATGTAGTGGAACGTCCTCACGTCCCTCGGTCCGCCCCGCGAACCATCCCGCGATCAGTCCCACGATCTAGTGCCGAACGGACGGCACCTCCGCGTTCAGCACACGTACAACTCGACGATGATCTCGGCCTTCTTGATCCAGCAAGAGAGACGGAGAGGTAGAAGAGTTCTCCGGCAGCGTGACGGCGCTCCAGAGGTTGGTGGTGATCTTATCTCAGCAGGGCTCCGCCCGAGCTCCGCAGAAACGCGATCTAGAGGTAAAACCGTGGAGATATGTGGTCGGGCTGCCGTGGCAAAGTTGTCTCAAATCAGCCCTAAAACCCCACTATATATAGGAGGAGGAAGGGGGAGACTTGCCTTGGGGTCCAAGGACTCCCAAGGGGGTCGGCCGAGCCAAGGGGGAAGGTCTCCCCCTCCCAAACCGAATTCTACTTGGTTTGGAAGGTGGAGTCCTTCTTCCCTTTCCCACCTTCTTTTTTTTTTCTTTTCTCTTTGATTTTTCTTCCAATGCGCATAGGGATCTTTTGGGCTGTCCCACCAGCCCACTAAGGGATGGTGCGGCACCCCCAATGCCTATGGGCTTCCCCGGGGTGGGTTGCCCCCCCCCCCGGTGAACTCCCGGAACCCATTCGTCATTCCCGGTACATTCCTGGTAACTCCGAAAACCTTCCGGTAATCAAATGAGGTCATCCTATATATCAATCTTCGTTTCCGGACCATTCCGGAAACCCTCGTGACGTCCCTGATCTCATCCAGGACTCCGAACAACATTCGGTAACCAACCATATAACTCAAATACGCATAAAACAATGTCGAACCTTAAGTATGCAGACCCTCCGGGTTCGAGAACTATGTAGACATGACCCGAGAGACTCCTCGGTCAATATCCAATAGCGGGACCTGGATGCCCATATTGGATCCTACATATTCTACGAAGATCTTATCGTTTGAACCTCAGTGCCAAGGATTCATATAATCCCGTATGTCATTCCCTTTGTCCTTCGGTATGTTACTTGTCCGAGATTCGATCGTCAGTATCCGCATACCTATTTCAATCTTGTGTAACGGCAAGTCTCTTTACTCGTTCCGTAATACAAGATCCCGTAACTTACACTAAGTCACATTGCTTGCAAGGCTTGTGTGTGATAATGTATTACCGAGTGGGCCCGAGATACCTCTCCGTCACACGGAGTGACAAATCCCAATCTCGATCCATACTAACTCAACGAACACCTTCGGAGATACCTGTAGAGCATCTTTATAGTCACCCTGTTACGTTGCGACGTTTGATACACACAAAGAATTCCTCCGGTGTCCGTGAGTTATATGATCTCATGGTCATAGGAACAAATACTTGACACGCAGAAAACAGTAGCAATAAAATGACACGATCAACATGCTACGTCTATTAGTTTGGGTCTAGTCAATCACATGATTCTCCTAATGATGTGATCCCATTATCAAGTGACAACACTTGCCTATAGCCAGGAAACCTTGACCATCTTTGATCAACGAGCTAGTCAACAAGAGGCTTACTAGGGATAGTGTTTTGTTTATGTATCCACACAAGTATTGTGTTTCCAATCAATACAATTATAGCATGGATAATAAATGATTATCATGAACTAAGAAATATAACAATAACTAATTTATTATTGCCTCTAGAGCATATTTCCAACACCTACCCCATGTACCACCCAGCACCACAACCTGCACCGTACAACGCCGGGCCGCCGTCGTGGGAGCATCTCGCCATGCTCAACGCCGCCTTCACCAACTCCGACATCACCTCCAACCCCAACCCCGAGTGGTATTTGGACAGCGGCGCTTCCTCCCATGTGACTGGCACACAAGGTAACCTGACCTCGCTTAGTCATTCGTTACGGCATGTTCCCTCGAGCATCCTTGTTGGCAATGGTCACCACATTCCTGTCACAGCCACTGGCTCCACCACACTCCACCCACACCATTTTCGCCTCACCGACGTGTTGGTCTCTCCCACCGTCGTTACTAGTCTTATTTCCGTTCGCAAATTTACCACTGATAACTCATGCTCTATTGAATTCTTTCCTTGTGGTTTTCTTGTGAAGGATCTTCGCACTCGACAGGTTCTCATGATCTCCGCTAGTACCGGCGACCTATACCCTTTCAACGGCAACAAACCAGCTCGGCCGTCCGCTCTCCTCGCCACCACTTCGGACCTATGGCACCGTCGTCTCGGTCACCCCAGCACATCTACCCTTTCTACTACTAGAGATTTTCTTCATGATTGTAATAAAGCTCCCCACTCGCCTTGTAGTGCTTGCCAACTTGGGCATCAGACACGTCTTCCCTTTTCTTATTCCTCTAGCAAAACATATGCTGCCTTTCATTTAATTCTCTGTGATTTATGGACTTCCCCTGTTGTGAGCTTCTCCAGGTTTCAATACTATTTGGTCATCCTTGACGACTACACACACTACTCCTGGACGTTTCCCTTGTGTAACAAACATGAGACATCCACTGTACTCCAGCGCTTCTTCACATTTGTCCACACACAATTTCATGTCGTCATCAAAAGCATGCAATGTGATAACGGTGGTGAATTCATCAACAACTCTCTTCGCTCCTTCTTCTCCTCCAACGGCATAGCATATCGGTTCTCTTGCCCCCACACTTCACCACAAAACGGCAAAGCAGAACGCATCATCCGCACTATCAATGACATCTTGCGCACGCTTCTTCTCCAAGCCCACCTCACTCCACCCTTTTGGGTTGAGGCTCTCCACACCGCCACTTATCTCCTAAACCGGTGACCCTCTCGTGCCATCACCCCATACACACCATACTACGTACTCCATGGCGTGCAACCGGATTATAATCACCAACGTGTTTTTGGCTGCCTATGCTACCCGAATCTTTATGCTACTATGGACAACAAACTCTCCCCACGTTCCTCCCCTTGTGTTTTTCTCGGCTACCCATTAGAGCACAAAGGGTATCGCTGCTACGACCTCACATCCCGTCGGGTTATTGTCTCGCGCCATGTAATTTTTGATGAGCATCTATTTCCCTACCAGCCACACCCACCAGTTCACACGCCAACCACGTCCTCAAACAATCCCCATGCAGCCGCTCCCCCACATCCGAATCTCTTGGATCACGCACCACCTGATCCGCCCGGGCCCCGCCAATCATTACCGCCCACTCCCGCATGCAACGCACCGGCGCCCGCGCACTCCCCTGCTGCGTATCCTTGCCCAGCTGGCTCGACCGCGTCGTCCGCCCACTCCTCTTCGTTCCCACCGCCCGGGCCACCTGGTCGCCCTGCCCCACCGAATCACGCGCCTCCCCTATCCACCTCGCCTGCCGCGCCCGATTCGTCTGTCACCTCCTCTGCTACTTCCTCGGAGTCATCACCAGATTCGCCGGCCACTACCTCCCAACAACCAGCGGGCCCCATAGAATCAGCCTCGCCTTCCGTTCCAGCCACACCCCATATGCCACATCTACCCGCACATGCCATTCCAGTACATCCACCCCACAATGCACACCGAATGTCCACACGTGCCAAGGCGGGTTATCTCATGCCCAAACATTTGTTTCTCACGGCTGCTTCCTCCACCGCCATCTCACCCATTCCACCCACCTACAAGTCCGCTCGCAAAGACCCCCATTGGCGACAAGCCATGCTCGATGAATATCATGCCCTAATGGATAACTTTACGTGGTCTTTGGTGCCTAAGCCTGTATGTCTGAATGTCGTCACGGGGAAATGGATCTTTCGTCACAAGTTCAACAATGACGGATCCTTGGCGCGCTACAAGGCCAGATGGGTTGTTCGTGGTTTCACTCAACGAGAAGGCGTGGACTATGGCGAAACCTTTAGTCCGGTGGTCAAGCCGTCTACCATTCGTGTGGTTCTCAGCATTGCCACTTCCCACTCATGGCCAATTCACCAACTGGACGTCAAGAACGCCTTTCTACATGGTGATCTCCACGAGACGGTTTACTGCTCTCAACCCTCCGGCTTCGTTGATCACACGCGCCCCGACCATGTATGTCTTCTCCGCAAGTCGCTATATGGTCTCAAGCAAGCTCCATGCACGTGGTTTCTTAGGTTCCAAGCCTTCCTCCTCTCCTTGGGATTACACGCATCCAAATGCGATTCTTCTCTCTTCATTATGCATCATGGCACCTCTGTTGCTTACTTGCTGGTCTATGTCGACGACATCATCCTTACAGCCAGCTCTTCGGCAACACTCTCCTCCGTCCTCGCCTCCCTCAAGGCCGAGTTCTCCATGACGGATCTCGGTTCTCTCCATCACTTCTTGGGAATGAATGTCACCACAAATACATCCGGTCTCTTCCTATGTCAACAACAATATACACTAGAGATCCTTGATCGTGCGAACATGCTCAACTGTAAGCCGGTCTCCACGCTCATCGACACTAGCTCCAAGACCTCTTCCCATGACGGCCACCTTCTCTCTAATCCCACCAAATACCGAAGTTTGGCCGGCGCCCTACAGTACCTCACTCTCACATGACCTGATATCACCTACGCTGTTCAACAAGTCTGCTTGTTCATGCACGCCCCTCGTGACACACACATGCAACTCGTGAAACGCATTCTTCGATATCTCCAGGGCACATCACACTATGGTCTTCAGCTGTACCGGTCGCCCTCTCGTGAGCTCATTGCTTATACGGACGCTGATTGGGCAGGTTGTCCACATACTCGCAAGTCCACCTCGGGCTTCTGTGTTTTCTTGGGCTCCAACCTCATTTCCTGGTCCTCCAAACGCCAGCCAACCATCCCGCTCCAGTGCCGAAGCTGAGTATCGTGGCGTGGCAAATTGTGTGGCAGAATCGTGTTGGCTACGTCAACTTCTCCATGAGCTTCATCTACCGCCCACACGCGCAACCGTGGTGTATTGTGATAACATCAGTGCCTCCTACCTTGCTTCAAATCCAGTACAACATCAACGAACCAAGCACATTGAGATCGATCTACACTTCGTACGTGATCGTGTGGCACTTGGCGAAGTCCGCGTTCTCCACGTACCATCGAGTTCTCAATTTGCTGATGTCTTTACAAAGGGTTTACCATCACAAGTGTTCACCGATTTTTGGTACAGCCTGAACATCCTTCCAAACGGTGTTCCGGCTGCGCGCGGGGGGGGGGGGGGTGTTAGATTACTTGAGCACTTGTATCATCTCCTTGTAAGTAGGATCAGGGGAAGACCACGTTGGCCACTAGCCACTTGTATAGGACGTGGCTCTCCCCTCATATATACCTCTCGTAACCCTTTGTAATACTTGTCAAGGAATCAATCTATTCAACTTGAACTAGCTCGGACTTTTGGTGCACCAGGTTGGCTGGCCGGCCGCCTCCCTGTGCACTGTCCGCGGTCAAATCCTAACGCTTTGATGTGTACAATTTAACGCACGACGTTGGAGTTTCCCTTGCAACAACTCTGGCAACACTCTGCACCGACCGAATTTTCGGTCGTTCGGATAGCAGCCGTTCTATCTGGGCTTCAATAACAATAAGATCTGGCATCTCATCCTCATTTTGACTTCGTCTTCAACCTCTGTCCTCATGAGCCTCCGCCCCATGCGCCTCCGACCTCCTGTTCCACGAGCACCTGCGTCTTCTCCCCATCGTCGCAGCTCGTCGCAGCACCCCATGCCCTCTCCCCTCGCCGTTCATCGCTCGTCACCATCAATGCTCGTGCGTGCACAGACTTGCCCCCGAGTTGAATGTTTTTTAAACTTCGGTTGAAGCTTTTGTCACTTTGGCTGAAACTTTTTCCATGGTTGAGCTCTTTTCCATGTCTCTTGAAGCTTTATTTTCACAACGGTTGAAGCTATTTTGACAATTTAAAGGTTTTTTGCTTCCAGTAGAAGGTTTTTCCATCAACGGACGTAGCTTTCTTAGACAACTGTTGCAGCAAATAAGTCATTGTCATTGTTTCGGTAGTAGCTCGCCGTTAGAGATAGCAGCATTTTTGCATCTGAATGAATATGGATGTTGCAAACTTCATTGCCGAATGTAGCAACAAGCTACGATGGTTGCAGCAAAAAAGTCGTACCCGCGGATCAACCGTGCTGGATGTAGCAATCCTATGTGTCTTTTGTAGCATGGCATGACAACGGTTGTAGCAAAAAAAATCCTGACGTCAGCTTGTGCAATGTAGCAAAATCAGACACCGGTTGTAGGAAATGTCGACACCGGTTGTAGCAAAATTGATGGATGACCGTGGTGACCGACAAGCCTTGATGCTCCGCCGGCAGGAGGTTGTAGCTCCGACGTGGCCGTGTCCGACGAGGCAGGTAGAGCTCCGATGGCGTGGATCCGAACAGATCTAGCCGGCAACGAGGAGAGCTTGCAGTGGTATATGAGTAGCAGGGAGGAGAGAAATAGTGGATAGGGAGTCCCGGCTGGAGGTAGAAGAAAAGAAAAAGGGAAGGCCTGGAAAAGAATAAGGATATGAGAGGGGGTGGTTGTGCGAAGGCCCACCAGTACACGCGTCTTACGCGGGATGGTTTTCATGGACGTTGGGGCCAGCATGGCATGTGAGCCGTCCAAAGCGCCGGCCCCAAATGTTTACCTCAAAAAACTACTCATAAAATAGATTTTACCACATGACTGTTAAATTTAGGTGACTTGTACGAGTGGTACTGTTACGAGTTCATTTAATCTTCCTTCCCTGAATATTTTTATTTAGTTTTTAATTAAAAAAAATAGATAATGCCTTAGGACACACCACTCAGTCACACGCGTGACGGCCGTCGATGACGATCTCGACCTTCTTGATCCAGCAAGAGAGACGGAGAAGTAGATGAGTTCTACGGTAGCGTGACGGTGCTCCGGTGGTGGTGATGATCTACTCCTGCAGGGCGCCGCCCGAGCTCCGCAGAAATCCGATCTAGAGGTAAAACTATGTGGTATAGGTTTGAGTTGCGGCAAAGTTGTGTCTTAAAAACCCTAAAACCACCAGTATATATAGGAGGAGGGGAGGGGCTAGCCTTGGGGCACAAGGGCCCCAAGGGTGCGCCGGCCAAAGTGGAGAGGAGGACTCCTTCTCCAATTCGGTTTAGGAAGGAGGAGTCCTCCTCTCCATTCCCACCTCCCTCTTTCCTTTTTTCTTCTTTCCTTTGGTTTTTTCACTTGTGGATCCATAGCCCTCTTGGGCTGGCTCCACCAGCCCACTAAGGGCTGGTGCGCCACACTGGGGTTACTGGGCTCACTCCCGGGTGGGTGGGCCCCTCCTGGTGAACACCCGAAACCCATTCGTCAGTCGCGGTACACTGTCGGAAATGCCCGAAACTTTCCGGTGACCAAATGAAACCATCCTTAATATCAATCTTTGTTTCCGGACCATTCCGAAAACCCTCGTGACGTCCGTGATCTCATCCGGGACTCCGAACAACATTCGGTAACCACACATATAACTAAACTATACTAAAACATCATCGAACCTTAAGTGTGCAAACCATGCGGGTTCGAGAACTATGTAGACATAACCCGAGACACTCCTCGGTCAATATCCAATAGCGGGACCTGGATGCCCAAATTGGATCCTACATATTCTTCGAAGATCTTATCGGTTGAACCTCAGTGCCAAGGAATCATATAATGACGTATGTCATTCCCTTTGTCCTTCGGTATGTTACTTGCCCGAGATTCGATCGTCGGTATCCGCATACCTATTTCAATCTCGTTACCGGCAAGTCTCTTTTCTCGTTCTATAATACAATATACCGTGACTTACACTTAGTCACATTGCTTGCAAGGCTTGTGTGTGATGTTGTATTACCGAGTGGGCCCCGAGATACCTCTCCGTCACATGAAGTGACAAATCCCAGTCTTGATCCATACTAACTCAACGGACACCTTTGGAGATACCTGTAGAGCACATTTATAGTCACCCAATTACGTTGCGACGTTTGATACACACAAGGTATTCCTCCGGTGTCAGTGAGTTATATGATCTCATGGACATAGGAATAAATACTTGACACGCAGAAAACAATAGCAACAAATGACACGGTCACATGCTATGTTCATAATTTGGGTCTAGTCCATCACATGATTCTCCTAATGATGTGATCCAGTTATCAAGTGACAACACTTGCATATAGTCAGAAAACCTTGACTATCCTTGATCAACTCTCTAGCCAACTATAGGCTTGCTAGGGACATTGTTTTGTCTATGTATCCACACATGTATCTATGTTTTCATTCAATACAATTATAGCATGGATAATAAACAATTATCTTGAAACAGGAAATATAATAATAACTATTTTATCATTGCCTCTAGGGCATATTTCCAACAGTCTCTCACTTGCACTAGAGTCAATAATCTAGTCCTCACATCGCCATGCGATTTACATTGTAATAAATCTAACACCCATATAGTTCTAGTGTTGATCATGTTTTGCCCGTGGAAGAGGTTTAGTGAGCGAATCTGCTACATTTAGATCCGTGTGGACTTTGCAAATATTCAGGTCCTCTCCTTCGACGTAGTCGTGGATGAGGTTGAAGCATCGTTTGATGTGCCTGGTCTTCTTGTGAAACCTTGGTTCCTTTGCTAAAGCAATGGCACCAGTGTTGTCAGAGAACAGAGTTATTGGATTTAGTGCGCTCGGCACAACTCCAAGATCCGTCGTGAACTACTTCTGGAGGCACCTTGGTTCCTTTGCTAAAGCAATGGCACCTGTTTTGCTGCCTCCGAGGCAGCCATGTACTCCTCTTCGCATGTAGAATCTGCTACGACGCTTTGCTTGGAACTGCACCAGCATACTGCACCCCCATTAAGAATAAATATGTATGCGGTTTGAGACTTAGAGTCATCCGTATCGGTGTCAAAACTTGCGTCGCCGTAACCCTTACGATGAGCTCTTCGTCACCTCCATAAACGAGAAATATTTCCTTAGTCATTTTCAGGTACTTCAGAATATTCTTGACCGCCGTCCAATGATCCACTCCTGGATTACTTTGAAACCTGCCTTCCGTACTTATGGCCAAGCTGATGTCCGGTCTAGTGCACAACATTGCATGCATGATAGAACCTATGGCTGAAGCATAGGGGACGGAACTCATTTTTCTCTATCTTCCGCAGTTGCTGGGCACTGAGTCTTACTCAATTTTATACCTTATAACACTAGCAAGAACCACTTCTTGGACTGTTCCATTTTGAACTTCTTCAAAACTTTATCAAGGTATGTGCTTTGTGAAAATCCTATCACGCGTCTCGATCTATCCCTATAGATCTTAATGCCTAGAATGTAATCAGCTTCTCCTAGGTCCTTCATAGAGGAACTTCTATTCAAGTAATCCTTTACGCGCTCTAAAAACTCCACGTTGTTTCCAATCAGCAATATGTCATCCACATATAATATTAGAAACGCCACAGAGCTCCCACTCACTTTCTTGTAAATACAAGATTCTCCAACCACTTGTATAAACCCAAATGCTTTGATCACCTCATAAAAGCACTTATTCCAACTCCGAGATGCTTGCACCAGTCCATAAATGGATCGCTTGAGCTTGCATAACTTGTTAGCATTCTTTGGATCGATAAAACCTTCGGGTTGCATCATATACAATTCTTCCTTAAGGAACGCCGTTTTGACATCCATCTGCCAGATTTCATAATCGAAAAATGCAGCTATTGCTAAGATGATTTGGACGGACTTCGTTACCGATGAGAACATCTCATCATAGTCAACTCCTTGAACTTGTGAAAAACCCTTTGCCACAAGTCGAGCTTTATAAACTGTCACATTACCATCTGCGTCCGTTTTCTTCTTAAAGATCCATTTGTTCTTAATAGCCTTGCGGCCTTCAGGTAATACTTCCAAAGTCCACACTTCGTTTTCATACATAGATCCTATCTCGAACTTCATGGCCTCCAGCCATTTGTTGGAATCTGGGCCCACCATTGCTTCTTCATAATACGCAGGTTCATTGTTTTCCAACAACATGATTGATAAGACAGGATTACCGTACCACTCAGGAGTACTACGTGATCTTGTCGACCTGCGAGGTCCGATAGGACCTTGATCCGAAGTTTCATGATTATCATCATTAACTTCCTCCTCAACCAGCGTCGCTTCGACACGGGTTTCCCCTTGCCCCAAGCCACCATCTAGAGGGATTAGAGGTTCGACAACCTCATCAAGTTCTATCTTCCTCCCACTCAACTCTTTCTAGAGAAACTCCTTCTCAAGAAAAGCTCCGTTCTTAGCAACAAACACTTTGCCCTCGGATTTGAGATAGAAGGTGTACCCAACTGTCTCCTTTGGGTAACCTATGAAGACGTACATTTCCGCTTTGGGTTCCAACTTTTTATGCTGAAGCTTTTTGACATAAGCATCACATCTCCAAACTTTAAAAAACGACAACTTTGGTCTTTTGCCATACCACAGGTCGTATGGTGTCATCTCAACGTATTTTGATGATGCCCTATTTAAAGTGAATGCAGTTGTCTCTAATGCATAACCCCAAAACGATAACGGCAAATCGGTAAGAGACATCATAGATCACACCATCTCTAACAAAGTACGATTACGACGCTCGGACACACCTTTACGCTGTGGTGTTCTAGTCGGTGTCAACTATGAAACAATTCCTCATTGTCTTAAGTGAGCACCAAACTCGAAACTCAGATATTCACCCCCACGATCAGAACGTAGGATCTTGATCTTCTTGTTACGATTATTGTCCACTTCACTCTGAAATTGCTTGAACTTCTCAAACGTTTCAGACTTGTGCTTCATCAAGATGATATATCCATACCTACTCAAATCGTCAGTGAATGTGAGAAAATAATGATATCTATCGCGCGCCTCCACTCTCATCGAACTGCATACATCGGTATGTATGATTTCCAACAAGTCACTTGAACGCTCCATTGTTCCGAAGAACGGAGTTTTAGTCATCTTGCCCATGAGGCATGCTTCGCACGTGTCAAGTGATTCAAAATCAAGTGACTCCAAAAGCCCATCGGAATGGAGTTTCTTCATGCGCTTTACATCAATATGACCTAAGTGGCAGTGCCACAAAAACATGGCGCAATCATTGTTAACTCTACATCTTTTGGTCTCAATGTTATGTATATGTGTATCATTGCTATCAATATTCAATATGAACAATCCTCTCAAATTGGGTGCATGACCATAAAAGATATTACTCATAGAAATAGAACAACCATTATTCTCTGACTTAAATGAGTAACCGTCTCGCAATAAACAAGATCCAGATATAATTTTCATACTTAACGCAGGCAGTAAATTACAATTATTTAAGTTCATAACTAATCCTGATGGTAACATAAGTGAGACTGTGCGGACGGCGATTGCATCAACCTTGGAACCATTTCCCACGCGCATCGTCACTTCATCCTTCGCCAGCCTTCGTTTATTCCCTAGTTCCTGCTTCGAGTTATAAATGTCAGTAACTACTACGAGAGTTGGTTAAGTACACATCAATAATATGTATATCGAATATACCTGATTATTCCTTGGCCACCTTCTTATTAGTCAAATACTTGGGACAGTTGCGCTTCCAGTGACCCAATCCCTTGCAATAATAACACTTTGTTTCAGGCTTAGGTCCAGCCTTGGGTTTCTTCGTCGGATTGGCAACACGCTTGCCGCTCTTCTTGGAGTTACCCTTCTTGCCTTTGCCGTTTCACTTGAAACCAGTGATCTTACTGACCATCAACACTTGATGCTCTTTCCGGAGTTCTGACTCTCCGACTTTCAGCATCGCGAATAACTCGCCTGGTGACTTGTTCATCCCTTGCATGTTATAGTTCAACACAAAGCTCTTATAGCTAGGTGGTAGTGATTGAAGAATTATGTCAGTGATAGCATCTTGCGGGAGTTTAATCCCCAGCTCAGCTAGACGGTTTGAGTACCCAGACATTTTGAGCACATGTTCATTGACAGACGAATTCTCCTCCATCTTGCAAGCATAGAATTTATCGAAGGTCTCATACCTCTCGATCCGGGCGTTCTTATGAAAGACAAACTTCAACTCCTGGAACATCTCATATGCTCCATGACGCTCAAAGCGACGTTGAAGTCCCGGCTCTAAGCCATACAAGACTGCACATTGAACTACTGAGTAGTCCTCCTTACGTGTTAACCAGGCGTTCAAAACATCTTGGCTAGATGTAGCGGGTGGTTCATCTCGTAGCGCAGCATTAAGGATATAATCCTTCTTCTCAGCTTGCAGGAGCAGCTTGAAATTACGAGCCCAGTGTATAAAGTTTCTTCTATCATCTTTCAACTTAGCTTTCTCTAGGAACGTATTAAAATTCAAGGTTGCTACTGTGTGAGCCATTGATCTACAACACAAATATTGCAAAGTGGACTTAGACTATGTTTAAGATAATTAGAGTTTAACTAATCAAATTACTGATAAACTCCCACTCAAAAAGTACATCTCTCTAGTCATTTGAGTGGTACATGATCCAAATTCACTAACTCAAGTCCGATCATCACGTGAGTTGAGAATAGTTTCAGTGGTAAGCATCTCTATGCTAATCATATCAACTATACGATTCATGCTCGACCTTTCGGTCTCATGTGTTTCGAGGCCATGTCTGCACATGCTAGGCTCATCAAGTTTAACCTGAGTGTTCCGCGTGTGCAACTGTTTTGCACCCGTTGTATGTGAACATTGAGTCTATCACACCCGATCATCACGTGGTGTCTCGAAACGATGAACTGTCGCAACGGTGCACAGTCAGGGAGAACACAATTTCATCTTGAAATTTTAGTGAGAGATCACCTTATAATGCTACCGTCGTACTAAGAAAAATAAGGTGCATAAAAAGATTAACATCACATGCAATTCATAAGTGACACAATATGGCCATCATCTTGTGCTTCTTGATCTCCATCACCTAAGCACCGGCATGATCTTCTTGTCACCGGCGCCACACCATGATCTCCATCATCGCGCCACCATCGAGGTTGTCATGCTATCTATGCAATTACTACTAAAGCTATGACCTAGCAATATAGTAAACGCATCTGCAAACACAAACGTTAATTTAAAGACAACCCTATGGCTCCTGCCGGCTGCCATAGCATCGACGTGCAAGTCGATATTTACTATTACAACATGATCATATCATACATCCAATATATCACATCACGTCATTGGCCATATCATGTCACAAGCATACCCTGCAAAAACAAGTTAGACGTCCTCTAATTTGTTGTTGCATGTTTTACGTGGCTGCTATGGGTATCTAGTATGACCGCATCTTACTTACGCAAAAACCACAACGGAGATGTGCAAATTTCTATTTAACCTCTCTCCAAGGACCGCCTCGGTCAAAACCAATTCAACTAAAGTTGAAGAAACCGACACCCGCCAGTCATCTTTATGCAACGAGTTGCATGTCGGTCGATGAAACCAGTCTCTCGTAAGCATACGAGTAATGTCGGTCCGGGCCGCTTCAATCCAACAATACCGTCGAATGGAGAAAATACTAAGGAGGGCAGCAAATCGAACATCAACGTCCACAAAACCTTTTGTGTTCTACTCGAGATAACATGGCATGCACCTAGCTCATGATTCCACTGTTGGGAACGTTGCATGGGAAACAAAAACTTTCCTACGCACACGAAGACCTATCATGGTGATGTCCATCTACGAGAGGAGATTCGATCTACATACCCTTGTAGATTGCTAAGCGGGAAGCGTTAAGAAATGCGGTTGATGTAGTGGTACAGCTTCGTGATTCAAATCACCGTCGTCTCACGATCCGTTCCGATCTAGCACCGAACGGACGGCACCTCCGCGTTCAGCACACGTACAGCTCGATGACGATCTTGGCCTTCTTGATACAGCAAGAGAGACGGAGAAGTAGATGAGTTCTCCGGCAGCGTGACGGCACTCCGGTGGTGGTGATGATCTAATCCTGCAGGGCTCCGCCCGAGCTTCGCAGAAATACGATGTAGAGGTAAAACTATGTGGTATAAGTTTGAATTGCACGTGGCAAAGTTATGTCTATATAACCCTAATACCACCAGTATATATAGGAGGAGGGGAGGGGCTAGCCTTGGGGCACAAGGGCCCCAAGTGTGCGCCGGCCGAAGTGGAGAGGAGGACTCCTTCTCCAATTCGATTTGAGAAGGAGGAGTCCTCCTCACCCTTCCCACCTCCCTTTTTCCTTTTTTTCTTCTTTGCTTTGGTTTTTTCACTTGTGGCGCCATAGCCCTCTTGGGCTGGCTTCACCAGCCCACTAAGTGCGCAGACCCTGCGGGTTCAAGAACTATGTAGACATGACCCAAGACACTCCTCGGTCAATATCCAATAGCGGGACCTAGATGCCCACAGTGGATCCTACATATTCTCCGCAGATCTTATCGGTTGAACCTCAGTGCCAAGGATATATATAATCCCGTATGTCATTTCCTTTGTCCTTCGGTATGTTACTTGCCCGAGATTCGATCGTCGGTATCCGCATACCTATTTCAATCTCGTTACTGGCAAGTCTCTTTTCACGTTCTATAATACAAGATCCCGTGACTTACACTTAGTCACATTGCTTGCAAGGCTTGTGTGTGATGTTGTATTACCAAGTGGGCTCCGAGATACCTCTCCGTCACACGGAGTGACAAATCCCAGTGTTGATCCATACTAACTCAACGGACATCTTCGAAGATACCTTCGGAGATACCTGTAGAGCACATTTATAGTCACCCAGTTATGTTGCGACGTTTGATACACACAAGGTATTCCTTCGGTGCCAGTGAGTTATATTATCTCATGGTCATAGGAATAAATACTTGACACATAGAAAACAATAGCAACAAAATGACACGATCATATGCTATGTTCATAATTTGGGTCTAGTCCATCACATGATTCTCCTAATGATGTGATCCAGTTATCAAGTGACAACACTTGCATATAGTCAGAAAACCTTGACTATCCTTGATCAACTGGCTAGCCAACTAGAGGCTTGCTAGGGACATTGTTTTGTCTATGTATCCACACATGTATCTATGTTTTCATTCAATATAATTATAGCATGGATAATAAACAATTATCTTGAAACAGGAAATATAATAATAACTATTTTATCAGTGCCTTTAGGGCATATTTCCAACAGAACATGTTATGCAATATGACGCACGCGGTCATGAAGTGCCACATGTTTTTTTATGCCAATAGCGACCAATACCATGAAAGATTGCAAAATGAGCTTTGAGGACCCCGAATGCATGCAGATCCTTTCTACATGCTTCTTGTCTCCTAGCAAAGTGAGTATTCTTGTTACCTTGAGGCTTTGAAATTATCTTCACAAAATTTGCCCATGCCGGATCCATCAACAAGATAATATACCATGTTGTATTCCCGGCCATTAATTTCAAAATTCACAGGAGGTTCCTCGCCAACAGAAAGCCTTGAAAAGCGATGAGATCTTTGCAGAACAGTCAGGTCTAGAATTATAGTTGCATCGTTATCTTTTCCTTGAACTGTCCATGCTATGCAGTAGGGCAAAGCTTCCACTTTCAGTGCATGCAATTGATACTTTCAAGCATTCATAGAAAGCCTTTTGATGAACCCGTCTCAAAAATTCTTATGATGTCCGCTTCATTTGCAGCTCGAAAATATTCTTCTCCAAATATCTCAATGATGGACTTCAGAAATTCTGGTCATGGTATGAAAATATGAAAATATTCCACATATGAAACTGTTTGTGTTGGTCGTGTCATTAATTTGTTAGGATCTTTAGGAGTTGATCACGTGAGCTCTTGTATTAGGTAGGATTTTCTTCTTGTATTAGGTAATCTCAAAATATATGCACTGACTTTTTTTTATTCAATCAGGGTATGATCCGATACAATGGAAGACCAATTGCTCTAGATGGTGTGGGGAAATCAATGTCCCTTTCCCATTTGGCCTAGAGGACGGTTGTTCTGCAAGGATGTCATTTCAGCTCAATTGTCTACCCTCCAGTTTCTTGTTATGAACGGCAATACAGAATACATCACTTATGTAAAGTATATAAATATCTTGGAGGGGCTAGTGAATGTAGATCAAGATCCAGTACCACAACAGTGGGCCGTAGCCAATTTAACATGCC
This sequence comes from Hordeum vulgare subsp. vulgare, assembly GCF_904849725.1. NCBI lineage: Eukaryota > Viridiplantae > Streptophyta > Magnoliopsida > Poales > Poaceae > Hordeum > Hordeum vulgare. Next base: position 10,523,494 of record NC_058523.1, on the reverse strand, counting down.
CCGAGGCACAGGCGAATAAGACCGGATATGCATGTGTCAGCACGAATAGCGAATGCTTGGCTGTCAACTCCGAAGGAGAATATTATGGTTACCGTTGCACATGTATGGCCGGTTCTGCCGGGAATCCATATATCTCCGACGGGTGCAAAGGTACACACTGCATCTCTCCGCCTCCTCCTCTATTAGGGAAATGCCATAATGAATGGGTAATCACACACCTTCTCGAGAAGTGATACCTTTATATCTCCAAACAATCTCAAAGTAAACAAAATATAGATATGCAAAAACGTGCTCAAGCTCGACCTCTATATATACTCTGTGCACATGGTAACATCTATAAGTTGTCTATGAACAAAGATCTGTATGGGTTCATTCTATAATTTCTGTTCTGCCCCTAATATTCAAATTACATTAAGCTCAAATAACCTACGGTAGTATTACGTGCAGACACTAATGGGAAACTTAATTACAATACTTATGTATTTTAATCTTGCGTTATACATACTTATTGTTGCAGATGTTGACGAGTGCACGAAACCAGGCACATGTAATGGGACTTGTGATAACACGGAAGGAAGTTACCGTTGCACTGAATGTCCTAATGATACAGTGTTTCACGCTGCAACAAGGATGTGCACATCGACCAAAAAACAAAATCTGGTACTAGGTGAGTCCATGGTACAACCAATTCCACTTAATGAGTTACATAAAATCCTGAACAGTGATGACAGGCATAATCATTACAGGCATCGCCATTGGGATTAGCGTTGGTTTTGGAATTATACTTCTCATGTCAATTGTAATGTTACTCATCCGTAGATGGAAAACAGACATCAAGAAGAAACTGCGAAGAAAGCATTTTCAGCAGAACCAAGGTCTACTCCTCGAACAATTGATATTGTCAGATGAAAATGCAAGTGACAACACTAAGATTTTCTCACTATCAGAGTTAGAAAAGGCAACAAATAATTTTGATCCCACACGTATCGTTGGTCGTGGAGGGCATGGCATGGTTTATAAAGGCATCTTATCCGATCAACGGGTAGTGGCCATAAAGAAGTCTAAAGTCATTGAGCAAGTTGAGATAAGCCAGTTTATCAATGAAGTTGCAGTTCTTTCCCAAATAAATCACCGGAATATTGTGAAGCTCTTGGGTTGTTGTCTTGAGACCGAAGTCCCACTGCTAGTGTATGACTTCATCCCTAATGGTTCATTATTTGGAATCCTTCATGCCGGTACCACTAGCAGCTCTATCTTTTCCTGGGATGATTGTTTGAAAATTGCTGCGGAAGCTGCTGGAGCACTGTATTACCTCCACTCAGCTGCTTCGGTATCGATATTTCATCGTGATGTGAAGTCCACTAACATACTCTTAGATGGAAATTACACTGCAAAAGTATCAGATTTTGGTGCTTCAAGGTTGGTTCCTATTGACCAAACTCACGTTGTTACAAATATACAAGGCACATTTGGATACTTGGATCCGGAATATTACCACACGGGTATGTTGAATGAGAAGAGTGATGTCTACAGTTTTGGTGTAGTACTTGTAGAGTTGCTGCTCAGAAAGAAGCCTATTTTTACAAGTGACTCTGGGCTAGCGCAAAACTTGTCCAACTACTTCCTTTGGGAGATGAGGGAGAAACCACTTGCAAAAATAGTAGCTACTCAAGTTCTCGAGGAAGCAACAAATGAAGAGATTAATGATGTCGCCAATCTTGCGGAGACTTGCTTGCAACTACGAGGTGAAGAGAGACCTACAATGAAACAAGTGGAGATGAAATTGCAGTCTGTGCGATCTAATAGGTTGAGATCCTCTCAGGTTGTTCTGAAAAATGAAGACATGCAACCCTTGTTAAGTGGACAAAGCCAAGACACTCTTCCGATGTTGACTGCTCCGAGTGGTAGAGTAGACCGAGTTAATATAGCTTCTCAAAGGAACCAAAATTGCTACAGCTTGGAGCAAGAGTTCATGGCATCGGCGACTCTCCCGCGCTAGCTGATCATGTTCTCAACATTAATGTGTGGTTGTCTGCCTTTTTTATTGAAGAGCTATATTATTTTTTGTCGTTTGATGGAGAGGGTAAAGTATAGTCTGTATAATGCAGTAAATAATGTCCGGTTTATACTAGTATTCAGATTGAAAAAGTTCCATTCTTGTTATTGCCCCAAAAAAAGTGAAGTTATGGTACGGATCTACCATATTATTATGTCTGGACCTGACGGTTGGGCATTGTGAATTGTAACATCCTGATTTTCGTGGGTTAAAAAAATTAAAAGAATCGGACACCATGGTTGTTTAAATGAAGTAATGTATTTTATTTGGAGTAAACCAAATAAATCCAAAAAAAATATTAATGCATGAATGTAATGCCACTGTTAAATTGTGATCCAAATTCTACCGTATTGGACTAGACGTAGTACAAATGATGTGGGTCTTTGCGTTGGTACCAACGCGTACGAGTACAACTCGTTTACTTGTCCTCCAAGGACTCTCATGCATTGCCCCTCATATATACTCCATGTAGTCGCATCTAAAGACGGTCTGTCGTCTCGTGCTTGTAATACTCCACCCTCATAGTGATTGCTCCTTCGTGCGTCCGTGGTTTTCTCTCGCAAGGGTTTTCACGTAAAAATCCGTATCTCTCGTGTCTCGTTAATCTCGTTTTATCTAACAAATGGTATACAGAGTTGAGGTTCTAAACATATGAGATTTGAGACGAGAGATAGGGTTCGGCATCATGTGAGCCACCGCCGACGCGACCTGGCGATCGCCAGATCGATTACGGAGCCGAGTTCGACAGGCTGCTGCAGCTGTCGTACGCGGCGTAGTATATATCCGCGAGTTCCGCTGCTGTGCACAGGATACAAGTCTTGATCGAGGGTTTCGGCGGCAAGTGCCCTTACCAGCCTTCGCTTTCTCGCATCACCGCGTGCTGTACAAGCTGCAAGTCGCCGAGTTCCACCGCTGATCCACCGCGTTCAAGCTCAAGTCCCGAGGACATCAAGTATCGCTGCGCTGCTACTTCCCAGCCACAGGGGCACAAACCAAAGTGGGCATTATAGAATTCAAAAATAAGAATTGATTAAGCTTATCAATAGTTTGGAATTGAAAGCTGAGATTGCACCGCTAAATATTGCGGATAGGAGTAGTAAATCTGAGGCAGAAGAGAAGCTTCGAAAGTTACTTCGAGAGGAAGAGATTAAGTGGGCATTAAGAGCTAAAGTGTCTGCGGTCGTCCATGGGGATGATAACACACAATTTTTTCATATGATAGCCAATGGCAAACGTAGAAAGAAGAAAATATTGCAACTTGAACAGTATGAGGCTACAATTATTGGGCATGAGAACCTAAAAATGTATATCTCAAACTATTACAAAAAAATATTTGGTACTCCCGAAGTGAACTCTGTAACATTAGATGAAACTGCTACAGAGGATATACCTCAACTCAATGACGATGAGAATGGGGTCCTTTCAGCTCCGTTTACTGAGAAAGAGGTGTTTGATGCAATTATGCAAATGAAACAGAACAAAGCCCCTGGACCAGATGGGTTTCCAATTGAGTTTTACAAACGCTGCTGGCACATCATAAAAGATGACCTTATGTCCATGTTTCATGATTTATTTAACGGGCAGCTCCATTTATTTCACTTAAACATTGGCTCCATAACTTTACTACCAAAGAAAGAAGGAGCCATTCGAATTGAGCAATTTAGGCCAATTTGTTTGCTAAATGTCAGTTTCAAAATATTCACAAAGGTTGCAATGAATAGATTGGCACACATAGCACATTCGGTTGTTCAAGAAACTCAAACAGCGTTCATGCCAGGTAGACACATCCTGGAAGGGGTTGTCGTACTGCATGAAACGTTACACGAAATACACTCTAAGAAACTAGATGGAGTAGTTTTTAAAGTGGATTTTGAGAAAGCATATGACAAAGTGAAATGGCCTTTTCTACAGCAAGCGATGCGAATGAAAGGGTTCAATGAAGCCTGGAGGAAACAGGTTGAGACCTTTATCCAAAAAGGTAGTGTAGGGATAAAGATTAACGATGACATGGGTCATTATTTCCAAACTTACAAAGGATTAAGACAGGGAGATGCTATGTCCCCAATTCTATTCAACATAATTGCTGATATGTTGACGATCCTAATAAATAGAGCCAAGGAGAAGGCACTTATTGGGGGACTGATTCCACATTTGGTGGATGGAGGAGTGTCCATCTTACAATACGCGGATGATACAATCATTTTTATGGAGCATGACATAGCCAAAGCTAAGAATATGAAACTTATACTGTGCCTGTTTGAACAACTCTCGGGGCTAAAGATTAATTTTAAGAAAAGCGAATTGTTCTGTTTTGGTAAAGCCAAGGAGGAACAAGAATCCTACAAACAATTATTCGGTTGCGAGATGGGATCGTTGCCATTTTCTTATTTGGGTATACCTATTCACCACAGAAAACTTACAAATAAAGAATGGAAAAGCATTGAGGATCGTTTTGAGAAAAGACTAAGTTGCTGGAAGAGCAAACTTATGTCATATGGGGGCCGGCTAGTGCTTATTAACTCAGTGTTAACAAGTTTACCAATGTTCCTCCTATCTTTTTTCGAGATACCTGTAGGGGTACGAAAAGGACTAGATTTTTACAGATCTAGATTTTTTTGGCAAAGTGATGAAAGTAAGAAGAAATATAGGCTTGCCAAATGGGACATGATGTGCAGGCCGAAGGATCAAGGAGGGTTAGGAATAGAAAACCTACAGGTGAAAAACATGTGCTTATTAAGCAAATGGATTTATAAACTTTCAGTGGAGACGGAAGGAATATGGGTGCAAATTGCGTAATAACTACCTACAAACCAAAACTCTGGCACAAGTGACAGTGAAACGCACGGATTCACGGTTTTGGAAAGGGTTAATGAAGATAAAACAATCCTTTTTCCGTATGGTGAAGTTTCACATAGGCGATGGTACCACGACCAGATTTTGGGAGGATACGTGGTTGGGAGATACACCACTATCTGCGCAGTATCCGGTATTATATAATATTGTACGGCGTAAACAGGATTATGTCGCTACAGTTATGCAGACAACCCCCCTAAATATTCAATTCAGGAGGTCACTGCTGGGAGAAAGATGGGATTATTGGTTACACTTGGTAAGAAGGCTTATGAATGTACAGCTATCTGACCAACCAGACAAAATTCACTGGAAGTTAACTACAAGTGGTAGTTTTACAGTGAAATCGATGTACACACACACCATTAATACCGGAACAATTCCTACCTCTTCACATATTTGGAAAATTAAAGTACCACTAAAAATTAAGATTTTTATGTGGTTTCTTCACAAAGGGGTCATACTCACGAAAGATAATTTGATTAAAAGAAGATGGGTGGGTAACCCTAGATGTTGCTTCTGTGATAACAACGAAACGATAAAACACCTCTTTCTCGATTGTCCATTGGCTAGACTTTTATGGCGCACTATTCATATAGCTTTTAATATTAATACTCCATTAAGTATGAACATGTTATTTGGGACGTGGCTTAATGGAGTGCAAGACAATATAGCCAAGCAAATTAGGATTGGATCATGTGCTTTATTATGGGCTATTTGGAATAGCAGGAATGATATGATTTTTAACAATAATAGATTCAACAACTTCTTACAGGTCATATACAGAGCAACCTCCTTGATCCGTACGTGGTTGTTACTCACGCCTCCGGAGTTCAGGGATCGTTTGGCTATTGGGTGCAACCGGTGGGAGACGGCAGCGCGGGCTATCTTCAACCGATATGGATGGCTGCACACTAACAGGCTAGGTGTATAGGCATCTTAGTCTGAGCTTGATTTAGCCCATGTTGGCATGTATTTATTTTTCCTTTTCGGTAGACTTCTGGCTGTTTATGTACCTTGCACTACGGTTCAACCTTTGCGACTAAATAAAATGGCTGCATGCATCATCATGATGCAGAAGCCGGGGGCTCATCCTCCTTTTCAAAAAAAAAATCAAGCAAAGTTTGTGCTACTATTTTGACGTGGAGATACCAACCGCTCGTGAAGACTAACTAGTAGTTCGACTTTGTTTCTTTTTTCTCCAATTGCTACGTCTACATCCGAGACATACTACCAGGTGCTATTTATCCTATTCCGTTTGATCCGTAAATTAATTCTATCAAAATAATTTCTACCGGCTTGTACTACTTTGTGTACACAGATTTATCTACTCATGACACCCATGAAGTATGATCTTCCGTTGTTGGACCGTGACACAAGGTTTACCCTATGACAATTCAAGATACGAGCATTGTTCGCACAGGCCGACTATGATGATGCACTGGATAGTTTTGGGAAGAATAGAATTGAGGACTGGACTGCTGATGAGAAAAGAAGGGATCGTAAGTGATGGGGTTATAGTCCTAGGGTAGGGTCATAGGCCTGCCCTGTGGAGCCTACCCAAGGACTACCCTTCATGAAGGATAATGCCCTTAGTCAGTTCCGACTGAATTAAGGACTTTCCATCATCCAGTCGGTGACGATTCCTCTATCATCCAGTCGGAGATGAGCATTCGGAGCGTATCAAGCTTACCGACTGGATTCCACTCTGTACATCGTAACCCCCTGGAGGGCAACGGTCATACGTTTCCATATACCTTTATTAGCATTTAAGATATACGTTACCTGTAACGTATGTAGTTATTCACCACTACTCCACCCCTGCGCACCGAACCGTTGTGAAGGGTAGCGCACTCTATATAAGCCGCCTTTCCCCACTGGTGCAGGGGTTAGCAATTCACTGTAATCCATATTCCACTTGACAACAAGCTCCCAAGAGCACTGAGACGTAGGGCTTTTACCTCCACCGTAGAGGGGCCTGAACTCATACAACCTCGCCGTAGCTAAGGCTCTGCCCATCCTTTCGTACCCTACACATCTACTGTCAGGCTTATACCCATGACAGTTGGCGCCCGCCGTGGGGCAGGCGTCTAAGCGACTTCCGGCGAGCTTGCGACTACATCTTTTCATCATGTCATCCGGTGGAGATCTGAGCATGGGTCACGAGATCCTCTTCGGCGCTCTCTCCTTCATCGTCGATGATTCGGCATGGCTTTGGGATGCCCCTCTCGACGTCGAGGCGCTCCCCATCCGCGGGGCTACGCACTTCCGTGCCGGTGCCCGTGGTATTCTTCTTCTCCAGCAGTCGGCTCCGGTGTCGACCTGCGCCGTCATCGCGCGCCGCAACAAGCGGTCCCGCCGTCCGCGGCTCCAGCGATGGGTGCAACACGCCCAGGCGCGCCAGAACGCGTCCTCACAAGTGGCGGTCCTAGAGTCGGTTGTGGTTGCACCGCCATCCCAGCGCTCGGACTCAGTTCCGACTGAGTTTCCTTTCGAGTACTTGGGTCGTGGGCCTGCAGCTGAAGTGCACATGGCCAACTCCCATGAAAGTCCCCGCCAAACTGGCCGGAACGAGCACGAGGTCGGCGAAACATCCGGCGCTCGCCGTCAGCCCCTCCGTTCTGCCAGTCGGCACACTCGACGGAGCAACGTGGAGGTGTACCGCACACCCGTCCTCAACCTGGCTGACGCCGCCAAGATAGTCGATTCTCTCCAGCCGACTGATTCAGAGTCTCGCAGAGGGATCGAGCAAATCCGTGCCCTGCTACACACGGCGCAACAGCAAAATTCAGCGGTCTCCCAGTCGCACAACAGGATTCACAATAGTTCTATTCACGCGAACATGCATCGGTCTGTTCACAGCCCCGGTTCTCATCAGCGACATAGGGGAGGCAGCCGTTCCATGAATCCCGAAGATCGTCGCCGCTCACGCACCCCTCCGCGGGGTGGGCCCTATGGGTCCCGACATCATGATGATCGGCGTTCAGTCGGTGACACTTATGATCCTAGGCCCGACGCGAGAGGGCATATCGCCCAGAGGAGGGTCGACAGGGGCCGAGCCCACCGCGATGGCCACGATATGGACCGTCCGAGTGGAAGCAGGACCATCGTCTCTGGCCCCGAGTGTTTCAGTCGAGCCATCCGTTCAGCTGACATCCCTCCCAACTTCCGTTTGGTGACGGGGATCAGCAAGTTGACAGGAGAATCCAAGCCAGAAACGTGGCTGGACGACTACCAAGTGGCAGTCCAGATCGGAGGAGGGGACGACCACGTCGCAATGAAACACCTACCTCTGATGCTCGACGGCTCGGCACGAGCGTGGCTGAATCAGTTGGCTCCTTCAAGCATCTACAGCTCGGCAGATCTGGCCCGAGTCTTCATTAGGACCTTCGAAGGGACGTGCAAACGCCCTACTGGCCTCGTGGAGCTCCAGCACTGTGTCCAGAAGTAGAATGAGCCCCTGCGCGATTTCATTCAGTGTTGGACGACCCTCTACCACACGGTGGAGAACGTCACAGAGCACCAAGCAGTCTGCGCCTTCAAGGCAGGCGTGCGGTACAGAGATTTTTACCTGAAGTTCGGTCGAACAGGCGACATCTCCATGAGTAAGATGATGGAGGCAGCGGCACGCTATGCAAATGGCGAAGAAGAGGACCGCATTCGTAGCGGCAAGCAGAAAGCAGTCGCCGACGGATATGGGAACGGCACTCGGAAGCAGAAGCAGAAAGCCCCGTCCACTCCGCAGGCAGAGGCCGCAGCCGTTACCAATGCCAAGTTCAAGGGCAAGGGGAAGGCTCAGTTCACCCCCAAGAAGAAGCCGTTCGGAAACCCCATCCTGGACCAGCCATGTCCAATTCACACGAAGATGGATGAAGAGGGCAACGCCATATATCCGAAGCATACCACTTGGCAATGTCGTCTCCTGATCCAGGGGTTCGACGAAGGACAATCGAGTGAAAAGGGCAATGAACAGGATGAGGAGGACAAGGAGGATCCGTTCCCCCAAGTCCATGCAACATTGATGATTTTTGCTGACATTGAGAGCAAGAGTCGACTGAAGCTGGTGAACAGAGAGGTGAACATGGCCACGCCAACCAACCCGACGTTCCTCAAATGGTCTCAGACTGCGATCACCTTTGACCAGTCGGATCATCCAGCACACGTACCCACCCCAGGGAGGCAGGCTCTGGTCGTCGACCCGGTGGTGGAAGGAGTCCGACTGCGCAAAGTCCTCATGGACGGTGGCAGTGGCTTAAACATCATGTACGCTGACACTCTCAAGGGGATGGGCATTCCGATGTCCAAACTTAAGAGCAGCATGCAGTTCCACGGAGTCGTCCCGGGACGAAAGGCCAAGTCACTCGGCCAGATCGCGTTGGACGTCGTCTACGGCTCCGACAAGAACTTCCGCAAGGAAAAGCTGACGTTCGAGGTGGTGGACTTCCAGAGTGCGTACAACGCAATTCTGGGCCGCCTTGTTACGTGTACCTAAAGCTGAAGATGCCAGGCCCAAAAGGTGTGATCACTATCACAGGCAATCAGCAGCGGGCTGAGGAGTGTCTGCAGCAGGGATCGAGGATCGCCGATCAGCAGATGGCTGTCCTCGAGCTTAACGAGTACTAGAAGACAGTAGACCCCGCTGACTTGATGCGTTCGAAGAAGCCAGCTTCGGAGTCCGCATTCCAGTCGGCGGGAGAGACGAAGAAGGTCAGCATCCACCCGACGGACGACACCGCCGCCCCGATGAACATCTCCACCACCCTCGATCCTAAATAGGAAGCCGAGCTCACCCAATTCCTCCGTGAGAACTGGGACATCTTCGCATGGAAGCCCACTGACATGCCAGGTGTACCCTGGAAGTTGGCTGAGCACCGACTGCATGTGGATCCCGCCGCTCGGCCTGTCCGAGAACGCCTGCGTCGGTCCGCCGCGCACAAAAGGAAGGCAATCGGAGAAGAGGTGGCTAAACTTTTGGCAGCCAACTTCATTCGCGAGGTACACCACTCCGAGTGGCTCGCTAATGTTGTCATGGTGCCCAAGAAAGACAAGTCGCTCCGAATGTGCATCGACTTCAAGCATCTATATAAGGTCTGCCCGAAAGACCATTTTCCGCTCCCCCGCATCGATCAAATTGTCGATTCGACTGCGGGTTGCGAGCGGTTGTCATTCCTTGATGCCTACTCGGGCTATCATCAGATCCGTCTGTATGGCCCCGATGAATTAAAAATAGCCTTCATCACCCCATTCGGGTGCTTCTGCTACATCACTATGCCATTTGGTTTGAAGAATGCAGGAACAACCTTTATGCGCATGATCCAAAAATGCCTCCTCGACCAGATCGGTCGGAATGTGGAGGCGTCTATGGATGATATCGTAGTCAAGTCACGCAAGGGTTCCGACCTGCTGACTGACTTGGCAGAAACATTCGCCAACCTTCGTAGGTACGATATCAAGCTCAATCTGGCCAAGTGTTCATTCGGCGTTCCCAGCGGAAAGTTACTCGGTTTCTTCGTTTCCGAACGAGAGATCGATGTCAACCCCAAAAAGATCGGTACCATCGTCCGAATGGAGCGGCCGGTCAGAATACACGATGTTCAAAGACTCACAAGTTGCCTAGCGGCTTTGAGCAGATTTATCAGTCGACTCGGCGAGAAGGCACTTCCTGTGTACCGACTCATGAAGAAATCAGATACTTTCGAGTGGACAAACGAAGCCCAAATCGCATTCGACGACCTCAAAGTCCTACTTTCCACCCAGCCGGTTCTTACTGCTCCGCTCAGTAAAGAACCCCTTCTTATAGTCGTCAGCACTGTTCTCACAGTCGAACAGGAAGAAGAAGGCAAAGCATACAAGGTTCAGCGGCCAGTGTATTATGTCTCCGAAGTCCTGACTCCTTCCAAGCACAGGTATCCCCATTATCAAAAACTTATCTACGGGATATACATGACTGCGAAGAAGGTGGCTCATTATTTTCAAGACCACACGGTGTCTGTCGTTTCTGATGCCCGTTGTCAGAAATCCTACACAATCGGGACGCATCGGGCCGAGTGGCGAAGTGGGCAATGGAGATGTTATACTGTGACATCAGGTTCGAGGCCAAGAAAGCTATAAAGTTTCAAGCTCTGGCTGACTCCATAGCAGAATGGGTAGAACAACAGCAACCGACCCACATCTACTCGGCTCATTGGACAATGTTCTTCGATGGGTCCAAGATGTTGAATGGCTCTGGCGCTAGCGTTGTGATCGTATCGCCAAAGGGCGACAAACTCAAGTATGTGTTGCAGATACACTTTGATTCCTCCAACAACGAGGCAGAGTATGAAGCTCTCCTTTATGGACTGCGCATGGCCATCGCACTCGGCGTCCGTCGCCTGATGGTCTATGGCGATTCGGATTTGGTGGTCAATCAAGTGATGAAGGAGTGGGACATCAGGAATCCCACCATGACCACATACTGCAATGCAGTGAGGAAGCTCGAGAAAAAGTTTGAAGGTCTGGAACTTCACCATGTTCCGCGACTGAAAAACAAAGCACCTGATGAGTTGGCGAAACTCGGATCCACTCGGAGACCAGTCGTGAGTGACGTCTGCCTCGAGCACCTCCACCTTCCCTCAGTTAAAGAAGATCCCTTCACAGAGGAACCAGTACAACCAAAGAGCTCGACAGATCCGATTGAAGTCGAAGTCCCTGCTGTAGTTGATTTGATCATGGAGGTTCTTGATATCATCCCCGAGTGCACTGTGCCATTCATTGCATACATCCCGAGGCTTACCAGAAGACGAAGTCCAAGCCAGACAGATCGTCCGCAGGTCAAAGTCGTTCACTGTCATTGATGGCCAGTTGTACAAGGAAAGCGTTTCAGGCGTCCTTCGACGATGCATCTCCCCTGAGGAGGGACAGTTGATCCTGGAAGAAATTCACTCGGGAACCTGCGGTCATCACGCCTCCTCAAGAGCAATCATCGCCAAAGCATTCAGAGCTGGCTTCTTTTGTCTGCAGGCGAATGAAATGGTGAAAGATATGGTCGATCGATGTGAAGGCTGTCAGTTCTACTCTAACAAGTCCCACAAACCAACGTCTGCGTTGAAGACAATCCCTCTTGTTTGGCCATTTGCAGTATGGGGACTAGATACAGTCGGTCCATGCAGGACAGGCCAAGGGGGATTCACTCATCTGTTGGTGACAGTCGACAAGTTCACAAAGTGGATTGAAGCCAAGCCCATCAAAAAGCTCGACGCCCTTACGGCCATCAAGTTTGTCAGGGACATCATCTCCAGATTCGGGGTACCTCAGAGCATAATCACTGACAATGGAACAAACTTTGACTCGGACAGATTCAAAAGTTTTTGTACATGCCAAGGTATCCGAGTGGATTTTGCATCTGTGGCGCATCCACAAACAAACGGGCAAGCAGAGCGGGCGAATGGACTTATTCTGCAAGGTTTGAAGCCTCGACTCCTGTGAGAAGTGGGGCATGCCACCGGCGCATGGGTCACCGAGCTGCCTTCGGTGCTTTGGGGTCTCCATACAACCCCAAACAGATCTACAGGGCGATCCCCGTTCTTCCTCGTTTACGGAGCAGAGGTAGTCCTTCCGAGTGACTTGCTTCACAACGCTCCACGAGTTGAACTCTTCTCCGAAGCTGAAGCAGAGAAAGCAAGGCAAGACGGAGGGGATCTTCTAGAGGAGGAGCGCGAGATGGCACTGACTCGCTCAACCATTTATCAACAAGATCTGCGGCGTTTTCACGCGCGACACGTCAAGAGTCACACATTCCAAGCAGGCGACCTGGTGCTTCGAGTGGATCAGCAGAGACCTCACAAGTTGGCCCCCGCCTAGGAAGGACCCTTCATCATATCCAAGGTGCTGAACAACGGAGCTTATCGACTCTACAACCTCGACAGGGAAACGGACGAGCCGCGAGCATGTAACGGAGATCTCTTGAAGCGCTTCTACACGTGACCGTCGACTGAAGCAATGTAAAGAACAAGTATCGTTGAAGTAATACAAAGCAGATTGAGTTTTTGCAGCTTCAAAATTCTTCCGCGGTCGCAGACTCCGGTCTCAAAAAAAAACTTAGCTGCGATCCAGAATCACCTAAGTACAAACTTTCTCCGAGTGTGCACTAAACGTCGCACTCGGGGACTTAGCTGCGATCAAGAATCGCCTAAGTACAAACTTTCTCCGAGTGTGCACTAAACATCGCACTCGGGGACTTAGCTGCGATCAAGAATCGCCTAAGTACAAACTTTCTCCGAGTGTGCACTAAACGTCGCACTCGGGGACTTAGCTGCGATCAAGAATCACCTAAGTACAAACTTTCTTCGAGTGTGCACTAAACGTCGTACTCGGGGACTTAGCTGCGATCAAGAATCGCCTAAGTACAAACTTTCTCTGAGTGTGCACTAAACGTCGCACTCGGGGACTTAGCTGCGATCAAGAATCGCCTAAGTACAAACCTTCTCCGAGTCCGCACTAAACGTCGCACTCGGGGACTTAGCTACGATCAAGAATCGCCTAAGTACAAACCTTCTCCGAGTGTGCACTAAACATCGCACTCGGGGAGTTAGCTGCGATCAAGAATCTCCTAAGTACAAACCTTCTCCGAGTCTACACTAAACGTCGCACTCAGGGACTTAGCTGCGATCAAGAATCGCCTAAGTAGTAAGCTTCCTTTGAATGTATCTTACAGATCCACTCGGAGGCTTAGCAGACCCTCATTGAGGCTCATGCAGATGTCAAGACAACTGCCAATTACATGAGTAGCAGAACCTCATTGAGGCTCATGTAGATGTCAAGACAACTAACAAATACATGAGTAACAACTCGCTCCGAGTATGACCTTACAGTCGCACTCGAAGACTTAGCCGCGATCACGAATCGCCTAAGTACACAATTGCCTTCGAGTGTATCCTACAGATCCACTCGGCGACCCAGCAGACCCTCAGTGAGGCTCATGCAGATGTCAAGACAACTGACAATTACATGCTCCGCATGTTTGCCATTGGCTTCACCAAGAAACGCCAAACAAAAACCACGAGCCAAAATCGTGTCAGCAACTCTTTGGCAAAGGAAGAGCAAACGATTCGATTCAAATTCAAAGTTCGTTTAAAGATAGTTGGTTCGGTGTAGATCAAGCTTATCCACACCGAACCACAAATGTGACGGCCAACAGAAGTGGCCAAAATTTCATACAACTAACACTCGGCATACCGAGGTAAAAAGTTTTCTCAAGACTCATCAGGACTGGCACTGGGACTGGCAGGCTCGACGAAAGTGTCGAGGTCGATCCCGTGTGCGATGCGAGTGGCGCTCTCAAGGAAGGTCTCCATGAAATCTTCGAATCGAAGCTTCTTCGTGTTTGCGACATGCAACGCCTTTAGCTTCTCTTCGCGAGCCTCCTTGCAGTGCACTCGGACCAGCGACAGCGCCACGTCCGCACCACAACGAGCCGCAGACTTCTTCCACGCCTGCACACGGTTCGGGACCTCCTCCACCCGACTCATCAAACCTTCCATCTCTTGCCGAGACTCGTCTTCGGGCCATAGCTCCTTGTCGATTCGGCTGACGACCTCTCTCAGTCGCCCGATGAAAGGTCCCACCTTACCCAGGCGAATGTGCGCTCGGAGCATATCTCGATTGGCGTCGTCACTGAGTGGAACGTTCGGAATAACCGACCGCTCCACGTCAGCTGCTTCAGCCTCAGCGTCCATACAAAAATCTGCAAAGACAAGACGAGCAACAAGTAAGCGCAGAATGAACTACACGGTCAACAAACACTCGGAAAAACAGAACTTACCACCGAGAAGCGCAATCATCTGCCTTGCCCAGTCACTGACGTACTTCTCCTGTGCTATGCACCGCCTGTTCAGCACCAGCATCTGTCCCATCAGTTCAGTTCTTTGTTTACCCATCTTCTCCACTTCGGCAACCAATGCCTTTTTTGCTTCACGGGACTCCTCCAAGGACTTCTCTCGTTCAGCCAGAACACCCTTCATACCAGCCAAGGCAAGCATTGCTGCATCTAGTTCCGCAGCAAACTGAATCTTTTCAGCTCTCAGAGTTTTGTACGCTGATGCCATCTCGCAAGTCTTCTGCATGTCAGCGCGAAGAGACGATCAGACAGATTCAGCAAGGACAACAATATAAACTCAAAGTTCTTCAGACCCCTACCGACGCAAGCAGTCGACAGCGGTCTCGGGGACTACACCAAGTGGGTTCACTAAGAGTGACCCCACTGGCATGACGCTCAAACAGGTCCGCCCTATTGAGATACATAACAAAAAACAAGCCTATGAGGCTACTACTACCCGACTTGAGTAAAATTACTCTCGAGGACTAATCCAGTAGGTGCACTCGGAATGCCCCTACCAGTAACATTCGAACAGATTAGTTTTGATCTGATTGAGTTAAAAGAAATTTTATATAAAGACAACTGCCGGTGCAAGCACTCGACAGAAGTCTCGGGGACAACACCCACTGGGTTCACTAAGAGTGAACCCACCGCAAACTAAACATTCGGTATCCGAGTATCTGGCTTAAACACCCAGTGGGTTACAAGGGGAAAGAAAATACTTACTAGCCCACTTACTCGGATATCGTCCCTGAGTACCAAGCTTCGCTTGTACACAGGCGCGATGGAGTCGTACGCTCTCTTGGCATCGCCTGCCATCAACTCCGCCTGCACCATGGCTTCCTTAGCAGCTCCCACCTGATCCTCTGGGAGGCGTCGGGCGTCGTACTGGAGAGTCGACGGACCTGGCACCCCAAGAGACTCCTTGGGCATCCCAAGTCCCGCTCCAGTTGGTTCAGCAACGATGAGCGCCGTGTCAGTCGACGGCATCGTCTCAGTTGGCGGCACTTCCATGGCAGGAGTGGTAATAGACGGAACGGCCTCAATGACGGGCGCCACAGCTTGCTCGGACCTCTTCTGATCGTCATCCTCCACATGGATCACCTCTGAAGGAAGCCCGACCAAACGACGTGAGACCATAGGAAAAAGGACAAGACCAAAGACGGAATTCGCGAAATAATAATGTAAGCTCTCGGAGTCGCCACGATGTACCTTGCTGGGACGTGACAACATTGTCCGTGTCCATGGGATCGTCTTCCTGGCGCGGCACAGAAGTGGTAGAGGTGGCAGCTCTGTCAAGTTAAATTCATTCGACCGATAAGCATGAGTTCAATCAAATACTGGAAGAAGATGGAAGAACAATGCACTTACGCTGAGGCGACGGGAACGGCGATCCTCATCCGCGGCAAAGCCTTCCGAGGTTTAGATCCACTCGGTTTGGCCACCTTAGAGGGTTGGCCCGCGGGCTCAGCAGCAGAGTCCCTGGTCCTCTTTGTGCTCCGAGCACTCGGAACCATGGGAGAAGCTGACGAGGCCCCGTGTAGTGCCACATGGCGTGGTGTCGAGCTTAGAGAGGCTGGATACGCCGACCCAGAAAAACCTCCAGCAAGTCTATGCCAGTGACCCCCTTTCGGACGACCTCTACAAGCTCATCGACCAGAGGCTGGATCTGGATCTTCTCCATCTTCGAGAGCGCGAGTTGCCTAGGCAGAGCCGTTCGGTCTAAGCTAAAAGGTGGTAGTCCAGTGGTCGCATTCGGGCTAGCAACGTCTTGGCAGTAAAACCAAGTCGACTGCCAGTTCCTAACGGATTCAGACAGCTGGAGAGCGGGATAGCTACTTTTACTTTTCTTTTGGAAGCCTAAGCCTCCGCAGAGCTGGAGGAGGTGAGTTTTGTCATCCGACTGGTTCAGCCTTTTTATGGTTTGAGATCTAGCAGAGAAGATGTTCTTAAAAAGCCCCCAATGGGGAGGAGAGCCGATAAAGCACTCGCACAGCACGACGAAGGCAGAGAGATGAGCTATCACGTTAGGAGGAAAATGGTGGAGCTGCGCCCCGAAGTGGTTCAAGATACCTCTGAAGAAGGGATGAGGAGGCAGAGAGACGCCTCGGTGCACGTGGCTGAGCAACAAGACGTGCTCCCCCTCCTGGGGCGCCGGCTCGGTCTCGCCCTCCGCCGGCAACCTCCACGTCTTGTGCTCGATCATGCCGTGCTCCACCAGCTCCAGCATGTCCTCCTCCGTCACCATGGAGGGGAGGAAGTCCTCCTGGATCCAACCCGCCGGCAGTGCTCGCTGCCGCCGCTGAGCAGGAGCCGCCGCCTTCCCCTTCTTCTTCCGCGCCTCAAGCTTGCTCGTCTGCCCCTTTGTCATGGTGGAGGCTGCACACCCGCGGGGGAGAAGGAGAAGGAAAGAGCTTGAGATGCGCAGGAGGTGGCGAGAGAAGCGGGGCAAGTGCGAGCTATCAATTGAGCGCAACGAAAAACCCTCGCTGTAGAGGTTTAAATAAGGTTCCGATTGGGTCACTAGTAGGTGGCCCCGAAATCTTATCCCCCGACCGGTCGCTGCGATATTAGTGGAAGAGATGAAGGCGCAGAAATCGAGGCAGCAGATACTACTCGATTGCGATGTCGTCACCCCCGCCGAGCGCGTGGCAACCGAAATTTGAGGATCCCGAAAGATCCGCCGCTGTCAGTTGACCGGTCACATCAAAAGATACCACGGAAGCACTCGGTCCCTGACGGTTCGTTTCACAAATACATCCACTCGGATCACTGGTCAAGAAGATAAAATGCATCGAGGCAAACAACGCCAAAGTCGCATCCGTACCAGTCGGATCCGTACTCCAAGCATCGCTTGGTCGTTCCAACCCCAATCCATTTCGGGGACTAATGATGGGGTTATAGTCCTAGGGTAGGGTCATAGGCCTGCCCTGTGGGGCCTACCCAAGGACTACCCTTCATGAAGGATAAGGCTCTTAGTCAGTTCCGACTGAATTAAGGACTTCCCATCATCCAGTCGGTGACGATTCCTCTATCATCCAGTCGGAGATGAGCATTCGGAGCGTATCAAGCTTACCGACTGGATTCCACTCTGTACATCGTAACCCCCGTGGAGGGCAACAGTCATACGTTTCCATATACCTTTATTAGCATTTAAGACATACGTTACCTGTAACGTATGCAGTTATTCACCACTACTCCACCCCTGCGCACCGAACCGTTGTGAAGGGTAGCGCACTCTATATAAGCCGCCCTTCCCCACTGGTGCAGGGGTTAGCAATTCACTGTAATCCATATTCCACTCGACAACAAGCTCCCAAGAGCACTGAGACGTAGGGCTTTTACCTCCACCGTAGAGGGGCCTGAACTCATACAACCTCGCCGTAGCTAAGGCTCTGCCCATCCTTTCATACCCTACACATCTACTGTCAGGCTTATACCCACGACAGTAAGGCTTTGTCACAAATTCAACTCCATTTGCATAATAATATTTTGCAGGAACTTTTAAGTGAGAAAACTATCGCCGCTCTATGGTTAAAGCTGGAAGGGATTTGCATGACAAAAGATCTCACCAGCAAGATGCATTTGAAGCAAAAAATATTCATGCACAGGTTACCCGAGGGAGGTAATGTTTTGACTTATATTTCAGAATTTAAAGAGATCATATCCGATCTAGCCGCAATCGAGGTTACGTATGATGAAGAAGATACTGCTTTAATGTTACTTTGTTCGCTGCCAAGTTCTTATACCAATTTTCGAGACACCATATTATATAGTCGTGATACTCTCACGCTAAATGAAGTTTATGAAGCTTTGAACTCTAAGGAGAAGATGAAATTAATGGTGCCTCATGATGGTTCAAGTTCATCCCAAGCCGAGGGATTATCTGTTCGTGGCAGGACAAAGGAGAAGAACTCACATAATGGAAACCGTGGCAAAAGTAAGAACGGCCAGAGGGGCCGGTCACAATCCAGAGACAAGAAGCAGTCTTGCAGGTATTGCAAGAGAGACGGGCATGATATCTCAGAATGTTTCAAGTTGAAGAACAAGGAAAAGAGGAATGGTACGTATAAACCGAAAGGTAACAAACAAGGTGAAAATTCTGCTAATGTTGCTCGTGATGAAAGTTTCGATGATGCTCTTGTTGTTATTGTTGGATGTGCTGAGACCAATGATGGGAGGGTACTTGACACTGCGTGTACTTTTCATATGTGCCCGCATAGAGATTGGTTTACTACTTTTGATTCTACTACTACTGCTGGTTCCGTTTTGGGTTTTGATAATTCACCATGCAAGATTGAAGGCATAGCTTTCGAATCAAGATGTTTAATGGCACAATCAGAACTTTGACAAATGTTCGGTATATTCTGAAGATGAAGAGAAATCTTATCTCTGTGAGTGCCCTTGATGCAAAGGGCTACAAGTATTCAGGTGGAGATAGCGTTTTGAAGGTCACCAAAGGTTCTCTCATTGTGATGCAAGGTGACTTAAGTTCGATGAATGGTCTTTATTACCTTCGAAGTTCTACCGTTTCAGGTAACGCTACTCAAGTTATTTCAAAGAATTCTGGTTGTGATGCTTCTAACCTTTGGCATATGCGTCTTGGACATATGAGTGAACTTGGTTTGGCAGAGTTAAATAAGAGAGGTCTTCTCAAAGGATACCAAACTGGTATATTGAAATTTTGTGAGCATTGTATCTTCGGCAAGCACAAGAGGGTGAAGTTCAACACTTCCACTCATACAACTGAAGGTATTCTTGATTATGTGCATTCTGATTTATGGGGACCATCTCGCAAAAAGTCACTAGGTGGTGCTAGTTACATGTTGACTATTATTGATGATTATTCGAGAAAGGTTTGGCCTTATTTCTTGAAGCATAAATGGCAAGCTTTCTCAGCTTTTAAGGAGTGGGAGATTATGATTGAGAGACAAACTGAAAAGAAGGTAAAAATACTTCGCACTGATAATGGTATGGAATTCTGTTATAAGCAATTTAGGAATTATTGCAAGTCTGAAGGCATTGTCAGACACCACCGTTCCTTATACTCCTCAACAAAACGGTGTTGCTGAGCGTATGAACATGACCATTATTTCCAGAGCCCGTTGCATGTTGTCCAATGCAGGTTTGCATACGCGTTTTTGGGCTGAGGCCGTTTCCACTAGTTGTTATCTCATCAACCGTTCACCATCTATTCCTCTTAATAAGAAAACTCCAATTGAGGTATGGTCTGGTTCACCTGTTGATTATTCACAGTTGAGAGTTTTTGGTTGCACTGCTTATGCTCATGTTGATAATGGGAAGTTGGAGCCTAGGGCTGTTAAGTGCATCTTTCTTGGTTACAAATCTGGTGTTAAAGGTTTTAAACTGTGGAATCCTGAAACACAAAAGATTGTTATTAGCAGAAATGTTATCTTTAATGAATCTGCTATGTTACATGATGTTCCATCTACTAATGTTCCTCTTGAGAGTGAACAACAGTCTACTGTTCAGCAGCCTATTGTTCAGGTGGAGCATGTTATCGATTCAGGTGATACTTGTGATAAGGAAAATGTTGATGCACGTGATGAACCCGTCTTTGATGATGAACATGTCACTCCAAATCAGCCTATTGTTCCACCCAGTTGGAATCTTGCTCATGACAGAGTTAGGCGGGGTATTAATGCACCTGAAAGGTTAATTGAGGAGTGCAATATTGTTTCTTTTGCTTTATCTGTTGCAGAAGAAATTAAAGGTAATGTTGAGCCTTCTTCATATTCTGAGGCTATTATTTCTGGTGATAGTAATAAGTAGATGACTGCTATGCATGATGAGATGGAATCACTTGAAAAGAATGGCACTTGGGATTTAGTAAGATTACCTGGAGAGAAGAAACCTATTCGTTGAAAGTGGGTTTTCAAAATAAAGGAAGGTGTTTCTCCTAATGATGAGGCAAGATATAAAGCAAGGTTGGTTGCTAAAGGTTATAGCCAAATTCCAGGTATTGTCTATAACGAAGTCTTTTCTCCTGTTGTGAAGCATAGCTCTATTCGCACTTTACTTAGTATTGTTGCCATGAATGATTTTGAGCTTGAACAATTGGATGTTAAAACTGCATTCTTACATGGATAATTAGAAGAGGATATTTATATGGAACGACATGAAGGTTTTGTTATTCCTGGAAAAGAAAAACTTGTCTGTAAGTTAAAGAAATCTCTTTATGGATTGAAGCAATCCCCTCGACAGTGGTACAAGAGATTTGACACCTTTATGCTCTCTCAAGGTTTCAATCGGTCTAATTATGATAGTTGTGTTTATTTGAAAACTGTCAATGGTTCAGCTATTTATTTGCTCCTTTATGTTGATGATATGTTAATTGCTGCAAATAGCATGTCAGAGATTGATGAACTAAAGAAGCAATTGAGTAATAAATTTGAGATGAAGGATTTGGGTGCAGCAAAGAAAATACTTGGCATGGAAATATCCAGAGATAGACCATTTGGAAAATTATATCTCAGTTAGAAGGGTTATATTGATAAAGTTCTTCATCGTTTTAATATGCATAATGCCAAGACAGTAAGTACTTCGTTAGCTGCGCACTTCAAATTATCATCAGCCTTATGTCCTGAGTCAGATGCAGATATTGAGTACATGTCTAGAGTTCCCTATTCGAGTGCAGTTGGTTCACTTATGTATGCCATGGTTTGTTCTCGTCCGGATTTATCTTATGCGCTGAGTGTTGTTAGTAGATACATGGCTAATCCTGGAAAAGAGCATTGGAAAGCAGTTCAGTGGATTTTTAGATACCTGCGAGGTACTTCTAATGCTTATTTACAGTTTGGGAAAACTGGAGATGGACTTGTTGGTTTTGTCGATTCTGATTTTGATGGTGATTTGGATAGGAGAATATCGCTCACAGGTTATGTTATCACCATTGGTGGTTGTTTTGCGAGTTGGAGAGCAACTTTGCAGTCTATTGTGGCTTGTTCCACTACTGATGCCGAGTATATGGCTATTTCTGAGGCATGCAAAGAAGCTATCTGGTTGAGAGGTTTGTACACTGAGCTTTGTGGAGATTCATCTTGCCCTACCATATTTTCTGACAGTCAAAGTGCTATATATCTTACAAAGAATCCAATGTATCACGAGAGAACAAAACACATTGATGTCAGATTTCACTATGTTCGAGATGTTGTTGCTAAAGGTGATTTGAAGGTATGCAAGATAAATACTCATGATAATCCAGCTCATATGATGACAAAGCCAGTTCCTACCAATAAGTTTGAGCTTTGCTCAAGCTTAGTTGGTATTTCTCACTAGTTCGATGGACTTTGACGCACAAGGTGTTTATGCTGATTTGGATGGAGTTATTCACTTTCTTCGACTACTGGAGGGAATTTAGCTCAAGGTGGAGATTGTTAAATTATGATCCAAATTCTACCGTATTGGACTAGACGTAGTACAAACGGTGTGGGCCTTTGCGTTGGTACCGACGCATACGAGTACAACTCGTTTACTTGTCCTCCAAGGACTCTCATATATTTCCCCTCATATATACTCCATGTAGTCGCACCTAAAGACGGCATGTCGTCTCATGCTTGTAATACTCCACCCTCATAATGATTGCGCCTTCGTGCGTCCGTGGTTTTCTCCTGCAAGGGTTTCCACGTAAAAATCCGTGTCTCTCGTGCCTCGTTAATCTCGTTTTATCTAACAGCCAATTCACTATTGTGGATACGGAAAAGGATACTTCTCTGTCCCTCCGCTCACGCCCCCATCCGACTCCTCCCAAGCGGTTCGGGGGAAACCCATAGCTGCCGCTAGCAGGTCAACCCCTCCAGCGCCCCATCTCCTCCACCATCATCTTCGTCCTAGCTGAGGTGGCAACAACCCCCAGTTTCCAAAGGAGGCTCAGGGAGAGCAAATGGTCGTGGTGGATGCTCATGCTCCTACTACTGGGATGGGAGGGGGAAAATATATGGTGCACCGGAGCTTGTGGTGCTACCGGTGCGCCGAACTTACATTGTGCTTTTCAAATGTTTGAAACAATTTGAAAAAATAGCACATTCATAGAACATTAATGTAGGTTGTCACAAAATTTGAAGTCAAAATTCGAAACATAACTTGACAAATAAAAATGACAAATTCAATACTGAATAGTACACAAGATAACTGGGCTTTAGATTCGGCCCATTATCACACCAATGTCAAATTTTTTATTTTCATATCTTAAAAAATATTTTAAATTTTTATACGAATTTTTGTGACATCATACATTGATGTTGCGCTAACATGCTAGATTTTGTTCACAATGTTTAAAACGTTTGGTGCACCAGTAGCACAACAAGTACAGATGCACCCGATACATTCCCATGGGCGGTCTCGCATGTCCCGTTCGCAATGACTACTCCCCATGCGTGGGTGCCTCCCCTCAGCAGCGGATATGACACCCACACCTAGATCCGGGTTGATCCGCGGGATGCGCGTTCCTCTACCTCTCGATGTCTGCGCGCCAAGGAAGGTGGTCTCCATTGGTCCTGCTGTGCTGCTGCTGCTCGGATCTGCTGTTATGGCTCTAGATCAGGTCGTTCCTGGTTCATGGTGAGTACGAATGTCGACCACAGAGGCTCCGGGCAGTGGAGGTTGGTGTTCGGTGCTCTAGTCATGTGGATGGCAGGCCACAGGTTGGTGGTCGACCGGTTGCAATGCCTCTGTTTCTAATGTTGTGCCCCCGGGATCCTTTTGCACTCTGGTTGAAATTCCAGCACCTTCTCTTTTGTTAAACAACATGTAATCTACGGTGTTTGTATAAACCGTATATGTACGGTTTAAGTTGCCGGGTTGTTGGCTGTTGAGATAGAATCCTTGTGGATCAATCCGCCCAACAAACCATGTAAATCTTACATGTAATCTCGATGCCTATATAACACGCAACGCGTCCCTGCAACAAGCATACACTTAACCTATGTTTTTCTACATGGTATACAAAGCTATTTTCTTCCATCGCACCTAGGGTACATGTCTTCGTCCTCCTCCTCCATCGCCATGGTGTCCCCTCCCTTGCTACGCTAGGCCACACCATCACAAACAAGCTGGACCGTGAAAACTTCCTCATATGGAGGGTATAGGTGCTGCCCCATCCAAGGGCCGCTGGCATGATGGGGTTTCTTGATGGCTCGATCAAGGAACCAGCTGTCGAGCTCCTCCTGGAGAAGGAAATCTCTGGAAAGAAGGAAACTAGCCTCGTTCCCAACCCCGAGCATGTTGTCTGGGTCTCGCAAGATCAGCAGGTATTGACCTTTCTGCAAGCGTCGCTCTCCCGCGAAGTTTTGCTTCATGTGAGCAAGTGCACCACCGCCACCACCGCTTGGACTGCTCTGCTGCAAAGTTTTTCCTCACAATCTGTGCTAGAATCATTCAGCTTCAATCCCAGATTGATAGCACCCGAAAGGGGGACCTCTCTGCCGTTGTTTACTTCACAAAGATGAAGGGCCTTGCAGATGAGCTAGCTGCTGCCGAAAGCCTCTGGAGGAAGAAGACGTAGTCTCTCATATCCTCGAGGGACTCATGCACGAACCGGAGTACAACGGGTTCGTGACCACAATCTCTACGTAGACCATCACTGACCAACCCATCAGCCTCGGTGAGCTCTTCTCGCTTCTACTTGTTGTCGAGGCGCGCATCACCGCTCAGACGACCGCCTACTCTGCCAACCTCGCCACTAAGGGCGGCGTCCGCGGCGGCTCTGGCGGTGGAAATTAAAACTCCGGCAGCAACGACGGTTTCCGTGGCTACAACAACAACACCAACACGGGAACCCGCTTCTCCGACAACTCCTCTGGTGGCTTTGGTGGTGACCACGCGCGGTCGTGACCATGGTGGCCGCGGCGACCAAAAACGTGAGAAGTGCCAGATCTGCAAGCAGCTTGGACACGGTGTGTGGCGTTGTAAGATGCGTTATGATCGTGGCTACAACAACAACGTGTGCAATCCCGCGAGAAGTGGTGGCTGACATCGCTCCTATGGAGTTGATACCAATTGGTATCTCGACACCGGTCCAACAGATCATGTGACCAGAGAAGTAGAGAAGCTTGTCATCCGTGATCGGCACACGGGCACGGAACCAATCCACACTACGAGTGGTCAAGGTATGAACATTGCACATGTTGGTCATTAAGTTCTATCTACTCCCTATGGCTCCCTAGATCTTAGTAACATCCTTCATGCTCCCCAAGCTAATAAGAGTCTTCTATCTGCTTACCAACTTATGATTGATAATCATGCCTTTCTTGAATTTACCCTGAAATTGTTTTTGTTAAGGATCAGGAAACTTGGAGAACCATTCTACAAAGCAAGAGTAGGGGTGGGCTCTTTCCTGTCCATGGCCACCAAGAGGTGCCGCATCGTCAAGTCCTTGGCATGATAAAGCCATCCACCTCACGGTGACATAGACATCTAGGGCATCCTACCTTACCTGTGGTCCAAAATATTCTGTTAGATTTTTCCCTTCCATTTTCCAATAAAAAGGATCATTTTATAGTATGTGATTCTTGCCAAATGGCCAAGAGCCATCAGCTTCCTTTCTCTCGATCTAGTAGTGAGTCAAAACCTCCTTTAGAGCTTGTTTTTCGGATGTGTGGGGTCCTGGGGTCCTGGACCTGTCTCTGTTGGCAGACAGAAGTATTATGTGAGTTTCATTGATGATTTTAGCAAATTCAGTTGGATATACTTGCTCAAAAATAAGTCCAATGTCTTTGAGAAGTTTCATAATTTTTAGCAACATGTTGAACGCCTCTTTGATCGCAAAATTCTTACTATGCAAACTGACTGGGGTGGTGAGTACGAAAAACTCATTCCTTTTTTGAGCGAATTGGCATCATCCACCATGATTCATGTCCACATACACATCATCAAAATGCTTCTGCCAAACATAAACATAGAAATATTTTCAAAGTTGGTCTATCCTTCCTTGCTCATGCTTTTATGCCACTAAAATTTTGGAAGGAGGCATTCCTTGTTGGAATTATGCCCTAGAGGCAATAATAAATATAGTTATTATTATAATTCCTGTATCAAGATAATCGTTTATCATCCATGCTATAATTGTATTGAATGAAGACTTATATACATGTGTGGATACATAGACAAAACACTGTCCCTAGCAAGCCTCTAGTTGGCTAGCCAGTTGATCAAAGATAATCAGTGTCTTCTGATTATGAACAAGGTGTTGTTGCTTGATAACTGGATCACGTCATTAGGAGAATCACGTGATGGACTAGACCCAAACTAATAGACGTAGCATGTTGATCGTGTCATTTTGTTGCTACTGTTTTCTGCGTGTCAAGTATTTGTTCCTATGACCATGAGATCATATAACTCACTGACACCGGAGGAATACTTTGTGTGTATCAAACGTCGCAACGTAACTGGGTGACTGTAAAGATGCTCTACAGGTATCTCCGAAGGTGTTCGTTGAGTTAGTATGGATCGAGACTGGGATTTGTCACTCCGTGTGACGGAGAGGTATCTCGGGGCCCACTCGGTAATACAACATCACACACAAGCCTTGCAAGCAATGTGACTTAGTGTAAGTTACGGGATCTTGTATTACGGTACGAGTAAAGAGACTTGCCGGTAAAAGAGATTGAAATAGGTATGCGGATACTGACGATCGAATCTATGGCAAGTAGCATACCGAAGGACAAAGGGAATGACATACGGGATTATATGAATCCTTGGCACTGAGGTTCAAACGATAAGATCTTCGTAGAATATGTAGGATCCAATATGGGCATCCAGGTCCCGCTATTGGATATTGACCGAGGAGTCTCTCGGGTCATGTCTACATAGTTCTTGAACCCGCAGGGTCTGCACTTAAGGTTCGACGTTGTTTTATGCGTATTTGAGTTATATGGATGGTTACCGAATGTTGTTCGGAGTCCCGGATGAGATCACGGACGTCACGAGGGTTTCCGGAATGGTCCGGAAACGAAGATTGATATATAGGATGACCTCATTTGATTACCGGAAGGTTTTCGGAGTTACCGGGAATGTACCGGGAATGACGAATGGGTTCCGGGTGTTCACCGGGGGGGGGGGGGGGCAACCCACCCCGGGGAAGCTCATAGGCCTTGGGGGTAGCGCACCAGCCCTTAGTGGGCTGGTGGGACAGCCCAAGAAAGCGCTATGCGCCATAGGAAGAAAAATCAAAGAGAAAAGAAAAAAAAGGAGGAGGTGGGAAAAGGGGGAAGGACTCCTCCTTCCAAACCTAGTTGGACTCGGTTTGGAAGGGGAGGGTTGCCCCCCCTAGGCTCGGCCGACCCCCTTGGGAGTCCTTGGACCCCAAGGCAAGGCTCCCCCTCCTCCCCCTATATATACGGAGGTTTTAGGGCTGATTTGACACAACTTTGCCACGGCAGCCCGACCACATATCTCAACGGTTTTACCTCTAGATCGCGTTTCTGCGGAGCTCGGGCGAAGCCCTGCTGAGACAAGATCATCACCAACCTCCAGAGCGCCGTCACGCTGCCGGAGAACTCTTCTACCTCTCCGTCTCTCTTGCTGGATCAAGAAGGCCGAGATCATCGTCGAGCTCTACGTGTGCTGAACGCGGAGGTGCCGTCCGTTCGGCACTAGATCGTGGGACTGATCGCGGGACGGTTCGCGGGGCGGATCGAGGGACGTGAGGACGTTCCACTACATCAACCGCGTTCACTAACGCTTCTGCTGTACGGTCTACAAGGGTACGTAGATCAAACATCCCCTCTCGTAGATGGACATCACCATGATAGGTCTTCGTGCGCGTAGGAAATTTTTTGTTTCCCATGCGACGTTCCCCAACAGTGGCATCATGAGCTAGGTGTATGCGTAGATGTCTTCTCGAGTAGGACACAAAAGTTTTTGTGGGCGATGATGTGCGTTTTGCTGCCCTCCTTAGTGTTTTCTTGATTCCGCGGTATTGTTGGATTGAAGCGGCTTGGACCGACATTACTCGTACGCTTACGAGAGACTGGTTTCATCGCTACGAGTAACCCCGTTGCTCAAAGATGACTGGCAACTGTCAGTTTCTTCAACTTTAGTTGAATCGGATTTGACCGAGGAGGTCCTTGGATGAGGTTCAATAGCAACTCATATATCTCCGTTGTGGTGTTTGCGTAAGTAAGATGCGATCCTACTAGATACCCATGGTCACCACGTAAAACATGCAACAACAAAATTAGAGGACGTCTAACTTGTTTTTGCAGGGTATGCTTGTGATGTGATATGGCCAACGATGTGATGTGATATATTGGATGTATGAGATGATCATGTTGTAATAGATAATATCGACTTGCACGTCAATGGTACGGCAACCGGCAGGAGCCATAGGGTTGTCTTTATACTAACGTTTCTGCTTGCAGATGCGTTTACTATTTTGCTAGGATGTAGCTTTAGTAGTAATAGCATGAGTAGCACGACAACCCCGATGGCGACACGTTGATGGAGATCATGGTGTGGCGCCGGTGACAAGAAGATCGTGCCGGTGCTTTGGTGATGGAGATCAAGGAGCACGTGATGATGGCCATATCATGTCACTTATGAATTGCATGTGATGTTAATCCTTTTATGCACCTTATTTTGCTTAGAACGACGGTAGCATTATGAGGTGATCTCTCACTAAAAATTTCAAGACGAAATTGTGTTCTCCCCGACTGTGCACCGTTGCTACAGTTCGTCGTTTCGAGACACCACGTGATGATCGGGTGTGATAGACTCAACGTTCACATACAACGGGTGCAAAACAATTGCGCACGCGGAACACTCAGGTTAAGCTTGACGAGCCTAGCATGTGCAGACATGGCCTTGGAACACATGAGACCGAAAGGTCGATCATGAATCATATAGATGATATGATTAGCATAGGGATGCTTACCACTGAAACTATACTCAACTCACGTGATGATCGGACTTGAGCTTGTGTAAGTGGATCATGAACCACTCAAATGACTAGAGAGATGTACTTTTTGAGTGGGAGTTTAGCGAATAATTTGATTAAGTTAAACTCTAATTATCTTGAACATGGTCTAAGTCCACTTTGAAAATATTTGTGTTGTAGATCATGGCTCACGCGACAGTCACCCTGAATTTTAATACGTTCCTAGAGAAAGCTAAGTTGAAAGATGATGGAAGAAACTTTGTAGACTGGGCTCGTAATCTTAAGCTAATCTTACAAGCTGGGAAGAAGGATTATGTCCTTAATGCTGCGCTAGGAGATGAACCACCCGCTACGGCTGATCAGGATGTTAAGAACGCTTGGTTAGCACGTAAGGAGGACTACTCAGTAGTTCAATGTGCAGTCTTGTATGGCTTAGAACCGGGACTTCAACGTCGCTTTGAGAGTCATGGAGCATTTGAGATGTTCCAGGAGTTGAAGTTTATCTTTCAGAAGAACGCCCGGATCGAGAGGTATGAGACCTCCGATAAATTCTATGCTTGCAAGATGGAGGAGAACTCGTCTGTCAGTGAACATGTGCTCAAAATGTCTGGGTACTCAAACCGTCTAGCTGAGCTGGGGATTGAACTCCCGCAAGAAGCTATCACTGACAGAATCCTTCAATCACTGCCGCCAAGCTATAAAGGCTTTGTGTTGAACTACAACATGCAAGGGATGAACAAGTCTCCCAGCGAGTTGTTTGCGATGCTGAAAGTCGCAGAGTCTGAACTCCGTAAAGAGCATCAAGTGTTGATGATGAATAAGACCACTAGTTTCAAGAGAAAGGCAAAGGCAAGAAGGGTAATTCAAAGAAGAGCGGCAAGCCTGTTGCCAATCCGACGAAGAAACCCAAAGCTGGACCTAAGCCTGAAACAGAGTGTTACTGTTGCAAGGGTATGGGTCATTGGAAGCGCAATTGCCCCAAGTATCTGGCTGATAAGAAGGCGGTCAAAGAAAAATCAGGTATATTTGATATACATGTTATTGATGTGTACTTAACCGGCTCTCGTAGTAGTGTCTGGGTATTCGATACCGGTTCTGTTGCTCATATTTGCAACTCGAAACAGGAACTGCGGAATAGACGAAGGCTAGCGAAAGATGAAGTGACGATGCGCGTAGGAAATGGTTCCAAGGTTGATGCAATCGCCGTCGGCACAGTTTCACTTCAGTTACCATCAGGATTAGTTCTGAACTTGAATCATTGTTATTTAGTGCCTGCGTTGAGCATGAACATTATATCTGGATCTTGTTTATTGCGAGACGGTTACTCTTTTAAGTCAGAGAATAATGGTTGTTCTATTTCTATGAGTAACATCTTTTATGGTCATGCACCCAACGTGAGAGGATTGTTCATATTGAATCTTGATAGTGATACACACATACATAACATTGAGACCAAAAGAGTTAGAGTTAACAATGATTGCGCCATATTTTTTTGGCACTGCCGCTTAGGTCATATTGGTGTAAAACGCATGAAGAAACTCCATGCCGATGGACTTTTGGAGTCACTTGACTTTGATTCACTTGACACATGCGAACCATGCCTCATGGGCAAGATGACTAAAACTCCGTTCTCCGGAACAATGGAGCGTGCAAGTGACTTGTTGGAAATCATACATACCGATGTGTGCGGTCCGATGAGCGTGGAGGCACGCGGCGGATATCGTTATTTTCTCACCTTCACTGACGATTTGAGTAGATATGGTTATGTCTACTTAATGAAGCACAAGTCTGAAACATTTGAAAAGTTCAAGGAATTTCAGAGTGAAGTTGAAAATTATCGTAACAAGAAGATCAAGTTCCTACGGTCTGATCGTGGGGGTGAATATCTGAGTTTCGAGTTTGGTGCTCACTTAAGACAATGTGGAATTGTTTCACAGTTGACACCGCCTGGAACACCACAGCGTAATGGTGTGTCCGAACGTCGTAATCGTACTTTATTAGAGAGGTGCGATCTATGATGTCTCTTACCGATTTGCCGTTATCGTTTTGGGGTTATGCATTAGAAACAACTGCATTCACTTTAAATAGGGCACCATCAAAATCCGTTGAGACGACACCATATGAACTGTGGTATGGAAAAAGGCCAAAGTTGTCGTTTCTTAAAGTTTGGGGATGTGATGCTTATGTCAAAAATCTTCAGCCTGAAAAACTGGAACCCAAAGCGGAAAAGTGCATCTTCATAGGGTACCCAAAAGAGACAGTTGGGTACACCTTCTATCTCAAATCCGAGGCAAAGTGTTTGTTGCTAAAAACGGAGCTTTTCTCGAGAAGGAGTTTCTCTCCAGAGAATTGAGTGGGAGGAAGATAGAACTTGATGAGGTTGTCGAACCTCTCATCCCTCTAGATGGTGGCGCAGGGCAAGGGGAAACCTCTGTCGTTGCGACGCCGGTTGAGGAGGAAGTTAATGATGATGATCATGAAACTCCAGTTCAAGTTTCTGTCGAACCACGCAGGTCAACGAGACCACGTGCTGCTCCAGAGTGGTACGGTAATCCCGTCTTGTCAATCATGTTGTTAGACAACAATGAACCTGCAAATTATGAAGAAGCGATGGTGGGCCCAGATTCCAACAAATGGCTAGAAGCCATGAAGTCCGAGATAGGATCCATGTATGAGAACAAAGTGTGGACTTTGGAAGTACTACCTGAGGGTCGCAAGGCTATTCAGAACAAAAGGATCTTTAAGAGGAAGACGGACGCTGACGGCAATGTGACCGTTTATAAAGCTCGACTTGTGGCAAAGGGTTTTTCACAAGTTCAAGGAGTTGACTACGATGAGACATTCTCACCCGTATGGATTCTTAAGTCCGTCAGAATCATGTTAGCAATAGCTGCATTTTTCGATTATGAAATCTGGCAAATGGATGTCAAAACGGCGTTCCTTAACGGTTTCCTTAAGGAAGAGTTGTATATGATGCAACCCGAAGGTTTTGTCGATCATAAGAATGCTAACAAGGTGTGCAAGCTCCAGCGATCCATTTATGGACTGGTGCAAGCATCTCGGAGTTGGAACAAACGTTTTGATGAGGTGATCAAAGCATTTGGGTTTATACAAGTGGTTGGAGAATCTTGTATTTACAAGAAAGTGAGTGGGAGCTTTGTGGCGTTTCTAATATTATATGTGGATGACATATTGCTGATTGGAAACAACGTAGAGTTTTTGGAGAGCATAAAGGATTACTTGAATAAAAGTTTCTCTATGAAGGACCTAGGAGAAGCTGCTTACATTCTAGGCATTAAGATCTACAGGGATAGATCAAAACGCCTGATAGGACTTTCACAAAGCATATACCTTGATAAAGTTTTGAAGAGGTTCAAAATGGAACAGTCCAAGAAAGGGTTCTTGCCAGTTTTACAAGGTACGAGATTGAGTAAGACTCAGTGCCCAGCAACTGATGAGGATAGAGAGCATATGAGCACCGTCCCCTATGCTTCAGCCATAGGTTCTATCATGTATGCAATGCTGTGCACTAGACCGGACGTTAGCCTGGCCATAAGTATGGCAGGTAGGTTCCAGAGTAATCCAGAAGTGGATCACTGGACGGCGGTCAAGAATATCCTGAAGTACCTGAAAAGGACTAAGGAGATGTTTCTCGTGTATGGAGGTGACGAAGAGCTCGCCGTAAAAGGTTACGTCGATGCAAGCTTTGACACAGATCCGGACGACTCTAAGTCGCAAACCAGATACATATTTATTCTTAATGGGGGTGCGGTAAGCTGGTGCAGTTCCAAGCAGAGCGTCGTAGCAGATTCTACATGTGAAGCGGAGTACATGGATGCCTCGGAGGCAGCTAAGGAGGGTGTCTGGATGAAGCAGTTCATGACGGATCTTGGAGTGGTGCCAAGCGCACTGAATCCAATAACCTTGTTCTGTGACAACACGGGTGCCATTGCCCTAGCAAAGGAACCACGGTTTCACAAGAAGTCCAGACACATCAAACGACGCTTCAACCTCATCCGCGACTACATCGAAGGGGAGGACGTAAATATATGCAAAGTGCACACGGATCTGAATGTAGCAGACCCGTTGACTAAACCTCTTCCACGGGCAAAGCATGATCAACACCAGAATTGTAGGGGTGTTAGATTTATTACAATGTAATTCGCATGATGATGTGCGGGCTAGATTATTGACTCTAGTGCAAGTGGGAGACTGTTGGAATTATGCCCTAGAGGCAATAATAAATATAGTTATTATTATAATTCATGTATCAAGATAATCATTTATTATCCATGCTATAATTGTATTGAATGAAGACTTATATACATGTGTGGATACATAGACAAAACACTGTCCCTAGCAAGCCTCTAGTTGGCTAGCCATTTGATCAAAGATAATCAATGTCTTCTGATAATGAACAAGGTGTTGTTGCTTGATAACTGGATCACGTCATTAGGAGAATCACATGATGGACTAGACCCAAACTAATAGACGTAGCATGTTGATCGTGTCATTTTGTTGCTACTGTTTTCTGCGTGTCAAGTATTTGTTCCTATGACCATGAGATCATATAACTCACTGACACCGGAGGAATACTTTGTGTGTATCAAACGTCGCAACGTAACTGGGTGACTATAAAGATGCTCTACAGGTATCTCCAAAGGTGTTCGTTCAGTTAGTATGGATCGAGACTGGGATTTGTCACTCCGTGTGACGGAGAGGTATCTCGGGGCCCACTCGGTAATACAACATCACACACAAGCCTTGCAAGCAATGTGACTTAGTGTAAGTTACGGGATCTTGTATTACGGTACGAGTAAAGAGACTTGCCGGTAAACGAGATTGAAATAGGTATGCGGATACTGACGATCGAATCTCGGGCAAGTAACATACCGAAGGACAAAGGGAATGACATACGGGATTATATGAATCCTTGGCACTGAGGTTCAAACGATAAGATCTTCGTAGAATATGTAGGATCCAATATGGGCATCCAGGTCCCGCTATTGTATATTGACCGAGGAGTCTCTCGGGTCATGTCTACATAGTTCTCGAACCCGCAGGGTCTGCACACTTAAGGTTCGACGTTGTTTTATGCGTATTTGAGTTATATGGTTGGTTACCGAATGTTGTTCGGAGTCCCGGATGAGATCATGGACGTCACGAGGGTTTCCGGAATAGGTCCGGAAATGAAGATTGATATATAGGATGACCTCATTTGATTATCGGAAGGTTTTCAGAGTTATCGGGAATGTACCGGGAATGACGAATGGGTTCCGGGTGTTCACCGGGGGGGGCAACCCACCCCGGGGAAGCCCATAGGCCTTGGGGGTGGCGCACCAGCCCTTAGTGGGCTGGTGGGACAGCCCAAGAAAGCCCTATGCGCCATAGGAAGAAAAATCAAAGAGAAAAAAAAGGAGGAGGTGGGAAAAGGGGGAAGGACTCCTCCTTCCAAACCTAGTTGGACTCGGTTGGAAGGGGAGGGTTGCCCCCTAGGCTCGGCCGACCCCCTTGGGAGTCCTTGGACCCAAAGGCAAGGCTCCCCCTCCTCCCCCTATATATACGGAGGTTTTAGGGCTGATTTGACACAACTTTGCCACGGCAGCCCGACCACATATCTCCACGGTTTTACCTCTAGATCGCGTTTCTGCGGAGCTCGGGCGAAGCCCTGCTGAGACAAGATCATCACCAACCTCCGGAGCGTCGTCACGCTGCCGGAGAACTCTTCTACCTCTCCGCCTCTCTTGCTGGATCAAGAAGGCCGAGATCATCGTCGAGCTATACGTGTGCTGAACGTGGAGGTGCCGTCCGTTCGGCACTAGATCGTGGGACTGATCGCGGGACGGTTCGCGGGGCGGATCGAGGGACGTGAGGACGTTCCACTACATCAAACGCGTTCACTACCGCTTCTGCTGTACGGTCTATAAGGGTACGTAGATCAAACATCCCCTCTCGTAGATGGACATCACCATGATAGGTCTTCGTGCGCGTAGGAAATTTTTTGTTTCCCATGCGATGTTCCCCAACATTCCTCACTCCTGTTTATCTTATAAATTGTGTTCCCAGTAGGGTCATCAACAACCAAACCCCTCTAGGGCATCTCTTTGACACAAAACCATATTACCCTTTTCTTCGTATTTTTGGGTGTGTTGTGTGGCCCAACATCCCTACGATAAGCATAAGCTCAAATTTTGCTCCAAATAGTGTTTTCTTGGACTACAGTTCCATGCACAAAGGTTACAAGTGTCTAGATATTGCATATGGCCGGGTCTATATCTCACGGGGTGTGGTATTTGATGATCATGTCTTTCCCTTCTCCAAACTCCACCCAAATGTCGGCGCACAACTTCGCAAGGAACTCATTCTCTTGCCATCTCATCTTCTGCCATCTCCCACTTTTCTATCACGGGGTGCTAATACTACTGATGATCACATGTCCTTGTTGTTGGAAATATGCCCTAGAGGCAATTATAAAATAGTTATTATTATATTTCCTAATCCATGCTATAATTGTATTGAATGAAAGCATAGATACATGTGTGGATATATAGACAAAACAATGTCCCTAGTAAGCCTCTAGTTGCCTAGCTATTTGATCAAGGATGGTTAAGGTTTTCTGACCATACGCAAGGTGTTGTCACTTGATAACTCGATCAGATCATTAGGAGAATGATGTGATGGACAAGACCCAAACTATGAACGTAGCATGTGATCGTGTCATTTTGTTGCTATTATTTTCTGCGTGTCAAGTATTCATTCCTATGACCATGAGATCATGTAACTCACTGACACCGGAGGAATACCTTGTGTGTATCAAACATCACAACATTACTGGGTGACTATAAAGGTGCTCTACAGGTATCTCCGAAGGTGTCCGTTGAGTTAGCATGGATCAAGACTGGGATTTGTCACTCCGTGTGACGGAGAGGTATCTCGAGGCCCACTCGATAATACAACATCACATATAAGCCTTGCAAGAAATGTGACTCAAGTGTAAGTCACGAGATCTTGTATTACGGAACGAGTAAAGAGACTTTCCAGCAACAAGATTGAAATAGGTATTGAGATACCGACGATCAAATCTCGGGCAAGTAACATACCGAAGGACAAACGAAATGTTATACGGGATTATATGAATCCTTGGCACAGAGGTTCAACCGATAAGATCTTCGTAGAATATGTAGGATCCAATATGGACATCCAGGTCCCGCCATTGGATATTGACCAAGGAGTGTCTCGGGTCATGTCTGCAGAGTTCTCGAACCCGCAGGGTCTGCACACTTAAGGTTCGATGACGTTTTAGTATAGTTGAGTTATATGTGTTGGTGACCGAAGGTTGTTCGGAGTCCCGGATGAGATCACGGACGTCACAAGGGTTTCTGGAATGGTCTGGAAACAAAGATTGATATATAGGATGGTTTCATTTGGTCACCGGAAAGATATCGGGCATTACCGACAGTGTACGGGAGTGAAGAATGGGTTCCGAGTATTCACCTTGAGGGGCCCACCCACCCGGGAGTGAGCCCAATAGCACCAGGGTGGTGCACCAGCCCTTAGTGGGCTCGTGAGGCCAGCCCAAGTGGGCTATGGCGCAACAAGAAGAAAAACCAAAGGAAAAAAAGGAAAGAGGGAGGTGAGAAGGAAGGAGTGGACTCCTCCTTCCCCAAACCGAATTGGGGTGGGAGTCCACCTCCTCCTCTCGGTCGGCGCCCTTGGGGCTCCCTTGAGCCCCAAGGCTATCCCCTCCCCTCCTCCTATATATATTGGTGGTTTTAGGGCTTTTGAGACAGAACTTTGCCACGTGCAACTCAAACCTATACCTCGTAGTTCTTCCTCTAGATCGGATTTCTGCGGAGCTCGGGCGGAGCCCTGCAGGAATAGATCATCACCATCACCGGCGCGCCATCATGCTGCCGGAGAACTCATCTACTTCCACGTCTCTCTTGCTGGATCAAGAAGGCGGAGATCGTCATCGAGCTGTACGTGTGTTGAACGCGGAGGTGTTGTCCATTCGGTGCTAGATCGGGACGGATCGTGGGATGCCGGTGATTGGAATCACGAAGTTGTACCACTACATCAACCGCGTTTCTTAACGCTTCCCGCTTAGCGATCTATAATGGTAGTGGATCCGATCTCCCTCTCGTAGATGAACATCACCATGATAGGTCTCCGTGTACGTAGGAAAATTTTTGTTTCTCATGCAACATTCCCCAACACTTGTCTCATGGTAATACCTTTGATGACAGTTTTGTCTGCAGATGCCACAGCAGCCACAGATGATCCGGGCTCCCCACCCCGGTGTACATCCTGGCGCCCCCTCCTCAGGATCGGGCTCGTAGGGCGTTGCACGCGCTCCAGGGCGATCTCATGCGGGGTCCGCTCTAGCCCCTGATTCGCCCGTCCGACGCACCAGTGGGCCAGGCGCCACACACCACGTGCCTGCGTCGGGACCAAGCGGGTCCCCCGCATGTGCCTCCAGTAGGCCTGCTCCCGTGCCTGTTCATGACGGACCCAGATCCTCGGCGGTCGTTGTCTCCCATGGGCCATCCGCGGATGGTGATTCGCAGGTGCGCGTCCCACCGACTGCGTGGCCCCTGTCCTCCACTTCACAGGCGCCAAGTGGCAGTTCTAAATATGGCGTGGATCCAGATGGTGCTTCTTCTGGAGAGGAGCTGTCTGGTGCATTCTCAGCGGCTAATTTTGGATCGGCTGTGTCTTCCTCGTCCAACCGGCTACATCAACAAATCAAACAGCCAACACCGCCTCCTCCTGAGCATGCACAAACACGTTCTCAAGGAGGTATTATTAAGCCAAAGATTTATAAAGTTGGATGCATTCATTGGGGCTCTTTTTGTGCCACAGGTGAACGGAAGAATTTGCATGACGCTCTTCTGACACCCAAGTGGAAGCAAGCCA
Organism: Hordeum vulgare subsp. vulgare; assembly: GCF_904849725.1. NCBI lineage: Eukaryota > Viridiplantae > Streptophyta > Magnoliopsida > Poales > Poaceae > Hordeum > Hordeum vulgare. The sequence goes on along the minus strand of NC_058523.1, from coordinate 10,485,925 downwards.
TGGATGAAGAGTACATGGCACTCATGGCAAATAAAACACGGCGTCTTGTTCCACCTGTCACATGCAGAAATATAATTGACTGCAAGTGGGTCTGTAAGGTTAACAGAAAGTCTGATGGTACTATTGACATCTATAAGGCACGCTTGGTGGCTAAAGGGTTCAAAGAGAGGTATGGCATTGACTATGAGGGCACATTTAGTCCGGTGGTCAAAGCTGCTACCATCCGGTTAATTCTTTTAGTTGCAGTTTCCAGAAATTGGTGCATGAGACAACTAGATATAAAGAACACGTTTTTGCATGATGTTCTGGAAGAGAAAGTGTTCATGCGACAACCTCCTGGGTATGAAAATCCACCAAACTTGATAAAGAACTTGATAAAGAATTGTCTGCAAACTTGATAAAGAATTGTACGGGTTGAAACAAGCACCTCGAGCTTGGTATTCTCGGCTATCCACCAAACTTCAATCTCTTGGTTTTATTCTTTCCAAGGGAGACACCTCGTTGTTCTTTTATCATAATCATGGCATCATTATTTTTATGCTCATCTATGTTAGTGATATAATTGCTACAAGCTCTTCATCCAAAGCAGTAGAAGCCATCCTCAAAGATCTAGGCAGGGAGTTTACTCTCAAGTATCTTGGCCGCCTACATTTCTTCCTTGCGATTGAGGTGCAGAGTGTTCCAAATGGAATATCATGTCCCAAGAAAAATAAGTGCAGGAAATACTTCAGAGAATGGGTATGCAAGGGTGTAAGCAATATTCCACACCGTTGTACACTTCAGAGAAGTTGTCCCTTCAAGAAGAAGAGTCACATGGGATGGTGGACTCAACCAGGTATCGTAGTATTGTGGATGCACTACCGTACTTGGCATTAACTCGCCCAGACATTGCATATTCAGTGAATAAAGTATGCTAGTTTGTACATACTCCCACTAGATCACATTGGACAGGAGTGAAACAAATTCTTAGATACCTCCAAAGAACAAAGGGCCATGGACTCGGACTTGGGAAATCTGATTCAATGCTTGTAAATGCGTTCTCTGATGCAGATTGGACAGGTTGTCCTGGTGGCAGAAGGTCTACAGGTGGTTTTGCAGTATTTTTGGGAGGCAATCTTGTTTCTTCGAGTGCACGCAAACAGCCCACTGTGCCTAGGTCCAGCACAGAAGCTGAGTATAAGGCCTTAGCAAATGCAACTGCTGAGATAATTTGGGTTCATAATTTGTTGACTGAGTTGGGTGTCTACCATCCAAAAGCAGCATCAGTTTGGTGTGATAATCTCGGCACTACATATCTATCCGTTAACCCTATTTTCCATGCCAGGAAAAAGCGTATTAAGATAGACTATCACTTTGTTCGCAAGCGAGTAGCTGAGAAGTGGTTGAATATCAGGTTCATACTTACTGGTGATCAAGTTGTAGATGGCTTCACTAAGCCTCTTACGCTTCGTCAGCTAGAGTCATTTAGACACAATCTCAACTTAGATTGTTGTGATTGAGGGGGAAAGTTAAACAACATGTAATCTATGGTGTTTGTATAAATTGTATATGTAAGGTTTAAGTTGCTAGGTTGTTGATTGTTGAGATAGAATCCTTGTGAATCAATCCACCCAACCAACCATATGTAAATCTTACATGTAATCTCGATGGCTTCATCCTATATAACACGCAATGCATCCCTGCAACAAGCATACGCTTAACCTACGTTTTTCTACATCTTTTGGTGACGATGAGGACGGCACCTTCATCACTTTATTCCTCCATGAAGTCCTCATCCTGGGGTTTGTCTCTTCTTTGCCGCAATGTCAAGTGATTTTTAGGTGAAAACTCATGCTCACTTCCAGCGGGCAACGCTGACACCGATGTCACTACCTTCTTGAACGTGCCACCTTGGAATCCTTTGACATTGTGTGGAGGCAGATCTGTGCTTGACATTGTGTGGCGGCTGATTTGTGGAAGTTGTGTTGGAACTTGTTGTGGTCGATGACGGTGGATGCTGGGGTGGCGGCTCCGGACAATGGATGGTCACTGAGGCGGTGGCCTCAAATAGCGATGCAACAACGACTCTCCGTGGTTTTGCATGGCTTGGGTAGCGACCTCGTGCTGCAAGGGTAGCGAGTGCATTGGCTCGGTCAATGCAATTAGAGGGGTCGGTCTGGATGGTATGTTAGGACGGCGACCCTGAACTTTTGGCACACCATTAGTGGTCTGCAGATGGCCTTGTCATGTAGCAAGGGCTATATATAGGGTGTTCGTGGCATACGGCGTTGTTGCTCGCGTGTGAGCAGAGGTAGTCGGAGCAGCGGATCTAGACCCAGGGGTGCATTTTGGTGCGACTGCAGCCTTATATCGTGTGGACCATAGGGCTTCGTTGCTTGTGCGGGATTTGGCCTATTTTTTCTTACAAACTGGGCTGCCATGTTTGGTTTTCGATCCATTTTTTCTTATAAACTCAAACAATTTTTTAAAAATATATTCAGGTGAGGAGTCTTTCTCCCTCGATGACCGATTTAGAAAAAACTATTGTGGATACGTCATCGATCACAATAAGGTAGATGTTGCTACACAACTGCACATTAAAGACACAAACTAAATCACTTTGAACAAATAAATAGTTTGATCACATGACAACTGCTTGAACTCTGAAACTCGGTACGGTTTCTCTCTCCACAAGCTTCCAATTTCAGCTTGCTGCGTGGAAACAATGATTCTACTTCGCTTCTTGTTGTCGGGAAAGTACTTCTTAATGCAATGCCACTCCACTATTGTGGATCGGTCATCAATTACAATCAGGTAGCTATTGCTACTCCCTCCGTTCCTAAATATAAGTCTTTAAAGAGGTTTCATTAGTGAACTACATACGGATGTATATAGACATATTTTAGAGTGTAGATTCACTCATTTTGCTCCGTATGTAGACTCCTAGTGAAATATCTTAAAAGACTTATATTTAGAAACGGAGGGAGTACATAACACCGCATTAAATACACGGACTAAATCACTTTGATTCATCGTCTCCATCTTGACCAAAACATTAGCCCCAACGCTTGTTGCTTGTGCTACCTTTCCAACTTCATCATGGGAAATTTCATAGAATTACCTTGCCAAGCTATGCAAGAGCTCTTGTGAATTAAACGGATGCATCAACCTAATCGAAGCATGGAATTCAAATCTTTCAAGAACCATTGGGTGATCATAAACTTCCTGGATGGCAGACGTCTTCCCGAGATCACAGCTAGTTCCCCACATGGAGATCACCCTAAGGTTCACATCATGGAGGCACAAGTGGCTCTATCCGTGGAGATAATATTTTGATCGTTTGAGTTTGTTTTCATGGCACACTTAATGCAAGAAATATTTGGATACACATATGAGTTGTGTAGATCTTTGCAAAAGCAAGATGAAGATATTGTTCATGTTATTGAGCTTGTTGGTGACACAAAGTATTACTTGGAGGCTTTGAGGACCGATGCTGGAGGGATGATTTTCTCACAAAGGTCACATCTTTTTGTACAAAGCATAAGATCAAAGTTGTTGATATGGAGGGTCCTTACTTTCCCGTTGGCCGTCCTAGAAGGGGTTTACGTAATGGTGTGAACAATTTCCACCGTTTCAAGGTGATATGTTTGTGGGTGTCATTGATAGGCAAATTTGTGAGCTGAATGGCAGGTTTGATGAGGTAAACACGGAGCTACTTTCTCGCATGGAAGCATTCTGTCCACTTCATCTATTTGTTGATTATGACTAAGAGAAGTTGATTAGGCTGGCTACAAAGTTTTATGCTTCCGATTTTATAAGTGATGAACTGGCAAGACTTCCATGGTAACTAAACATGTATGTTATTATTGAGCGTAGAGATGAAAGGTTTCAAAACCTGAAAAATCTGTGTGAGCTTCCAGTTATGCTTGTTGAGACAAACAAGCATGAACAATATCATATTGTTTACAATATTCTTAATTTGGTATTGATTCTGCCAGTAGCTACTGCTACTGTTGAAAGAGTATTCTCTTCAATGAGCCATGTGAAGAATAAGCTAAGGAACAAAATGGGTGATCAATATTTGAACAACTGTTTGGTTACATTTGTTGAGAGAGAATTTTTCAATCAAGTGAAGGATGAAGATGTCATGAATCTCTTCCAAAAAGGCGACCGCAGAGTTATATTGTAATAAGGATATCATCACTTTATCAATCAAAAGGTACTTATGTATTCATGTCGTTATGGTCTGATACATTGAAATATTTCTATTGCCATTATGCTAGTGTTGTTTTGTTCATATATTGCTAGTGTTATCTTATTTGGTTCATATACTACATTTAGAGAAAAAAAGGATGAATACCCAGCCTTCATTTCCTGGCGCCGCCACTGGACGCCGGTGAGGATGGTGATGGGGACGGGACGGAACCCTACACATGTGCAAACTAAAAAGTTAATTTGAGCTTAAATTGTGCGTCTAAATCAAATAAACTCACACATACACTCCTCCACTAAAACCTACAAACCACACTATTTCTAAAGCATTTGAAATGAGCTAAACTAGCAGTGAGAGATCAAAGGATGAAGATAGTTGGTGCACTGCCAAACCTAGACAAATAATGGGAAAAATGGAGCTTGCATGTCGAGCTTGGAGAAAGAACAGAGAAGAAAGCTTAAGCGTGTCTTAGGCATTTCATCGAAGACCTCATGTGCACAGAAAATGAGAACAGAGTACAGCTCACACCTCCCACCACCTACGGCCAAAAAACAGAGGAGGCCGCATGGGCCGGACGTATATATAGGAATCTTTTAGTCCGAATTGGTGTCTAGAACCGGGACTGAAGAATGACCTTTAGTCCCGGCTGGAGACACAACCTCTTTAGTCCCGGTTGGTGTCTCCAACCGGGACTAAATGTCTCAGCCAAACCGGGACTGATGCCTACGAGGCCCGGCCGGCGTCTTCGCCACTCCAACTGGGACTGATGCTCCCTATAATTATATGTGGGCCCCAGCCTGACGCCAGCCTGCAACCATACCTTTGGTCCCGGTTTGTATCACAAACCGGCATTATAGTTACAAAATGAACCGGGACTAAAGATGTCCGTGCCCCCGACCGCTCCTAGACGTTGGAACCGGGACTAATGATCACATTAGTCCCGGGCCAAAATTAAACCGGGACTAATGATCCAAACGTAAGGTCTGTTTCCTACTAGTGATTTATTTCTACGCTGGAAGCAGATCTGCCTGTCTCTAGTAGTCTAGTCTCGCAACACCACTCGAACCATGCCACATCGATCTATTTGTCTTGGCGCTAATGCTAAAGACCCCTGTTTCCTTGTAGTTGGATCTCCCACTTTTTGAAATGTTCTAAATCCCAATTGAGCATCCGAATGTGGATCAATACCAGCAAAAACATATCGATACGTAAGTAAATTCTCACCACAATAAACAATAAGAACAACTAGATACCCGCAAAAACATCTCGGTACATAAGAAATGCTCACCACAATTACACAATAAACATATCGGTACGTAAGAAAATGAGCTTCATGGCACTAGTTAATAACAAACAATAATACAATTAAGAAAATTATACAAGTAGCTGTATAAATCATACAAGTAAGAATTTTTTACTAAAAAAAGATAAGAACAAGAAGCTTACCACGTTGGTGTCGGCAACAGATCGGCGCGGGCGACCGACGACGGTGATGGAGAAGGGACGGCACCCTACACATGTGCAAATTAAGAAGTTAAGTTGAGCTTAAATTGTGCATCTAAATCAAATAAACTCACACATACACTCCTCCACTAAAACCCACAAACCACACTATTTCTAGAGCATTTGAAATGAGCTAAACTAGCAGTGAGAGATGAAAGGATGAAGATGCTAACCTTTTTAGAGCACTTAGATAGTGGGTGCACCGTGAAACCTAGAAAAATCTTGAAAAAAATGGAGTTTCGAGGTCGAACTTGGACAACGAATAGAGGAGAAAGCTTAAGTGTGTCTCGGGCATTTCATTAAACAGCTCATGTGCAAAGGAAGTGAGAACAAAGTTCAGCACACACCTCCCACCACCTACGGCCAAAAAACAAAGGAGGCCGCACGGGCCGCGTTGGGCGGTTGGTGTCTGGAACAGGCACTCAAGAGAATGACCTTTAGCCCCGGTTGGAGACACAACCTCTTTAGTCCCGGTTGGTGTCTCCAACCGAGACTAAAGGTCTTAGCCAAACCGGGACTGATGCCTAACGAGGTCCGGCCGGCGTACTGCCTGCTCGAACCGGGACTGATGCTCCCATTAATCCCGGTTGATATAGTACGACTGAAACTGTTGCTTTTATCTGGCCAGAACTAAAGCCGTGTTTTCTACTAGTGTTATCTTCGTGCTAACTCTTAATTTTCTCTCTTGCAACAATAATAACAGAAGACACCGATTTATTTTATCATGCAAGCAGCTCTGCCTGTCTATAGTAGTCTAGTCTCGCAACACCGCTGGAAAAATGCCGCATCCATCTATCTGTCTTGCACCTGCTCCCTAGCACCACCGGTCACGACCCGTTCCCTTCTTCGACCCGTCCCCATCGCCCCGAGAAGCCATCGGTGTACTCAGCACGATGCTCGACTTCGGATGCCGCCTGCCTCCCACCACCCGTAGGCGCCTGCCTCGGTCTCTGTTGCTCTCCTGTGTCGCCGCCTTCCCGTGTCGCGGGCCTACGCCTCTTCTGCTTTCCTCTGTCGGCGGCGGGGCTTGGTGTCGACGGAGCTGGCGGGGTCCAATGGATCCAGCGATCGGACGAGGTTGGCGAGCTCCGGCGAGGCGGCGGACGGTTTGAGCTCCTCAGGCGTCGTTGGCGCGTCGGTGTACTCCAGATCGAACTATGTACACTGCAGTGTAATCCGTTCTTGTGTAATACGCTCATCTTTTTAAACGGAGTAGTTTTGTTTTGGATCAGCAAGTGATGATGAATATTTCTGTATAGTGAAATTATTTCCTTCGTTGTTGATTCTTGGAACAGCAGTGCTCACGGATATCGTGGTTTTCCTCGTCAGTTCGTTTCCCTCTGGACAACTTTGATATTTTCTATAAAATCTGGGGTGTTTTGCCGTCTGAAGTTTCTGTTGATGAGGGCAGAAAATGGGGGTTTTGCAGTCCAGGACTACCATGGGCTGACGGCAAAAAGGACTAACGTCGTTTGTCCGGCTGGACGTTCCGTCTGGTACCAATTTTTTGTCGTCTACCGATCCTGCCAACAGCAAAATAATTTCACTAACGGCATTTTTTTGCCGTCTGCTCTCGCATACGTTGACGGTAAAACTACCCTTTGCGGGCATGGTGGACGTTGGCATTATTTGCCGTCATGGCTGACGGCAATTTTTTGTCGTCTGTAGCGTCCTGACGGTAAAATGACTGATTCCTTTAGTGATGATGCGTGATATGTTCAACAATTCTAGGCTATGAATTTTTCTTTTTTGTGTAGACAGTATTTCAAGGTATTTCATCTTAAAAATTTACACACATAAACATAACATCTTTCTTTACTTGCATATTTATTTTCAAATTTTCAGATTTTTTTTAAAACCCATAACTTCCCCTCTTCATTGCGTCCACCTCTCCTCACCAGGGGCGAGCATTTCGAAACCACAACAACAATTCGCTCGGCTCCTCCGATTCTCCTTTCCCCACTCCAAATCAAGTGAGGTGACGATCTATTTGGCGATTCAGCGGACGGTTTTGCGCCGGAGGTGGAGAAATTCAGTCCATGCGGTGACTAGGGAGTGGTACGACGACCAGGGGTGTCTCACCACCTCTAGGGCGGGCGGCATTTTCCTGCCTGGCCATAATATGTATAATATGTATAAAATATAAAATAAAAACAAAGATACGTATAATATGTATGCCAACCGCCTGGCCATTGGCATAGATGTGCCACATGGATTTTGATTAAAAAAGAATGAAAATAGCTATGCCGATGTCCGCCGTCAGGGCCGTCGGCATAGTTTTAACCACCTTAACTTACGATCCAGGGAAGCCGGACCCACATATGTGCCGACGGCCCTATCTACGCCGACCGCTACGCCGACCGCCCCAGCCGGTGTAGATGGATGTATGCCGACGGCTTTATTGTGCCTACATTCTTTCCCTTGCCGTCGGCGGACCTCAATCTATGCCGACGGGAGCTGTCGGCGTAGATAAGGCCGTCGGCAGCGTTCGTTATTCCGGTAGTGGATTGTTGCTTTTATCTGGCCAGAACTAAAACCCTGTTTTTTATTGGTGTTATCTCCGTGCTAGCTCCTAATTTTCTCTCTTGCGACAATAATAACAGAAGACACCGATTTACATTTCTATCATGCAAGCAGCTCGGCCTGTCTATAGTAGTCTAGTCTCGCAACACCGCTGGAAAAATGCCGCATCCATCTATCTGTCTTGGCACTAATAAATAATAATAATGCTAAAGACCCCTGTTTCCTTGTAGTTGGATCGCCCACATTTTGAAATGTCCTAAATTCCACTTGAGCATCGGAATCTGGATCAATACCAGCAAAAACATATTGGTACGTAATGGACCTGCTGCTCGATCGCTCCAAGAGGATAGGGAAAGATCCTGGCGGCATGTCTGCTGCATGCTATGGCAGTGCTGGTTGCATCCATGCCGTTGGGTTGGCTGTGGACGATCAGCTCCCCGTGGTCGGAGGTTTTTGTTTTGGTTCCAGAGAGAGCCGTTTGGAAGCTGGAAAATGTTATGGGTTGATGTAAGAATTTCGGTTGCCAGCGATGTTTGCCCTGCTGGTTACATTCGGATTACAGCTTACGGCGTAACGGCATCGTTAGCCGTTTCTATTGGAGACACGTGGTAGGTATTTTTATCGGGTGACGTGCTAGAAGCCGAGTGTTTTTTACGTAGATACCGTGTCTCGTCTATAAGCCGAGAGCTTTTTCGGGTCACACGGCTTATATGATAGCATAAGCTGAGTGATTTGTTGTTATCGGGTGTTTTTATGGAGAACAAGGCTTATATGCCGATAAACCGAGCGCTTTACCACACGATAAAACAGTTTTTTTCTCCTTCTCCTCCTCCTCCTCCTTCTCGTCACTCGTGAGACGCTTTTGTTTGGTTCCAGAGAGCCATTTGGCAGCTGGAAGATGTTACCGCAGTTGATATAAGAGTTTCGGTTGCGATGTTTGCCGTGCTGCCAGGGTAATTGAAATTATGCATGCGTTCCATTGACAAATAAGTCGACCGTCTGCTAATTAAATAAGAAAGCTACCCCGTATGTCCTGATCTCCACTTGAAAACAAAGACTTGAGACTCCACAAAGCCAGTCAATGCGAGAGGGGAGTTTTGAATTGTACTAGCAGTACAGAAATATCCAGAGCCGTTTCAGTGGCAGAGAATACACGGACTTGTTCTTGCCACAAGTATGTGTTACATCAGAAATTAATACTGTACAACATTCTAACCCGTGATAGGGGATATACTGAATGCTTCAAAGACGTTCCCTGCCTTACAAAAGAAAGTTCGGAAAATGTCTCTTCTTTTTTCACCACAACGGCGACGGAACGTGTAATTCCGTTTGAAGATTGAATGAATACGAGTGTATAATTCCGTTTAGCAGGGTGTTGGACAGGTACATATATATGCAAGAGAACCAATGCTGGAAGCAAAAGCAGCGAGACACCTAAAGCTTAATACACCATTTTCCCACAAATACTGTGATGAAGACGATGAGGCTCCTCTGCTTGCTCGTGCTGCTGTTGCTATGGACGGCAACGGCACGAGCATCCGCTGGCGTGCATGGAAGCCGGGCCGGGAACAGGAGTGCTCTTCCCTCCCTTGCCGACTGTCAGAAGAATTGTGGCAACCTCAGCTTCGACTACCCGTTCGGCATAGGGCCGGGCTGCTTCCGGCCGCCGCGGCGAGACTTTGAGCTCTTGTGCAACAGAACCCCCGATGCGTCGCAGCCTCCCAGACTCTTCCTGCACGACGGCATCACCGAGGTCGTCGATGACATCAAACCCGGCGATCACTATGGCGAACAATATATCGAGGTATCGTTTTCCCAATCCGTCCCCGTGAGACCTGAGGAGGATGCCTACAGCATCTCCTGGAATCCTGGGAGATCTCCCACTAGCTATTCTTTACAATTAAACTTCACTGGTTGCGACTTCGACATGTACGTGCTCGAACACGGTACGAACAAGACGGTGGGTCAGTGCACTACTACATGCCCTGACGAAGACATCACGGATAAGGTGTCCAGCCTCAGGCAGGACTGCAACGGTACAGGATGTTGCTCCACCGATTATATATCCGCGTCTGCTACCGGCTTCGACATCAAGTTCGTCCGCCACAAGATTGGAAAGCTGAAGTTCAAAGCGCACAGTAACCGAAGCTCCATATGGGATACAATTGATGTAAGCACTGATTACGCCTCTATCTCCTGGGGTATCGCCGTTGATGAACCTGGTGGCCCCTTCCAAAACAGTACAGATTATGCATGTCTCAGCAACCATAGCAACAGTCGCCAGCGGTATCAGTATGAGTATACTGGTACTACTCAGTATTATTGTTACTGTGACGGTGGTTACGGAGGCAATCCATACATAACGGATGGCTGCTCGCGTGACAAAGGTAATTGCTCTCAGATAAAAAGCATAGTTTTTTATAAGTGTGTACTTCTTTCATACAGCAAATTTCTTCAACAGTATTCACCAACAAAAAATAATTTGCAACAGTAACCAATTTTGTCCTCACATGCTCGCATATACGGACTTGACAGAACAAATAAATTCAAAACCATAAAAAACAGATGATCTCCTGTCTGACACACCCACGGCTACTCTTATTGGGTCGGATCTTAATGTTGTCTATTGGATGGTATGGATATGGTTTTCCTAATGCATGGCATCCTAAAATTTTGGAAAACATTCTAAATCAACCGACTGATCCAGTTGGGTCGTAAACCGCCTAGAGCAGTCGACACTCGTCCTATCTGCCCCCCACGCGCCGCTTATTACTCTTCCTTATCCCCACACAGCGTCGCCCACAACCACGCATCTCCTCTTCCTTGTCCATCGTCTTCCTAGCTGCATTTCCCCTCTCCTTTGCCTTCCACTTCCTCTAGATGTGGACCAACAGCAGCAAGCCGACGGCCACCGATACTGCAAGCTTCCGCTTCTCCCTCGTATACACCGTCAGGAGGAACCACCTCTTTTCAGCAGCCGCTGCTCCTGCCTATTGCGGCAAAGCGAAAGGACACTCTCCCCTCGCCTGCAGGGGCAATGACGGCCACATGATGTGCTGCAACGGGTATTGCCATGAAGATGACAACGACAGAGGCCACAATGGGGGTCGCGCTCGTGCACCTGTTTCGGCGACTCCCAGTGCTACGATGCAGCTGTCGCCGGTGGCTCTCCGAGCGGCGAGGCGAGGTCCGCGCGGCTGCATGGTATTGACTGCCGGAGCTTAAGACGGCGATGGTGTTGTGAGGCGGTCACCACTCGGTGCACATGGTGCAATCGAGAGGCTGGGGAGAGGAGCTGCACAACATTGGGCTGCCCGCGTTGACGCAACAGAGGGGCCATCGGCACTCTACTGTGCTTCAATCGAGTGGCCGGGTGCCGCAATCGTGGGCTCCTCGGTTTTTTATGAAGCGTCGTCGGACTGCCAGGGCTGCAACGTGGCATCGCCGGGGGACCAGGCCCCGATGCTGTGAGTTAACATCGTCAGGACCGCCAGAGTTGCAATGAAGCATCGTGCATTTATGCAATGAAGCGCATTCGGGTCCTTGGAGCTCCGTCGTGATTGCAATGGAGCTTCACCAGAGCTGCAATGGAGCGCGGCTAGGGTTCCAATGGAACTTCGCCAGGGCTGCAATGAAGCTTCATCGGAGATGTCGTCGGTGCGGCCTCAATGGCCATGGTTGTGATGGAGCAGCACGCCAGTGCTCCCGCTGCTGCATGCGGGTGCTCCCAGAGCGCCACCCCGCGTTGTAATGGAGAGCTGCCAATGATGCAACTGTCGGTGGCGGCTCTTGGGAGAGATGTGTTGCAACGCTCACCGACGGCACTGGTGCCACGACGGGTTCTGTGTTGCTCTCGTGGAAGGGGATAAGAGGAAGATGGGAGGAGGGCTTGTGTTGCTTGGATCAAACGTACATCTAACGCCAGATCGGACGCCTACCTAGGCGGATGGTTTCTTAGATAAATCATCCGGTTGATTCGTTGTATTAGCCTAAAATCTTAGGTTGACGCGTTTTGAAGTTTGAACCCATATGCCTTTGCATAAATAGTATAATCCAAAAAATAAAAATCAAAAACCTTCACTGAATTTTCAAAAATAAACATGGACGTATCTCCTAAAACTGCATGCACATGTTGGTGAAGAAAATAGCCTTTTTTTTAGCAGGACATGATGTTATTGCGGCCGAGCTCAAATGGGCTTGGGTAAACAGCAAATTTTAAGAAATATGTTTAAAAATGAATTTTTTGTTGAAAACTATGAAAAATGTTCCGAGCTCGCAAAGTTTCATCGTGAAAATGCATTTGTGGAAGTCGTGGCAAAAAAGAACTTTTTATTTTGCCACGACTTCTACAAATATGATTTCGTACTGAAATTTTGCAAGGTCTTAGAACACTTTTCATTGTTTTCTGAAAAAAAACAGATTTTTTCAATATTTTTGAATTTATTGTTGACCCAAAGCTCATTTGAGCTCGGCTGTAAAAGGCCATTTTCATCTTTAGGGTCGTTTTTTCCTAGACCAGCCACAAGTCTGTTCTCATGAAAAATTTCACATGTATGAAAGAAACAAAAATGGTCATTGCAAAAAAAAAAGACTTCTTAAAACCATTTATTGGATTTTGTACATGCATGAGCATATGAGTACAAGCTTCGTTTTGAATTTCAGGCATGTTTAGGCTCTTTTATTTCATGATGAGTTGTAGGATTATTCTACCTTTTCTAAGGTGCCACCTAGGAAACTCCAAGACCGTGGTCCGTAACTCCAACTCCTCCCCCACGTTAGTAACATGACAATGATCTCAATGGCCCTGGAACAAACCATCAGCAATTCTATCTCTCAATTGATTCATGTCGACCGAATCTGGCTCCATTTCTAGATCCCTCCTGTTACGACGCCTCCTCCTTGTTTCCTCAAGAAGAGGTTGATAATTCTCATCTCTGTCACACCTTTCGAATTCCGTATTCCATGGCGGATGCATCTTGGACTCCTCTCTCACCTGAATCGTTCCTCAGCCACCAACAGAACAGCGAAGGGGAGGCTGTGGGGCTGTGGGCCAAGCCGGCGGCTATCAGCGGAGGTGGAGGCGGCCGCCGGAGGCCATGGACGACTATCAGCTGCTTCCTTCCTCAGCCACCAGGAGCAGGAAGGGAAGAGGAGCGCTCCAGGTAGGGGAAAGGAAAAGATGAGCCTGTAGCCGCACCGCTGTTTGACCGCTCGAGAAGGCAACCGGCTGTGTTAAAGGAAAGAGTAAAACGAGGAGAGTTTAAACGAGGAGAGAGAGGACTAAAAGAAATTTTAGTAGGGGTTGCTGTGACTAAAAGATTTTAGTCTTTAGACTAGTTTTAGTCTCTCTTTAGTCAGGGGTGTTTGGAACTTTAGCCTTTCACCCTCTTAGGCTGGTCACAATGGAGAGTAACATAAGGTAGGAACCTACATGCTTTCCTAGACTATGTCCCTACCTCCACAATGGGGAGTAACATGTATGTAGTGTCATGCAACAATGCATTTATTAGGCTATAGACTCATTGTTTCTTGGAGTGTGTGATGTTCCGGTAACTTAGCTAGTTACCACAAGCACCTCTCTCTTCACTAAATACGTGCCACATAAGCAAAGTTGTATTGGAGTGTGTGATGTTACTGCTAAGTTCCTCCCCATTGTGACCAGCCTTAGCAAGTTACTCATACTAGGAGTAACATAGCGGATACCAAGGCAAGATGAGTCTATAGGCTAATAAATAAAAGGTTCAATGCTACCCCGATGTTACTATCCACTGTGGAGGTAGTAACTTAGACTAGTAACATATGTATATTACTATTCTATGTTACTCCTTATTATCAGTAGTCTTACGTTGTGGAAGCCTGGCCGCACATTGAGGCCGCTTGCACCAAATCCTGATTGAGCCAAATGATTGAAAAGGGTGCATTTATTGGCATTTATCGCTGCCATCGAAACTTTTATTTAGTTAGAGTTAGTTCAGGATTAGTCCAGAATTAAAATCTAACTTTAAGCTCCAATCAAGTTAGAGTATCAAACAGGGCCGTTGTAGAAGCCTGGCCGCACATAGAGGCCGCTCGCCCCCTACCGCATTGATGCCGCTCAAACAGGTGTGTCGCACAACTGACATGCGCCGATTCAGTGTGCACAGTGCACATAGCGATGGAGAAACCTACTCCAGCTGCTGCACCCGCATTGAAGCGACCACCTCTCCTCTCCTATCTTCCATTCTATGCACCACCGCCTCGCTTCTCCTATCTTGCACATACCGCAGAGATGGGCAAGAACAGCAACGGCTTTAGTTGGTTCTTAGTCAGCCTGGACGTACCGAGGGGGCTTCTTGGCCTGCTCATGGACCACTCGGTCTTGGCCCGCTCGGTCCAGGACTGACCGTAAAAACCGGCCGGTCCGGCCCCTCAAAACAGGCCCGAAAATTGCTCAGTCCGGTCCGGTTAAAGCTCGGTCCGACCGAGCGGACCGAACAGCTCACTGGCAGCATGGCGAGTGCAGGGCGGGGGCATGGCGAGGCATGACGGGGATGTGGTAGAGGCATGGCGGGGGCGTGCTGCAGGAGTGCCGGGGGCGTGCTGGAGGTGTGGCGGCTCAGGCGTGGCGGGGTAGACGTGTTGTGCCGTGGCCGCCGCCGTCCAGAGCACGAGATCTCACGGACGTGGCCACTGTCCTTTCCAGGACGAACGACCATGTCCAGGAGCTTCGCAAGCATCGGATCTCCTCCCCCCTAACAAATCGATGGGATTCGCCACGAATCAGTCGGGATCTTGCTTCATCTCCAGCTCCGGCCGTCGCCGTTCGTCGTCGATTCCTTCGTCGTCACTGCTTCTCCGGCCTCCCCGACCTCAGTATCGAGCTCTACATGAGTGCCCGCACCTATTCCCTCTGTCTCCGCTTCCGATTACGGCCTAGAGTCTTCGATAGCCGATGTCATGGCTACCACCTCGCCGCCGGTGAGCTGTTGGCCGGTCCGCCGGTCCGGCCCGGGCTTTTGCCTCGCCGGTGCGGTCCCTGAAAAGAGGACCGCCAGCCTACTCGGTCCGATCCGGACCGGACCGCCGGCGGCCGGTCCAAACGCCGGCTCGGACCGGGACCGGACTGGCCCGGACCGTGTCCATCGTGAGTTCTTAGGGCTTGCAGGAGGATCCTGGGGTCATTCGAATTGCGGCGCCACCGGCCACTGTCTCCATGCCCGCGAGCGGCCGCCACTCTATCAGTCCACATGGTTAAGGAGGTGCGCTGATCTCCGACAACGACGATGACGTGTGAGCAGACTTTTCTTTTGAGGGGGTGTCTGCAGACATTTGATGCGTATAATTTAACGCATGGAGTTAGAGTTTCCCTTACAACAACTCCAGTAGTTCCAGTTGAACGGGAATCGAAGGACTGACGGAATAGTTGTTGTATTGCTTGAGCCTCGTGGACATATATATAAGAGTACAATGATCAGTTTGGAGTACAAGGTAAGGTAGAACAAACCCTAGTCTATCTTTTATTTTCTAATAATCAATATACTCAACATCCCCCGCAGTCACAACGGTAGCGACGCAGGTGGTGAGACTGCAGAAGAATCCAAAGGTAAGCCGACGGTCATCCCCCCATAGTCGTAACGGTCGATGCATCACGGGAGTTGTGGCCGGAGTGGAAACGGACGAGGTTGCTCAAGCAAGGCGGTAGCCCTTTTTGTGCCGATATCAAGGTAGCCGAGAGCGTAGGGTGGTGTAGCTGTGGTCGAGGTTGCTGTGCCAAGAATGTCCTGGTCGATGTCGAGTCGTGTAGCCGGTGTCGAGGAAGTCGTCGTGGAGCCGTGGGCGCAAGGAGGCGTCGAGTCAGTCATGGGCGCAGTGGTGTCGAAGTAGTGATGCGCCGGCAACGAGACATAGTTGACGACGCGTCGCACCGGGTTTGCCAAGCCCGGGGACACTTCGTGGACGAAAGCACGCATAGGTGTTGCCAGCACCGCGCAAGCATAGACGGACGAAGTCGATGTTGGCGATGCGTAGCTCCAGGCTTGCCAGGCCTGCGAACACACCGGGGATGAAGGCACACGTTGGTGTTGCCAGCATCGGGCATGCATAGACAGGGACCTGCACATAACCTGTACGCCATGTCGAGGAGGCTAGCAGAGAAGGACTCGATGATGCTTGCGGTGCAAATCGGCGGTGGCCGATGTTGCCCGCGGTGGTCGAAGTAGATGAAGTGGTCGGGGACGACAACGACGACGCTCGCGATGAGCTAGTGCTGGACGAAGATGAAGGAGGTGGACAGGCAGTGTGGCTCGGGTTAGCGAGCTGCAACAATGCCAAAGGAGACCAGCGGTGGCAGCCTGATGACGGCGGCGACTGCTGGTTAGGAGCGCCGCGGCGATGCTCGAAGTATGCGAGGAAGAACCCGACAACATGACGAAGACCAACGCGGTCGATGGTGTTCCCGTGCCGAAGAAGACGGCGCGGTGCGTACCACTGAAAGTCGACGGGCGGGCATGGCAAATTGGATCGCGCGCTGTGGCGCTACGACCCGAAGGGGAGACGAAGCGACAGCGCGCGGGTCAGGGCGATGGTGGGAAGACCTCGGGGTGGTGGCGTAGACCGCGTGCCGCAACGCTACGACCCGAAGGGGCGACAAAGTGGCGGTGCGCGGGTCGGCAGACACGGGGACGGCCTCGGGCGGCGGCGGGGACCGCGTGCCGCCGCACTAAAGCCCGAAGGGGCGGTGTAGCAGCGGCTCGCGGGTCAGGGCAACCGCTGGGCGGCGGCGCTGCGGCCCGATGGAGCAATGAGATGGCAGCCCGTTGCTCGATCGATGGAGGGGTGCGCTGTACTCGAGACAGCTTTCACAGGACCTGCGGAGGCGCATGCAACCGACTGATCAGATCAGTCGCACGGCGTAGATGACGCAGATCGCGCGCAGGTGGGTGATCAATCCGATCACGCGCAAGGTTGGGGACGTCGCTCGGTGGAGGCGGGGTGACGGCGGCTGAGTAGCCGGCGGCCGACGAGGCCGATGCGGTAGGAGCCAGTAGCCGGCCCGAGGCAGGCGACGCGGTTGGCCCGACGTAGCCGGACCGACGCAGCCGGCGAGTCCGTTGCGTTTGGAGCCGGGAGCCGGCCTGACGCACTCGGCACAAGGCACGCGGTGCGGCCGGAGGCAGCAGCCGGCCCGAGGCAGGCGGCGGCGCTACCTGACGAGGTGACGGTGGAGATCAATGGGTCGGCGGCGCGCGAGCGGATGCTGTGATGGGCCGCCGCATGGCACGAGGCCGTCGGGTCAGGGCGATGCAGGAGTCCCTATCGGAGCAGGGCAATGACGGCTGGCGGAGATCGATGGGCGTGCCAGCGCGCGAACATCGACGTCGAGGGGCCGTCGGGACGAAGGAGAAGCCGGGTCGCGCTGATGTAGGAGTAAAGGCGCGGTGGTCGACGGCGACGGTAGACGACGCAAACGGATCTAAGATCGGAAAACCAAATAGAAAACGCCGATCAAAGTGACCCGCGGAAGAGAGAAAACCCTGGATCTAGAGATAGGGAAAAGACTCTCTAGGGCAGCCGGTCAACATGACCGGCGGACGAACCCTAGGTACGGACGGCGCGGCCCCTCGCGGCGGTCATGGAGTCCAACCGCTCCGGGGGCGACACACGGTGCGGAAGCGGTGACGGCGGCTACGTCAAGGAACTTGCGGCAGATACCAAGTTGAACGATAATCAAGGATTGATGGAATAGTTGTTGTATTGCTTGAGCCTCGTGGGCATATATATATATAAGAGTACAATAATCAACTTAGAATACAAGACAAGGTAGGACAAATCTTTTTCTATCTCATATTTTCTAATAATCAATATATTCAATAGTTCCCCAAAAAACTACTCACAAAACAGATTTTACCGCATTTTTTAGAAAAGGAGGTGAAGCCCCGGCCTCTGCATCGATGGATGCATACGACCATATATTAAAAACGGTCCCAAGTCATCGAATAGTACAAAAAGTCTCCAAAAAAATAAAAGAAAAAGAGAGAAAGATACACGGCGTCCAACTCGCCACAACCGGGGTGCATAAAAATAAGCCTAGATGACTAACCACCTATCCTATTAATATGACGCCATCCAAACCGGTTGAAGATAACCTGAGCTACCATCTCCCATCGGACACACCCAGTAACCAAAGGCTCCCTGGCTTCCACAGGAGTGAGTAATGACCATGTGTGGATCAAAGCAGTAGCCCTGAAAATGACCTGCAAAAAGTGAATATGTTGATGTTTCTTAAATACCAAGTCATTTCTACAGTTCCATATAGCCCACAAAAGTGCACATGATCCTATTCGGATAAGCCTAGCAGTTATAACATCGACCCCCCTTAACCACGTCCCAAATAACGTGTTTAAACTATTGGGTGGCTTAATGTTGAAAGTAATAAGAAGTGTTCGCCATATAAGTTTAGCCACAGGACAATCCAGAAAAAGGTGTTTAATTGTTTCATCGTTCTGACAAAAGCTACATCTAGTATTACCTTTCCAGTTACGTTTTGCCAAATTATCCTTTGTTAGAATAACCCCCTTGTGAAGAAACCACATGAAGATCTTAATTCTAAGTGGAACTTTGACCTTCCAAATATGTAAGGACTTCGAAATAGGTACTGAATCTATGCGATCTAAATACATAGATTTTATAGAGAATACTCCGTTAGTGGTCAACTTCCAACGAACACTATCAGGGTTCTCAGTAAGGTTAATACCCATCAACCTTCTAACTAGATGCAGCCAGCTAGACCATGTGTTACCAAATAAGGCTCTACGGAACTGAATATTAAGAGGAACCTGGCGCAAAATTGACGCAACTGTCGCCTGTCGTCGTTGTGTATTATGGTAAAGTTGCGAATACTGAATGGCTAAAGGCGTCTCCCCCATCCAAGTATCCTCCCAAAATCTAGTTGATTGGCCATTGCCAATAACAAACTTAGACCTCAGGAAAAATGAATTCTTTGACCGCATCACCCCCTTCCAGAACGGTGAATCAGTTAGTCTCACTCTAACCTGCGCCAAAGTCTTTTCGTGTAGGTATTTATTCGTCAGAATCTGTACCCACAACCCTTCTGTCTCCATAGATAATCTAAACAGCCATTTGCCGAGTAGACATTTATTTTTAATCTCTAAATTTTCAATCCCTAAACCCCCTTGATCCTTAGGTCTACACATGATGTCCCATCTCGAGAGCCTGTATTTAGTCTTGATCTCATCACTCTGCCAGAAAAAATGGGACCGATAAAAATCCAACCTTTTCCACACCCCAACAGGTACTTCAAAGAAGGATAGGAGAAACATAGGCATACTTGTTAATACCGAATTAACCAGTACCAACCTTCCTCCATACGATAAGAGCTTGCCCTTCCAACAACTCAACTTTTTTTCGAACCGGTCCTCGATACATTTCCAATCCTTATTTGATAATTTTCTGTGATGAATTGGGATCCCTAAATATGTAAAAGGTAAAATCCCGCTAGCACAACCAAACAATTGATTATACGTGAGTTGCTCATCCTTGGCCTTTCCAAAGCAAAACAATTCACTTTTATGAAAATTTATCTTCAGCCCTGATAGCTGTTCAAATAAACATAGGATAAGTTTGAGCTTCGTGGCTTTACTGAGATCATGCTCCAAAAAAAGAATTGTGTCGTCCGCATACTGTAAAATGGAGACACCCCCATCAACAAGATGTGGGATCAAGCCCCCTACAAGGTCCTTCTCATTAGCCCGCTTAATCAGCAGTGCCAACATATCAACGACAATGTTAAATAAAATGGGAGACATTGGATCTCCTTGCCGGAGACCCTTCAGTGTCTGGAAAAAATGACCCACATCATCATTCACTTTGACACCCACACTTCCCTTTTTTATAAAACAATCGACGTGCCTACGCCACAGCTCATCGAAACCCTTCATACATAGGGTTTGCTGGAGAAACGACCATTTGACTTTATCGTAAGCTTTTTCAAAATCCACTTTGAAGATAACCCCATCGAGTTTCTTCGAGTGAATTTCATGAAGAGTTTCGTGCAAGACAACGACTCCTTCAAGGATATTACGTCCCAGCATAAAAGCTGTTTGCGTAGATTGTACCACTGAATGGGCCATCTTAGTCAACCTATCCGTTCCCACCTTTGTGAAAATCTTGAAGCTAACATTTAACAAACAGATCGGACGAAACTGTTCAATCCGCGTGGCCCCTTCCTTATTTGGTAAGAGCGTTATAGTACCAAAATTCAAATGGAAAAGTTGAAGGTGACCACAAAAAAGATCATAAAACATTGACATAAGATCAGTCTTAATAATATGCCAACACTGCTTGTAAAACTCTGCCGGAAACCCATCTGGACCGGAAGCTTTGCCATTCTTCATATTCCCAATCGTCTCAAACACCTCTTTCTCTGAGAAAGGAGTGGATAAAATCTCATTGTCAGCCTCTCCAACTTGAGGAATATCCGCCACTTGGTGCTCATCCATAGCCACAAAGCTATGATCAGGAGCACCAAATAAATGTTTATAGTAGTTAGAGATGTACAATTTTAGATTCTCATGACCTACTATTGTACCCTCATCTTGCTCAAGCTGCACTATTTTCTTTTTCCTATGCTTTCCATTTGCAATCAGGTGGAAAAACTTAGTGTTATTGTCCCCAAGAACTATGGCCTTCACTTTGGCTCTAAGCGCCCATTTCATTTCCTCCTCTCTCAGGAGAACACACAATCGCTGTTCGGCCTCGAATTTGAGAGACCTTTCGTTAGCATCCAAAAGACAACTCTCAGCCTTCTGATCTAGATTTTCTATAAGTTTGAGGAGCTTATCTTGCTCTTCCTTATAAATTCCAGACACATTCTTAGACCAACCCCTCAAATATTGTCTAAGATGTCTAATATTGTATTGCCGTCTTTCTACAGAGGTTTGACCCCTGACCTCCGTACTCCATTCCCTCGCTACCATATCCATGAACCCCTCCCTTGTGAACCAACTTGATTCAAAAGAGAATCCATGTTTGTTTCCCATATGGCTTGCCTCACCGGAATCGAGCAAAAGAGGAGTATGGTCCGAGATTGCTCGTTGAAGTGCTCTCACAGTTACTAGCGGGAACTTCTGTTCCCATTCAATACTAGTAAGGACACGATCCAACTTTTCATATGTCTGATTTTGTATTGCATTCGCCCAGGTATATTTCCTACCTGATAGAGCAATCTCCCTCAGATCTAAGCTCTCGATAATTGTGTTAAACATGAAAGGCCATCTGCCATCAAAATTAACACTACTTTTTTCATCAGCCCGCCTAATAATATTAAAATCACCGCCTACCAGCAATGGTAGTTTATCATCGCAAATCCTGACCAGATCCGATAGGAAATCAGGCTTTAGCTCTGGCTGTGCTGCACCATAGACAACAACAAGAGCCCATTGAAACCCGTCTCCCTTAGATCTAATCCTGAATTTGACTACAAACTCCCCAAACACCACCTCCCGCACTTGAAAAGTGTCACAACGGACTCCAAGTAGGATCCCACCAGACCTTCCTCTTGGAGGAAGACAGTGCCAGTCAAAATCTACCCCAGCCGATAAAGAATTTAAAAATTGTGAAGTAAAGTTATCCCGCCCTGTCTCCATGAGTGCGATAAAATCAAGGTGATGTTCTAATGTAGCCTCTGCTAGAAATCTTCTTTTAGCCAAGTCTCTAAGACCTGTGCTATTCCAAAAAATTCCTCTCATTATTCATCATAAACTTTTTTGGCAATCTTAAATCTAGCACTTCTACGCACCGCAGCAACCGAATATACTTTCCGTCTCCATGGACGTTTCGGCTTTTCCAGCAACTCCTGGTCCATATAACCAGAAAATTGAGGATCGGCCTGAGGAGATTGGGCACCCACTCCTTGGCCAACTGAAACCTTGTCCGCACCAACCCCTAGATCCACTGTAGGGGCCAGACTATCAGAAAGAGAGTTCAGTCCCCCTAGATCATTAACTTCAGACTCTTGCATTGGTTTAACTGCCGCTAAATTTTGGACTAAGTCTAACGCTCTATCGACCTCTAAGTCTAACACATCATTAATAGATTTCGAAATTTCTCGGCCAGTGCTCCCCAAAGTAACCCCAATAGAAGCTGCCTTATCTACAATATCATCAGACACAATATCATGCGGAGAGAAATGAAGAATAGAATTTTTCATGCTGAAAGACATACCTGTCTCAGTTTCGACATCTCTCATTTTAGCCGCACGCATAGCATGTCCCATCTGTAAATCATCCGCATCAGGTTGATTCTGAATTCGCCGACTGGACCTCCTGTCCGATGTCAACGGACTTTGAATACCTCCGTATGCTATGACCTGCTCAACAGAAGGCGGTGCAAAGACCTCGCCATTGTGCCCCTGACCTATACCCTCCAAACCTGACACCCGAAAATGTGATGTCTCGGTTGCAGCCTCCGCTGGAAACGAGCTTGCAGTAGGATTCATAGTAGCTGGCAGTAAAGAAGCAGCAGCCCCTGGGGTGGATCTCTCGGTTGCAGCCATCGATGGAACCAAGCATGCAGGAGGAGTCGTGGTAGCTGGCGCCGAACTCGGCAGTACGAGCGAAGCCGGCCTGGGCGACACAGGAGACGTAGCTCTCGGCTCCTTAAGCGACCTGGGCCACGGTGTGATATGCCCTGTCGGATGAACTGCATCGCAATGCCGAGACATGCCCGGTTCAGCATTCCTAGCGACAGCAAGATACTCCCCAAGGGAAACTGTGGTCAAAGCTTCCTTAGGCTTCTTAAAACTGATCGAACATGTCTTTGCTTGCTTCCCCTGCAGCTTAAGTTGGAACGATACCCTCTCGTGCAGTCCTGTAGCCGCCCCTCGAACAAACTCCGGCGCCGAGGCTGGTTCAAAAGAACCGAACCTAAGCTGCGCCGAAGGAACAGTAATCGGGTGAGCAGCCCCTCCATCAGAACCTGAGGCCGGTTGATCCACTTTCTTTGTTATCTCAGGCTAGTGTTCCTTATTATCGGACTCCCTAGAAACCGAAGCATCATCTCCATCAGCCATATCAGTATCCTTATCTGTCCCGTCCTCATCGAACATATGCGGACTCTCAATCTCGAGCTGCAAGGTGTACCGCATTCCGACATAGTCCATATAACTTCATCCGGCACAAGCACAATATCAATTACACTAACCCTCATCCTGGCAACACCTTTAGCCCGAGTATATTGCTTATCCACCTTCTCAGTCTTTCCTATCAAAGATCCCAAACTCCAAGTAACCAGAAAGTCATTTAGAGCCTTTGACGGGCCCCCTGAAAAACGTACCCAAATCTGAGGAAGAGGCACACCTTGTGGCTCCTCATTCTTCCAAGCATCGAACTCTAGCACACAACTGGTACTAGGAACACCACACATACCAAACTTGAGCAGTCTAGCTAGGTCCTCCTTGGTAGGAAACACAACCTTGAACACATTATCTGCTATCAGGACCGGCTCCCACCGGTACGTTGAGGAAACTAGCTCCCGCAACTGTTGCACCACCTGCTCAACTGTCATATGACCACAAGCCACCATAACTGTCCCCGTATAACCGGCGTCTGGCACATGCAGCGACGTTGAAGCAGAGGGAGATTCGAAGAACATCAGCTCTTGGCAACAAACCCCATATATAGTCACGACGGGCATAGGACCAACCGTAAGGGGGCACTTAGCTGAGCCATGCTTAGGGTTCAAGCAAAACTCACAGAGATCCGCGCTGCATTCGGAAACAAAATGACCCATCTCACTGCAATGGTAGCAGGTCATCTTTTCCTTCTTCCGCGCCCACTTGGAGGGCCTAGCACCCCCCTCCGTTTTCGCAAGCGACACTCCTTTGTCAGCTAAGGAAGTATCCACCTCAGTAGCAGGCTGCAGCAGAAGATTCCCCTTAGGAGCTTCAGAAGGCACTCCCGACGTGGACCTGTCAGCATCCATCTCCACTGGTGGCATAGGCGGCTTCGGTCTCCTAACTCCACCTCTCCATCCCCAATGCTGCTTATAGCCACCGCGCCTGGGATGCGGAGGACCCGAAACCCCGGGCACAAACTGTCCAGGAGGACCGGCGAACCCATTAACAGAGCCACCATTTCCCTGCCAGGCGTGTCCGCGTCCTCCTCCAGTCGACGAGGACCCACGGTGATGTCCATCTCCGTACGCATTGACTCCATCATCCCCCACCGCCCTCTCGGTTGCAGCCTGTTAGCATCCACCGCCTGCGCAGCATTGGTCGATACATGACCAGCAGCGGGAACAGCTGTGGGCGTAGCCTGACCCGGCGGGCGCCCCGGCGGCATCGCGGGCTGCTGCTTAGGACGAGCCGCAGCATGGGCAGCAGCAGGAGGGCCAGAAGGAGGCAGCGCAGGCTGCTTGTTGCCCAGCCCAGCCATAGATAGCTGCCGCGACGGAATCCGCACTGCGCCTCCAGGCCTGAGCGATGGGAAACCAGGCGTTTGATGTCGCGAAACCCTAGGCAGAGCCAATCTTGGGGAAGCTGATCCTGGGGAAATAAACGTAGAGATCAACTCCTGTTGATTCACGTTAAGGCCATGCTGAAAAACCGCAGGAGATGGATATGTAGTCTTTGCTTGATGGGGCTCTTCCTGGGCCATATACCCAGTTTCTTTCAAGCCCACCTCTAGCCTTGATCCAATCGGCCCGACAGCAGCTATCAACTCGTTCAAACGCAAGTCACGAGAACCACGGATAGACAGTGCCTCGCCAGGGACCGGCGGCTGCACTTTACCAGGTCTACCCTTGTTCTTCCTCTTAGGTAGAACGGTAGTCCAAACATCTGAAGGTATGAAATCTGAAACCCGCAATGGTTCGAGATGAACCTTAGGCAAAGGACCTCTCCAAGGTTGAATTACCGTTCTCTCCTTGCGATGAACTACCTTAATAATCTTCAAATCAGGAATTACCGAAATATAATCCCTCTTAGATAGGCTTTGTACCTGCTCGCTGAATGGAGTAGATACCTCATGGGTGGATCAATGTCGTGGTTCTCGTCATCTTCCTCGTCAGCCAGGACCCAAAACCTCCCCCCAACTCGAGGATCAAGTCTTGGCGAGGTTCTGTCGTCATCGTCAGATAACTCCACTAGATTTTGCGACTGTCCATGCGAGTTCACCTGCAAGATAGGAGAAACACAAGTGACAGAAAAAAATATCAACCAAGAAATGCGCACCTTCGCAGATGAGATCTCCCTCTTGGAGATGGCAGCCGGCGAGGATGTCATTCTCATCATCCCGGAGCGTCATCCATCGAGAAACCGGGTGAAAAACTATCTGCCCATCGTTCAGATCTGAAGAACCAGACTCTGAGAATGAAACTCTCCATCTAAAACGGTCGTTGGACTCCTCCTCCGGCGAGATCTGACTCCGACGACGCACCTGGATTCCTAGATCGGAAGAGGAGTGTCGGGGATCCCCTTCTCCGATGATGCCCACGACGGCCCCCGATGCGTCCTGGTCGCCCGGGTCGCCCAGGTCGCCCTTGCCCTGTTGGGTTACGTAGAATAAATTCAAAAAATTTCCTACGCATGTTCAGATCTTCCTATGGAGAGACCAGCAACGAGAGAGGGGTAAGAGCATCTTCATACCTTTGAAGATCGCTAAGCGGAAGCGTTTGCTAGAACGCGGTTGATGGAGTCATACTCGCAGCGATTCCGATCTAGTGCCGAACAACGGCACCTCCGCGTTCAACACACGTGCAGCCCGGTGACGTCTCCCGCACCTTGATCCAGCAAGGAGGAGGGAGAGGTTGGGGAAGAAGACCAGCAACACGACGGCGTGGTGTTGGTGGAGAGACGAGGTCTCCCGGCAGGGCTTCGCCAAGCGCCGGCAGAGAGGAGGAGGGAGAGAAGCAGGGCTGCGAGAGAGAGATTAAACCGTATCTCAAACAGCCCCGGACCTCATCTATATATAGGGGGAGAGGGAGGGGGCGCAGCCCTTAGGGTTCCCACCCCTAAGGGGTGCGGCAGCCCTCAGATGGGGAAGGGGTGGCGGCCAGGGCAAGGGGGAGGGGTGGCGCACCCCTCTGGTGGGCCTAAGGCCCACCTAAATTAGGGTCCCCCCCCTCTTTTCCTTTCCCCTGCGCCATGGGCTGAGTGGGGAGGCATACCAGCCCAACTAGGGGCTGGTTCCCACCCCCACTTAGCCCATCTTACCTCTTGGGGTCGCATCCCCCCTTCGGTGGTCCCCCGGGACCACCTCCGGTGGTCCCGGTGGTCCCGGTACGTTACCGGTGATGCCCGAAACACTTCCGGTGTCCGAAACCATCCGTCCTATATATCAATCTTTACCTCCGGACCATTCCGGAGCTCCTCGTGACGTCCAGGATCTCATCCGGGACTCCGAACAACTTTCGGTAATCTCGTATAACAATTCCCTATAACCCTAGCGTCATCGAACCTTAAGTGTGTAGACCCTACGGGTTCGGGAGACAGGCAGACATGACCGAGACACCTCTATGGCCAATAACCATCAGCGGGGTCTGGATACCCATGGTGGCTCCCACTAGCTCCACGATGATCTCATCGGATGAACCACGATGTCAAGGATTCAATCAATCCCGTATACGATTCCCTTTGTCTGTCGGTATAGAACTTGCCCGAGATTCGATCGTCGGTATGCCTATACCTTGTTCAATCTCGTTACCGGTAAGTCTCTTTACTCGTTCCGTAGCACGTCATCGTGTGACTAACTCCTTAGTCACATTGAGCTCATGATGATGTTCTACCGAGTGGGCCCAGAGATACCTCTCCGTCACACGGAGTGACAAATCCCGATCTCGATTCGTGCCAACCCAACAGACACTTTCGGAGGTACCCGTAGTGCACCTTTATAGTCACCCAGTTACGTTGTGACGTTTGATACACCCAAAGCACTCCTACGGTATCCGGGAGTTGCACAATCTCACGGTCGAAGGAAAAGATACTTGACATTAGAAAAGCATTAGCATACGAACAATACGATCTAGTGCTAGGCTTAGGATTGGGTCTTGTCCACCACATCATTCTCCCAATGATGTGATCCCGTTATCAATGACATCCAATGTCCATGATCAGGAAACCATGATCATCTATTGACTAACGAGCTAGCTAACTAGAGGCTTGCTAGGGACACATTGTGATCTATTCATTCACACATGTATTAGTGTTTCCTGCTAATAGAATTATAGCATGAACGATAGACGATTATCATGAACAAGGAAATATGATAATAACCATTTTATTATTGCCTCTAGGGCATATTTCCAACAGTCTCCCACTTGCACTAGAGTCAATAATCTAGTTACATTGTGATGTATCGAACACCCATAGCATCATGGTGTTGATCATGTTTTGCTCGTGGAAGAGGTTTAGTCAACGGGTCTGCAATATTCAGATCCGTGTGTACTTTACAAATATCTATCACTCCACTCTGGACATGGTCCTGGATGGAGTTGTAGCGGCGCTTGATGTGCTTCGTCTTCCGGTGAAACCTGGGCTCCTTGGCTATGGCAATGGCTCCAGTGTTATCATAGAAGAGTGTCATAGGACCCGACGCGCTTGGAACCACTCCAAGGTCGGTGATGAGCTCCTTCATCCAAATTCCTTCATGAGCCGCTTCTGAAGCAGCTATGTACTCCGCTTCACATGTAGATGCTGCCACGACTTCTTGCTTGCTGCTGCACCAGCTCACTGCCCCACCATTCAACACATATATGTATCCGGTTTGTGACTTAGAGTCATCCGGATCTGTGTCGAAGCTAGCGTCGACGTAACCCTTTACGACGAGCTCTTCGTCACCTCCATAAACGAGAAACATTTCCTTAGTCCTTTTGAGGTACTTAAGGATATTCTTGACCGCTGTCCAGTGTT